>NC_136158.1:3045981-3403481 GCF_965212315.1 Lampetra planeri
CCGAGGAACGTATGGGATTCAACTCCGTGGAGACGGAGCGATGGAATCGGCTGGCGTGCGGGTGCTGGCTGAATTGTTTTGCGTGGCAGGATCACACCCCCCCCCCCCACCGAGAGATGGTTTGATGGCCTGCTCTAGCAGTGGATAGATGGTGGCTGCTGCTGCTGCTGATGATGATGATGATGATTGTCCTTCCATCCCCGATCGATTGTATCCCAAATGTTGCTGTTGGCGTCGAGTCCACGGTACGAAGATCCCTTTCTAACCTGTCACGTGGCAGCGATTTGCGAGCCCTTTGCATGTTAGAGAGCGCCCCAGGGAGGCGGATATCTTAACCTCGAAGGAATTTATATTAGCGCCTTATCCAGGGCGCTTTAAAAAGAATTAACTACGGTGCAGCGTGTGGATGTAATGGCGGAGATGCGATGGGATGAAGCAATGGGGGCGAATCTGTGACGCGTGAATTCGGTGAAAAGCGAAATTGATGACGGTAAATGATGATGAATGGAATGGATTGAATGAAGGGGGTTGATGAGTGAGATATGAGATGAAGTGGTGGTGAGGTGAGCCAGGGAACAATAAGTGGGCTGCTGCCCTTCACGTGACCTCTGGCCTCAGGTCACTTCACGTGACCTCTGGCCTCAGGTCACTTCACGTGACCTCTGGCTTCAGGTCACTTCACGTGACCTCTGGCCTCAGGTCACTTCACGTGACCTCTGGCTTCAGGTCACTTCACGTGACCTCTGGCCTCAGGTCACTTCACGTGACCTCCGGCCTCAGGTCACTTCACGTGACCTCTGGCCTCAGGTTCAAGGGGTGCCTCAGGAAGGGCATAAAATTGGCAGGGGGGGGGTCGCATATGAACGAGGTGGGAGGATGAGGGGGGAAGAGGAGGAGGGAGAGGAGAGGAGGAGGGGGGAAGAGGTGGGGGGGGGAGGAGGAGGGGTAAGGGGAGGAGGGGGTAAGGGGAGAAGGGGGGGAGGAGGAGGAGGGGGGAAGGAGGAGGTAAGGAGAGGAGGGGGGGAGGAGGAGGAGGGGGTAAGGGGAGGAGGGGAGGAGGAGGGGGAGGAGGAGGAGGAGGGGGTAAGGGGAGGAGGGGGGGGGAAGGAGGAAGAGGGGGGAAGGAGGAGGAGGGGGTAAGGGGAGGAGGGGGGGGGGGTAAGGGGAGGAGGGGGGGAGGAGGAGGAGGGAGGAGGAGGAGGAGGGGGGGGAGGAGGAGGTATGGGGAGGAGGAGGAGGAGGAGGGGGAGGAGGAGGAGGAGGAGGAGGGGAGGAGGAGGAGGGGACCGTCATCAACTGACTGGACCAAATCTGCTCGAATGGCTGACTAATTGAACGCCTTTTCTGACCGATGTCGTTTTTATCTCCCAACCCCCCCATCATCTCCCAGCTGGGAGTGGCACTGGGCTTCGTGGTGCCTCCTCTGCTGGTGCCCAGCACGGGGGACACGGAGGCGCTGGGGAAGGGCATCTCCATCCTCTTCTACGGCACTGCCGCCATCTCCACCGCACTCTTCCTGCTCGTCCTCGTCGGTGAGACATCGTCATCTCTTGTCGTCGTCGTCGTCTTCATCATCGTCGTCATCTTCATAATCGTGCTTCATATACCCTCGGGATTTACCAGGGCGGACGCCGGGCGTGAACTGCGGTGGAGACTTTTATTTAAAGCTTTCGTGACTGCAGGGATTCATCTTCTTGATTCTTTCGGTAAAGTCACGTAGAAGGGAAGTAATAAAATAATAAAAAATGCTCCAAGCTCGTGTGCTGTTTCATTCAGACTCTGTCGCCTCGACGGACCTGGTTTTCACCTGAGGACGGCTGCTTGCGTTGTGGCCGAAACGTCGTGAGAATAATTTTATCATGTTTTATTTTTATTATTTTATTACTTCCCTTCTTCGTGACTTTACCGAAAGAACCAAGAAGATGCGGTGGAGACGTTTACTACCTCGCCTGGTATACAGGAGGTCGTGGGTTCGATCCCGACCCTGACGCCTGCTGCTGTATATTTGGAGTTTGCGTGTCTCTCTCTTTCATCATCATCACGGTGGCTAGGAGATGTTAACTACCTCGCCTGGTATACAGAAGGTCGTGGGTTCGATCCTGACACCGTCGCCTGCTGCTGTATATTTGGAGTTTGCGTGTCTCACTCCCCGTGGTGGCGTGGATTTTTCTCCGGGTCCTCCGTGTTTTCCCGTCACATATAGAATCAACATCACACAGTATTTGGCTGCTATACATTTCCACGTGAATAAGCCACTGAGTCGAGCAATAATGAGCATGGTTGGCTACTTATGATGCAAACGAAGTTCAACATACATACATGCAACATACATACAACATACATACAACATACATTGTCAGGATGTGGATTTACAGTGTGAGGGGAAAGTGGTGTCCCTCGCTTTACACGGCAGTAGTAGTAGATTATGTAGTAGTAGATGTAGTAGTAGACACCCGTTGTATGAATTCTCCACAAAATGCTACTCGTTTTATTGACCCCGGAGGGATAAAGGGCTGAGTCGTTCTCCAACCATGATTTGAAATCCTAGAATACACAACAGGCCGCATTAACTTAACAGCAGGCGTCAGGGTCGAGATTGAGCCCACGACCTCCTGCATACCAGGCGAAGTAGTTAACATCTCAACATCGAATCCACGACCTCCTGCAAACCAGGCAAGGTAGTTAACATCTCAACATCGAACCCACGGAACTCCTGCATAAAAGGCGAGGTAGTTAACATCTCAACATCGAACCCACGACCTCCTGCATACCAGGCGAGGTAGTGAACGTCTCAACATCGAACCCACGACCTCCTGCATACCAGGCGAGGTAGTTAACATCTCAACATCGAACCCACGACCTCCTGCAAACCAGGCGAGGTAGTTAACATCTCTCCACAGCTGGCACCCCTTACCGAGACAAGGCCAATTGCTTATTCCGTCCGTTCGATCTCGCTTGCGTTTCGTTTTTTTTGTCGTCGACGGAACGACGACACCACCAAACTCTCGCGTACGCAACTACCGCTTGCCCCCCCCCCCCCCCCGCAGTGTTCCGCGAAGAGCCGGCGCTGCCCCCCAGCAACTCGCAAGCGACGCGGCGCGACTGCGAGGGCGAGGGCACCCCCTTCCACCACTCCATCGTGCGCCTCCTCAAGGACCGTCCCTTCGTCCTGCTCGTCGTCACCTACGGTACCTCCCGCCGAGACGGATCGTTCGCGCCGCCCGCTGACGATCGTCCTCCAAGAGAGGCGCTTTGGGCGGGCTCCCGTTGCGATGGGTCAGAATGGCTGTCGCACACTGGATGCTGATGATCTAGAACGGGGGGGCGGGGGGGGGGGTGAGACGCGTGGCGGCTCCTTCAGCGACTGCTTCTTGACCGCTCGTTATTCGCGACTCGCCGTCTCGTATTCACCGCAGGGCATTGGGGCTTTCGATTTAAAGCTTTCGTGACTGCAGGGATTCATCTTCTTGGTTCTTTCGGTAAAGTCACGTAGAAGGGAAATAATAAAATATGAAAAATACATTTTATTATATTATTCTATTCTTTTATTATGTAAAAATGTTTTTATTTTATTATTTCCCTTCTACGTGACTTTACCGAAAGAACCAAGAAGATGCATTGGGGCTCTTGAAATATTGAGTTGTTTCTTTTTTTTACTTTACCGAATTCGAACTAAAATGCCTCCTCTCGTTATGTTGGTTGCTGAACCCCTGACCTACAAGCTTCCGGTTCAATTGCCCCCCCCACCCCACCCCACCACCTCACCCCTTTGAGACTCTGAAAATTTATATTTTATGAATACCTACCGGAGAATATATATTGGAGTTCCTTAAAAAAAAATTAAGGTTAGAATCAACGAGTACTCCGTTTTTCTCCCACGTGGATTGTTGCTCATTAATGGAGTTGGCCAAACATCCCAATATAGGGCCCCAGAGCTTGGGCAATTGTTGGGTAGCAGCCGGTTGCGGCTGCCTTTTGCCCTCGTCTGTAGTTCCCGTGCCTCTGAGTCTAACGAGATCTGTGCACGTTATATATCAATTCTACCGCTGAGCTTTTTCTTTCTGCGTGCGCATTGCGGGCACCCATCCGAGAGCTTTCCTTGGCACTCAACCAACCCTTCATCGTTTTCAAGGTCTCGGTGAGTTGCAATAGTGTTCTGGGTTGTGTTGCGTGTCACAGGCCCGGGCGTTTATCAGCATTGGCGGCGGTGCGTGAATTGAAGTGCATGTTTAAGAGGGAATGCAGGCTCAAGGGCCTGATGGCAATGCCTCAGCCTGTTGGCAGGGCAGCGTGAAACTTCGCTGCGAAACTACGCTAACCCTGGCGTCAGGGACCTCACCGTGATGGTTCTTAATTACGAGTCGTTCGGCGCGGGGAACACGTCGGGTTCTTCTGCTGTGATCGCAAAGCTAATGGTGAATCAGACCATCATGGGGACCTCCTTTGCAAGTACCAAAATATGAGAATAGGTTTTAAAGGGGAAAACCTATTCTTATATTTTGGCAAAGGAGGTCCCATTATGTAGCTGCTCACCCCGAGCTCTCATTACTTTGATGGTGCATTGTCTTTGTGCTGTACGCCTTTTGGCGTCCTCTGATAGAACACCGTTTGAGACGAGGCTAAAAAAAAAGCTCTCTGGTGTGGACCAATCAGTTTCAAAGACAATGCATATATTATCAGAGTGTGTTTTTTTTTTGCATTCTGACCACATGTATTGTGGTTAATGCAGACATGATTCCTTGAAAAAGGTTTCAGTTTGGTGTTTTAACATCTTAACACCTTCGATTTAAAGCTTTCGTGACTGCAGGGATTCATCTTCTTGGTTATTTCGGTAAAGTCACGTAGAATGGAGATAATAAAAAATATATAATTTTATTATGTTTTATTTTTATTATTTTATTATCTCCCTTCTACGTGACTTTACCGAAAGAACCAAGAAGATCTTAACACCTGTTTTGTTGCCAGAAAAAAAGGGGAAAACCTATTCTGGTGAATCAGACCGTCGGATTACAAATCCGCGGTACGTGTTACGTTTGCGCGTCACGTTAATCGCCCTTCGGTCCACCCGACTGAAGACAGCGAAGACTAATGCGAACATCAACGAAGATCAGGTATTTCGAGAATGCTGTCTCGTGCGAGGAATTGTGTATTCACGTAAAGAGATGCTTTTAAAAGGCAAAGTAAGCAAAGGTGAGCTGCTTAAGTGGACGCTTTTTGAAATCACGTGAGTACGCTCTTCCACGTGCGTGCAAACATCATCATCTGCGCGCACGCATGTGCGTGTGTGCGTGTCGTTGTATTTGGAGGGGCAATCCAGTGGTTAGCTTGGCGCTGCGCTACGAACCCGGCGACCCGAGTTCGATTCCCGCTCACGGCCAACATCAGTGGCGATTGTCTGGAAACCGGTCCTGGGCCTCCCCCCTAAGTCGACTCAGCCTCAAATGAGTACCTGGTGCAGTGGTGTGTAATAAACATCGCCACTAGGGAGACAAAGGCAGCCGGGCGTGGTGGTGGTCACCCACCCCCTCGTGTCCCGTGCCGGCCCTTCACAGACGCTTGCCAACAGCACTTGCCCCAACAGTCTGTCAAGGCTACACGGGGGATCTTTGTCCGTGTGTGGCGGTTAGCGCGGCGCTGCGCTCCGAACCCCCGGCCGCCCGAGTTCGATTCCGGCTCACGGCCGCCAACACCCCAGTGGCAAGAAAGCGGCGAAGCGTTGTCGCTACAACTCCGCCGGGCAGATCGCTCCCAAGTTGAGGCTGCCTCTGCTGCCGCCGCTGCTGCTGCAAGCAGACGATTTGCGCGACAGCTCGCGGACCCGCCACGTGAGCGACTCGTTCAAATGCAATCAAGTTGCTCGACTCGATCCCACGAAGTGTGAGCGCGCCCGGTCACTAACGCCTGCCTTTGTGTTCGCATGCCCCCGTGTGTCTCTGCGTGTCTCTGTGTGCGCGCGCCTCTGTTTTGCACGGATGTCTACGTGCGCCTAGGCATTAACACCGGTTGCTATTACTCAGTGTCGACCCTACTCAACCAGATGGTGGTCTACCACTACCCGGTGAGCAGCGAACCCACATCGCACGGTGCTCGCCGAACTGATTCCAGCCACACGCGAGCAAGCAGACACGTGCGCGCACACGCACGCACACGCACACACGCACGCACGCGCAAAGACAAAGATCCCCCCCCGTGTGGCCTGTAACAGACTGTAGGGGCAAGTGCTGTTAGCGAGCAGCACCTATGAAGGACGGCACGGCACACGAAGGGGTGGGTGGCCAGCAACCACGCCCGACCGCCTTTGTCTCCCCAGTGGCGATGTTTACACACACCGCACCAGGTACTCATTTGAGGCCCAGTACCGGTTCAGATATTCGTCACCGGTGTTGGCCGTGAGAGGGAATCGAAATCGGGATTCCGGGTTCGTAGCACACACACGCGCACACACGTGCGTGCACACGCATGCACTGCACACAAAAGATCCCCCGTGTAGCCTTAACAGACTGTAGGGGCTAGTGCTGTTAGCGAGCACCTATGAAGGCCGGAACGGTACACGAGGGGGTGGGTGGCCAGCACCACGCCCGACCGCCTTTGTCTCCCCAGTGGCGATGTTTACACACCAGGTACTCATTTCAGGCTGAGTCGACCTAGGGGAGGCCCAGGACCGGTTCAGATAATCGTCACTGGTGTTGGCCGTGAGCGGGAATCGAACCCGGGTCGCTAGGTTCGTAGCGCAGCGCGCTAACCGCTACACACGCACGCACGCACATGGTCCTTCCACTGACTGTGCGTGGCGAATGAAATGAATAAGCAGTCAACAAGCCTTCCCCATTCGTCTGTATCTATTCACACAAAAAAATGAGATTTTTGTTTGATTTTGACACAAAAACCATCGGACCCCCCACGGGGGCCCCCGCGTGGCAGGGCCATAACTTCGGCAGCATTAATTGAGTACGAGCAAAACTCGGGACCGGTTGCTTGAATCGACGCCGGTGACCTGCCAGCCGTTTTTGCAAAGGGCCCCCGGGGGGAGATTTGCGTTTGTCGGCTTATCCGTTCAGTTATTTGAGTTCTCCACAACGGCGCTTTTGATTAAACACATTGTGGAGAGAGAGAGAGAGGAATGAAATCGCACCACCGAGCATATTAAAAAACTGGACGTCGCGCAGAGCAAAGCTGGCCTCGTTAGCTTCGGCGCAGAAACGTGAAATGCCCAGCGGACGTGGAACGTTGGGGCCAACGTTGTTTCAGCGTCGGGTCAACCACGGGTCAACGTTGGGTCAACGTTGGGCCAACCATGGGCCAACTACGAACTCGGTAACCCGAGTTCGATTCCCACCCATGGGCACCAACACCAGTGACGATTATCTGAACCAGTCTTGGGCCTTCCCTAGGTCGACTCAGCCTCCAACGAGTACCCGGGGCGGTGTGTAAACACCGCTCCTGCGGACATCTGGAAGGCTCTTTCTTCCGATATTAGGAAGCCACTGGAGCTATGCACTTTTAAATCATCTAGATGAAAAACTTCTTTATTTAAAATTGCTTTTTGTGTTTAGTTTGTTGTCCCACCCCCGCACCTCCGATTAACACGGTTGGCTACGTACGGTGCGAAAGGTCAACATAGATACATTGCCACTAGGGAGACAAAGGTGGCCGGGCGTGGTGGATGGCCACAAACCCCCTCATGCACCGCTCCAGCCTTCATGGATGCTCTCCATAATAGAGGTTTGTGGGGTAGATCTCGTAAATACAAATGTGTCGTTAAGCCCGCCACCACCCGACACAGCCAATTAGTAAGGTTTGTCACGTGAACAAAACATTCCAATTGGTTACTAGTCCAGCACACCGGCGGTGTGTTGGAGAGTAAACCCACAACATTCTAGATTTGAAGCTTTCGTGACTGCAATGATTCATATTCTCAGGTTTTTTCGGTAAAGTCACGTAGGTAAAACATTAAAAGTAATGAAAGTAAAATAAAACAAAACAAAAATAAAAATAAAATTCACGACGTTTCGGAGGCAACACAAGTCTCCGTCATCAGGTGGGACCGTCACAGCCAGATTAGCTGCATCAAGTGAAGCAATGATTCAAAATGTAATCCCTTATAAGCAAGTTGAAGGGGGGGAGGAGAGGGGGGGGGAGTTCATCAGAATGTGGTAGCCAATGAATGGAACGTATCGGGAGGGAGGGGGGTGGGAGGGGGAGGGAGCCAACAAAACATTTGGCGACGGCTTGGACGCGGCTGCTGCGCACGCCAACACAATGGGCAGAAAGGGGGGAGGGGAGGTCTGATACACATGATAGAACAAAGGAACGAAAATGCCCATGTTTATACCAATGCAGGCTGAAAAATGAAGAGAGTACTGTTAAAAATAACTGGGGATGTTAACACTCGGTGAAGTAAATTAAAATAGTGCCTGTCAGATAAGATGGTCCAAAAAGTGTAATTAAGTCTTTTTTGCGTGGTTAATAACATCTTTCCAGTGATTACTGAGTTTGTACCCATCATCACGGTTGAAATTATGTCTGTGTTTGTATATTTGTATGGCTTCGTGTACAAACCTTTGATGGTAGCCAGGAGGCTTGCAGAGAACCTTGGTCTCGGAAAAGACAATATCATGAGAGCCCGCCGAGTTGTAGCAATGATCGGCAACGGCCGAAGAATCAGTTCTGCCGTGTTTCAGATCTGACTTGTGCTCGCGGACACGATCAGCAACATGACGTTTTGTTTCTCCAATGTAGCAATCACCACAAATGCAACTCAATTTGTAGACTCCAGGATACTGTAAGTCAGGAACGACATCCTTCACAGATGGAATCAGATCACGGATTTTATGCACTGTGCTGAATCGGACTTGGATCTTATGTTTGTTTAGAATTTTGGAGATCTTTTTGGTCACGCCTGCTATGTATGGTAACGTGATAGTTTTGGTCGGAGTTTCATGTGGTTGTTTCTATCAGATTCACCATGGAAGTGGAGAAAGACGGTAAACTACCATTCTTGGATATTCTGTTTAAGAGGAGGCTTGACGGATCCTTGGGACATTCTGTCTACAGGAAAGCCACCCACACAGATTCCTACCTGAAACCGGATTCCCACCACCACCCATCTCAAAAGAATTCTCTCATCAAAACGCTATACCACAGAGCCCATGGCATTTCTGACCAACACCACCTGACTGATGAATTAAGACATGTACATCGGGCCCTCAGGATGAACGGATACTCTGACCGTACTATCCGCCAAGCTGTCTCTCCCACCACACAGAAACAACCACATGAAACTCCGACCAAAACTATCACGTTACCATACATAGCAGGCGTGACCAAAAAGATCTCCAAAATTCTAAACAAACATAAGATCCAAGTCCGATTCAGCACAGTGCATAAAATCCGTGATCTGATTCCATCTGTGAAGGATGTCGTTCCTGACTTACAGTATCCTGGAGTCTACAAATTGAGTTGCATTTGTGGTGATTGCTACATTGGAGAAACAAAACGTCATGTTGCTGATCGTGTCCGCGAGCACAAGTCAGATCTGAAACACGGCAGAACTGATTCTTCGGCCGTTGCCGATCATTGCTACAACTCGGCGGGCTCTCATGATATTGTCTTTTCCGAGACCAAGGTTCTCTGCAAGCCTCCTGGCTACCATCAAAGGTTTGTACACGAAGCCATACAAATATACAAACACAGACATAATTTCAACCGTGATGATGGGTACAAACTCAGTAATCACTGGAAAGATGTTATTAACCACGCAAAAAAGACTTAATTACACTTTTTGGACCATCTTATCTGACAGGCACTATTTTAATTTACTTCACCGAGTGTTAACATCCCCAGTTATTTTTAACAGTACTCTCTTCATTTTTCAGCCTGCATTGGTATAAACATGGGCATTTTCGTTCCTTTGTTCTATCATGTGTATCAGACCTCCCCTCCCCCCTTTCTGCCCATTGTGTTGGCGTGCGCAGCAGCCGCGTCCAAGCCGTCGCCAAATGTTTTGTTGGCTCCCTCCCCCTCCCACCCCCCTCCCTCCCGATACGTTCCATTCATTGGCTACCACATTCTGATGAACTCCCCCCCCCTCTCCTCCCCCCCTTCAACTTGCTTATAAGGGATTACATTTTGAATCATTGCTTCACTTGATGCAGCTAATCTGGCTGTGACGGTCCCACCTGATGACGGAGACTTGTGTTGCCTCCGAAACGTCGTGAATTTTATTTTTATTTTTGTTTTGTTTTATTTTACTTTCATTACTTTTAATGTTTTACCTACGTGACTTTACCGAAAAAACCTGAGAATATAAACCCACAACATTTACCGTTCGACTTCCGTGACGTTTTCCCCGGTAATTACAACCGGCATCATCAGAGCTATTCGTCGGGGCTACTCACTTACAGCACTTGCTCCTTGCGGTCTGTTCAGGCTGTACGGGTGGTGTGGGGAGCTGGGGAGATATTCGTCGCTTTGTCTTTGTGTGCGCGAACACAGGGCGAGGAGATACACGCCGGCCGCATCGGCCTCACCCTGGTGCTGGCCGGCATGCTGGGCTCGCTGCTGTGCGGGATTTGGCTGGACTATACCAAGACGTTCAAGTACGTGCGCTTGCTTTGGTGACTCTGTAAACTGTCGCTTGAATTTGCGACGATTTGCCTGAATGCGAAAGTTTATGTGCTTCTCGAACCGTTGCTCGGTGGCTGTTTGAACTGGTGGTTGCATTCGAATTCAAATTGTTATTTTGCTGCTGTTGCTGCTGCTGCTGTTGTTGAATTTGATAAGGGGAGATGTCAAGGAAGTTGCGTTACGTCAGTGTGTTACGTCGCCGTGGTTACTGTTTGGCATCGACGTGGCAGGTTAACCGAGATTCGTCTGGTGTCGTTATTTCATCACCCACGGTGGCAAGATGTTAACTACCTCGCCTGGTATACGGGAGGTCGTGGGTTCCATCCCTATCGTAACGCCTGCTGTATATTTGGAGTTTGAATTTCTCTCTCCCCGTGGTCGCGTCGATTCTTCTCCGGGTCCTCCGGGTTTTTCCTCCACATTTAGAATGAACATCACGCGTTCGCAGTATTTGGCTACTGCTATAAACTTCCACGCGGTAAGTCACT
Source organism: Lampetra planeri (assembly GCF_965212315.1). Classification (NCBI taxonomy): domain Eukaryota; kingdom Metazoa; phylum Chordata; class Hyperoartia; order Petromyzontiformes; family Petromyzontidae; genus Lampetra; species Lampetra planeri. The sequence continues at coordinate 3,057,096 of NC_136158.1, forward strand.
TTGCCGAGCAATCATTTGTGATAGCCAGGAGGTTACCTCTGAAAAAATAGCTAATATAGCACAGTGGGTTCTAGATTTGAAGCTTTCGTGACTGCAAGGATTCATACTCTTAGTTCTTTCGGTAAAGTCACGTAGGTAAAAAATGAAGTAAAAATTAATAAAAATGAAAGAATAAAATCACGACGTTTCGGAGGCAACACAAGTCTCCGTCATCAGGTGGGACCGTCACAGCCAGATTTGCTGCATCAAGTGACTTGTGTTGCCTCCGAAACGTCGTGATTATATTGTTTTATTTGTATTAATTTTAATTTCATTTTTTACCTACATGACTTTACCGAAAGAACTAAGAGTATAGCTCAGTGGTCCTTAAGTGGTAAAATAATAAAAAAATAGTTTCGTGTTTAGTTGTAAGCTCGCCGGACGTGTTTGTTGTTGTTGTTGTTGTTGGCCGTCGTGTCTGCGTGGACAGGCAGACAACGCTAGCCGTGTACGCGCTCTCCCTTGCGGGGATGATCATCTTCACATTCACGCTGATGCTGGGGAAACTCTGGGTCGTCTATCTCACCGCGGGGCTCCTTGGGTGAGTTCTCCACCCCTTTTACTTTTTCTTGAATAATTGAAGTTGTTTGCGTCGTTTCCCATCCAGCAGCGTTCGTCCCGATTTGCGCCACCTCGCGTCAACGTCAGCGAGACGGAGCGTTCCCCTCTGTCTTGGAGAACGGCCCGCTGAAGCGGATACAGCACAACTACCTCTAAGGGATCCCTTTAAAAAGCGACCTCTGGTCCATGTGCGCACGTCAACATCAGCGGGACGGAGCGTCCGCTCGGATCTCTCGCAGAGCGACGAGCACAAACCTCCGTCTTGGAGAACGGCCCGCTGAAGCGGATACAGCACAACTACCTCTGAGGGATCCCTTTAAAAAGCGACCTCTGGTCCATGTGCGCACGTCAACATCAGCGGGACGGAGCGTCCGCTCGGATCTCTCGCAGAGCGACGAGCGCAAACCTCCGTCTTGGAGAACGGCCCGCTGAAGCGGACATCGTAGAACTACCTCTCCACAATAGCCAAATTGTTAAATAGAACTACCTCTGATAGATACCTTCACAGTGAACTCTGGCCCATGCATCCACATAGTAGAGGGCAGTATTCCCCCACCACCCCGACTCTCCATATGAGAGTAATGTCCGTCGCATGTTCTCAGAGCTGGAATTGTATTTTGCCAAACTAAGTGCGGAACCAACATTTTACATGGCGGGGAGTTTTTTTTTTTCAATCGTTGTCGTGTGCGGTCATTCGTGACCTGGCTGAGACCATCAACTCCGCACAACCTGAGGACCGAATTTAATCACAGGCAGCTTGCCTGGGCTCGAACCCAAGACGTCGGCAGCGTTACGACTGTTAAGAAACACGGAACGGACGCACACCGTGGACAATCCAGAGGTCGCCAGTTCCATTCCATCTCCAGGTGCGGCAGTCGAAAACATTCGGCACGTTTCCTGAATTTGACCGCCAACCCCCCCCCCCCCCCCTGTCGACCCAGCAGTATAATTTGTTATGCCGCAGACTCATCGATCGACTGCGCGCATGTCTGTGTGTGTGTTTTTGTGTCTGTGTGTGTGTGTGGAGCGGTACTGTAGCGGTTATCGCGTTCTGCTACGGACCCAGGGACCCGAGTTTGATTCCCGCTCACGGCCAACACCGGTGACGATTATCTGAACTGGGTCCTGGGCCTTCCCTAGGTCGACTCAGCCTTCAACGAGTACCTGGGCCGGTGCGTAAACATCGCCACTAGGGAGACAAAGGCGGCCGGGGGTGGTGGTGACCACCCACGCCCTCGTGTGCCGTGCCGGCCTTCATAGGTGCTCGCTAAACGGCACTCGCCCCAACAGTCTCGTTGAGGCTACACGGGGGCTTATGTTTGTCATTGTGGGAATGCCCCTAATCTGTCCAGGTTTTTTATGACGGGATATCTTCCGCTGGGATTTGAGTTCGCGGCTGAGATCACCTACCCCGAGTCGGAGGGCACGTCTTCGGGCCTGCTCAACGCCTTCGCCCAGGTGCAACTCTTTCTAACGTCAACTCGGCACCTTCACTCATTTCACTCGTCACGCGCCCAGCCGGCGGGAAGGGCCGTCGTGCCCGACGCTGCGCCTGACCTCTTGCGACGGTGTTCGCGTTGACCGCTCTCGGCTGCCGCCCAGTACCGGCGTCTCGAGTGATTTGTTTTGGTCCACGGATCACGCGGGGGGGGTGGGGGGCACCATTCCTTTGATGGTCTCTGTCCTCGCTTCGAACATATCGACCGCCATCGGCCGTTTGCTGCAGGAGTTTGTGCATCAAGACGGGGCGACGTGTCCGCGGAACAGCCTTCGAACTAATCAGATTCAGAACACATTCCTGCAGAGGGAGCTGGTAGGAACGTTGGGTTGCTTGGTCAATGGCCAGGGTCAACGGCGGCGTGGTATATTCCGCAAATATGCCCGACTGTGAGGGTGGGCACAAGCCGGCGTGAGTAGGTTAAACGTTGAGTTTTATAAGGGCACCACGGGGTGACCAGCCCCTCCCCACCCAGCCCAACCCCCCACCCAGCCCCACCCTCCCCACCCAGCCCCTCCCCACCCTCCCCACCCAGCCCTTCCACACCCTCCCCACCCAGCCTCTACCCACCCTCCCCTCCCCACCCTCCCCACCCAGCCCCTCCCCACCAAGCCCCTCCCTCCCCACCCAGCCCTTCCCTGCACGACGGACACAATAATCCCCTGTGGGCTGGTGTAACCGGGAGGTTCCTACCAGTAATATTTATTTGTGCTGGAGGAATCCGATGAGCTATGAAGCTCTTTTTCACGGATGTCCAGTCGGGGCACGTGGTCAGAACTTTACAACAATAAACAGCACAAAAGCAGGATAGCAGTGCAAAGTACAAGAAAGGTACAAAAATCTCCCAAACACCAACAAATACATCACTAATCCACCCCCATCCTATTCTAGGTTCTTTCGGTAAAGTCACGTAGAAGGGAAGTAATAAAATCAATATATAAATATAAAACAATAAAAATTCTCACGACGTTTCGACTGCAACACAAGCAATCACACCTGATGACGATTGCTTGTGTTGCAGTCGAAACGTCGTGATAATTTTTATTGTTTTATATTTTATTATTTCCCTTCTACGTGACTTTACCGAAATAACCAAGAATATGAATCCCTGCAGTCACGAAAGTTTGAAATCGAAATTCATCCCCATCCTACCAGGCACAGCTCACCGAGGTTTATTAACTTATTTTTAAAAAGTGACCTGGCCGTAAATTATAGCTCAACAAAGGTGGCTTGTCATTTGAACATTTATAGCAACAAAAATAATCGAAATAGTCTCAACGCATGTTTCTACTCAACACTATCATCAATTGCACTGCTCTACAAGGAAAAAACTAAAACAAATGCACTGTAGTCACTCGCTGTTCGCGAGCGGCACGTTCCGGAGATGCTCGTGGAGGTCAAACTTCGCGGATAAAGATGCTGGCCCTCCGAATATCGTACGCGCGACGTCCGCAGATGACGATGATGACGACGATGATGATGACGATGATGATGACGATGATGACAAATGTTAGCGGTGACCACGTGATTCCGCTGGCAGGTTTGCGGAATCGCCCTCACGTTGTCCCAGGGAAACATCGTCACGAATTTTGACCCCCGCGCCGGAAATCTGCTGCTCTGCTCCGCACTGCTGCTTGGAACCATCTTGACAGGTGAGAAATGTTCCAAGTTTATCGTTTTACAGTTCACATAGTTTTACAGTTGGTAGTTTTATCGTTTAAGTGCAGGCACGCATTGCTAACCACCTGCTTCTCGTAAAACACCCCACTGTCATTATTCATATCATTTTAGAGCTTGGATTTCTATGCATGCATGAATGTTGAACTTCTTTCACACCATACGTAGCCAACCGTGCTCATCGGTGGTGCGGGGGAAGGACAACAAACTAAACACATAACGCAGTTGTAAATAAATGAGTTCTAAATCTAGATGATTTAAAAGTGCATAGCTCCAGTGGCTTCCTAATAATAATAATAATGTCTCGGGCGCTCAAATGCCTCGGAGCTTGCCGTGATGTGATGGCTGGCGCACCGCGACTTGCAAATCCAGAGGACGCCGGCTCGATTCCATCTCCTTTACACACAATATTTTAACATATTTTTTTAGCAATCGAATAATTCTTTCCATGCTCCCTTCGTCCCCTTGTCTGCATGTCGAAGCACTCATCAAGGCTGACCTGCGCAGGCTGGCGGCAAACAAGATGGGCGTGGACATGGAGGTAAAGCGATTTCACGGGCTCGCTCGTTACAACGTCGAATTGACGCGCGGGGGGTCAGGTCCCCGCTACGTGCGTGGTCGTGAGGGTTTGTTCTTCGATTTGCCGGCGAGCCGAAACGATAATCGTTGTGTGCGTCACAAACGCTTGGCACGCCCGGCGATTTAATTTGTCTGGTTGGCTGCGTAGAGTGCGAAAGAAGTTCAACATACTCTACATATTCATAATCAACGTTTTTGGGTTTAGATCGCGCTATTTATAAATGTGTCGTAACCCTCCACCACCCGACACGGCCAATCAGTAAGAAAGTGTCACGTTGACAAAAGACAAATAGTTCACTGCTTTAGCCCACCGGTGTGTTGAAGCGTGAAACCACAACATTTACAATTTTTGAGTACGACGTTTCGCTGGTAATTGCATCCAGCATCATCGGGCAATTCGCCAGAATGGCGAATTTTTACGACACATTTATAAATAACGCGATCTAAACCCAAAAAACGTTGTTTATGAATAATATTAATCGCGATAGCCTACGTGTTATACTCTACATACATACAAGTGGGAACTTGGGAAAACTAGTACCCATTTTTCCACTTGCATATCGTAAAAACTACTAAAAACTATTTTCAATGTTACCATATAAGGCTCACTGAGCTATACAGCTCTGTTTCAGAAGCCACCTGGCCACAAATGATGGCCCATTGAAGTTGCTTATCATGTGGAACTGTATAGCAGCCAAATACTCTTAAACAGATGTTTCTAAACGCATGTCGATTTAAAATGTAGAGGGAAACGCCTGAGAAAAACCCACGCGACCACGGGGAGAACAGGCAAACTCTAAATATACAAGTTTCAGGGTCGGGATCGAACCCACGACCTCCTGTATACCAGGCGATGCAGTTAACATCTCCTAGCCACCGCGGCGAGCTGAGCCTGCATGTGGCCAGCACGGCACGGGTGGTTTTCCACTGGCTATTTGCCACACAGGACACATGAATCCGGGCTTTGGGCGGTGCAGCGCGTGTGGATGTGTGAAATCGGGTCACCATTCATCAACCCACACCCCGGACCTGGGTGGTGAAGTATGGTCAAACAGCCCCATGTTTATTTATTTTATTTATTTATAGTTTTTTTTATAAGGCAGAAGAGCTTCAGAGAAGTTAAATGTAGTTTAAAAAAATATATCTAGTTTATCTCACGTATCATTAAAGTAAATGAGTATTTTAAAAAAAAATTCTCAATGGGAGAATCTCGGCTAGTTCTCGAGGTGCAGCATCCCCATCCTGAGGGAACGCGGACGGCAAGAAATGCCAAAAGCTTTCGACACGTTTTGTTGGGCTGACGGAGGAGCGTGCGGTCGGACCTCAAACTCCTCGAGCAAGGGTCAAGGGTCGCAAAGCTGCGCGGTTTCATCGGTCAAATACATTGTGGCGATTGCCGAAAGGAGTGCGCGGTTGAATTAAGCCCAGTAAATTTGCAGTCGTGCAGCACGGAGCCCAATTGGAAGGCAGCGGTGTAGGTCCGGTAAAGTCGGGGAGATTGAGGGTCCCCTGACGAGAACTAGCGGTCAGTCAGCCGTCCCGCGGTGGCATTCTGCATGCCCTGGAGTACGTCCGTACGTTGAACGTATTTCACACATGGTACGTGACCGGCCGTGCGAATCGTAGGTGCGGGCGGGAAGGATCACAAACTAAACGCAAAAATCAGTTCTAAAGAAATTCGTTTTCAATCTAGATTTCAAAGTTCATAGCTCGCAGTGGCTTCCTAGTATCAGAAGAGCGTTCCAGACGGCCGCAGAAGCACACCTGAAAGCGCGCGATGCGGTGCACATCTTTGTTCGATGGCCAGCCACAAGCCGCTGTGAAGTAAATCCACCTTCTTCACACCGTGGAAGACCCACTGCCATAGTCGAGACGAGGTGTTACGTGGGCATTCAGGACGTGACCAACACCACGTGGAGGCCTTCATCCAGTAATTGAACCTCATGGCGGGACCCTGGGGTCTCGAAGAAACGCAAGTAAAAATCGTAATTAGTGAATTTATTTTTGGTCGACTCCGTCCCACCGCGCGCATCAACGCTGCGACCCGCCCGGCGCGGATCGTTCTGTTGTCGTGTCGTCCAAGCGCAGCGGCGAGGATGGATGCGCAGAAGAAACAAAACTTTGAAACTTTGATTAGCGCATCGTGTAAAGCTCGTCGAGAGGAATAGATGGCCGCGTCGTTCGCCTTCAACAGACGTAAAATGACGTCGCAACGCAGTTGATGCGAGAGCCGGGGGCTTATGGGACCCCGGGGTCCCGCCATGAGGTTCAATTGAATAACTTAAGTATGAAACGATGTTCCCTGTTTTGTATTTAGGCTCTTCACTGTGTCATCTGATCTACTGTTTTCATATTAACACACACACACATGTCTTTATTCAGAAACCGCAAATAGTCATAAATGGGACTACTCCAGAAAAGAAGACATTTGAAGTTCTCCATCAGAGCGCCCTGTGATCAACAGCGAACGCCAGACGGACGTGTGGGGGTGGCTCTACGCGGAGTTTCTACAACGACGGTGCAAGCGTCATCCTGTTCGCACGTCGGCTAAAGCTCCAAATGGTGTTTCGCTATTTTTTGTTCAATCCACTACCTTTGACAAAAAAACAACAAACAAACAGACAACGAATAAACACTGCCCTAATAGGGGAAAATATAAGAGGCGACATTGTTGTGGGCAATGACCCTTCCTCACAGTGTGATGTGCTGAAGAAGGTACATTACCCAAAACGTTGCCTGTTATATATATATACACACAGGGACTCTCCTTACAAACGAGTTATATTCCAGAGGTCTGTTCGCAAGTCGACTTGTTGACAAGTCTAACTTTATTCCAAACATGTTGTACGGCATGTACACTAAACACGGGGAATGGCTTTAAAAGTTGTATAATCTCCTGTAGATGTAGATACCACTGGTTCTTCATGTTCTGCAGATGCAGATGCCACTGGTTCTTTATATTCTGCAGATGCAAATGCCACTGGTTCTTCATGTTCTGCAGATGCCACTGGTTCTTAATGTTCTGCAGATGCCACTGGTTCTTCACGTTCTGCAGTTGTAGATGCCACTGGTTCTTCACATTCTACAGATGTAGATGCCACTGGTTCTTCACATTCTACAGATGTAGATGCCACTGGTTATTCATGTTCTGCAGATGTAGATGCCACTGGTTCTTCACATTCTGCAGATGTAGATGCCACTGGTTTTTCACATTCTGCAGATGTAGATGCCACTGGTTCTTCACGTTCTGCAGGTGTAGATGCCACTGGTTCTTCACGTTCTGCAAATGTAGATGTCACTGGTTCTTCACGTTCTGCAGGTGTAGATGCCACTGGTTCTTCACGTTCTGCAGTTGTAGATGCCACTGGTTCTTCACATTCTACAGATGTAGATGCCACTGGTTCTTCACATTCTACAGATGTAGATGCCACTGGTTCTTCATGTTCTGCAGATGTAGATGCCACTGGTTCTTCACATTCTGCAGATGTAGATGCCACTGGTTTTTCACATTCTGCAGATGTAGATGCCACTGGTTCTTCACGTTCTGCAGGTGTAGATGCCACTGGTTCTTCACGTTCTGCAAATGTAGATGCCACTGGTTCTTCACGTTCTGCAGGTGTAGATGCCACTGGTTCTTCACGTTCTGCAGTTGTAGATGCCACTGGTTCTTCACATTCTACAGATGTAGATGCCACTGGTTCTTCACATTCTACAGATGTAGATGCCACTGGTTCTTCATGTTCTGCAGATGTAGATGCCACTGGTTCTTCACATTCTGCAGATGTAGATGCCACTGGTTTTTCACATTCTGCAGATGTAGATGCCACTGGTTCTTCACGTTCTGCAGGTGTAGATGCCACTGGTTCTTCACGTTCTGCAAATGTAGATGCCACTGGTTCTTCACGTTCTGCAGGTGTAGATGCCACTGTTTCTTCACGTTCTGCAGTTGTAGATGCCACTGGTTCTTCATGTTCTGCAGTTGTAGATGCCACTGGTTCTTCATGTTCTACAGATGTAGATGCCACTGGTTCTTCACCTTCTGCAGATGTAGATGCCACTGGTTCTTCACATTCTGCAGATGTAGATGACACGTCAAACGCCAGGCAATCCCGGTGTAGTTCGCTTAGCTTTTTATCTTTATAATAGTATCAAAAAGCAATCTAAATGACAAGCTGTAATTTGACTAAATATGGCCGTCGTGTAATTAACAGGGGCTGTATTTAGAAAATTGTTCTACTGGGGCACCCGCACACTCATGAATATCCCGGTATTTTATTGTTGTAACTTTGTGACCCTCTCCTACTGGACATCTGTGAAAAAGAGCTTCATAGTTCATCGGATTTCTCCAGAAAAAATAAAGAATCTGATTCTGATACTGCGATGGCAGTGGCGCACAAGCACAAACAACAACACAGAATCAACATATTTGTCACTAAATTCTACGTGCAATAAATAAGTGCCATTACCAAAACGTTGCCTGTTATGTATATATATTTTCATTTAAAGGCCACAGTGTTATTGACGGATGTGTTGTGATTTTTGACAAAACTGCTTTACCAAGCGCAGCTACCCTCTTGATTGTAAATCGGTTTAAAATCTATGTTGTTTAACAAGGTGAGAAACGCAAGAGGCCAGGGTTAGTCTCATTTGCAAGAGTCACCTGGGGCATTAGTCTGCAAGCAGGGAAAAATTGGATTTCCATGTACAGTATAACCTCAATTGAGTAATTTGCGGGTCATTTTGAAAGCGGCAATATCGGGACCCTGACAACGACACACGATGGCCTATTCTTGTGAATGGCGAAGCAAACAGCGCGTGCAATTATTACGGTTATGACTCGCCGCAGTAATAAGCAGGGCGGCCGCTGGATTCCGAACCGTGAACTTCTGCAAAAAATTCTAGATTTGAAGCTTTCGTGACTGCAAGTTGGCCGCAAAACCATGTAATTTAACATAATACGTATTCATACATTTTACATATATGTCGGTGTATTGCTATCACAGAAATGTACAGTATTTGGTTGCTGTAAATTTCCACTTGATAAGCCACTTCCTTGAGCGATCATTTGTGGCCAGGTCGCTTATGAAAAAAGAGCTACATATCTCGATTTAAAGCTTTCGTGACTGCAGGGATTCATCTTCTTTGTTCTTTCGGTAAAGTCACGTAGAAGGGAAGTAATAAAATAATAAAAATTAAACAATAAAATAATTCTCACGACGTTTCGGCCACAATGCAAGCAGCCGTCCTCAGGTGAAACCAGGTCTGTCGAGGCGACAGCGTCTGAATTTCAGACGCTGTCGCCTCGACAGACCTTCCTTTCTACGTGACTTTACCGAAAGAACCAAGAAGAAGAGCTTCATAGTTCAGTGGGCCTTACCTGGTAAAATAAAAATAGTTTAGTTTATATATTCCCTCTTCTGTAAGTAATTACGATCAATTTCGCTAGAGGGCGACTGTTTCACACATTGAGCCAAGACGATCTCCTGTACAGTACGTATTGTCCTGATTGGTATCGCCTGTGGAAGTAACAGAATATGAATATTTATGCATACTAGAGGAATCCGATGAGCTATAAAGCTCTTCTTCACAGATGTCTAGTAGGGACGGTGAACAAAATTATAACAAACAACACAAAAACACGATAGGAGTGCAAAGTATAGGAAAGGTAAGTAAATAACTAACAAAATAAAAATGAACTATTTTTATTTTATTTTACCAGGTAAAGACCACTGAGCTATTAAATTATACTGGTAGGAACCTCTGGTTACACCAGCCCACAGGGGATTATTGTGTCCGTCCGTCCATCGTGGAGGGAGGGGCTGGGTGGGGAGGGAGGGGCTGGGTGAGGAGGGTGGGGAGGGGCTGGGTGGGGAGGGTGGGGCTGGGTGGGGAGGGGCTGGTCACCCCATGGTGTCCTTATAAAATTCAACGTTTAACCTACTCACGCCGGCTTGTGCCCGCCCTCACAGTCGGGCATATTTGCGGAATACACCACGCCGCCGTTGACCCTGCAGGCCATTGACCGAGCAACCCAACGTTCCTACCAGCTCCCTCCGCAGGAATGTGTTTTTACGGAAGCGACCTGGCCACAAATTATATCTCAATGTGGACATTTCTAGCAGCCAAATAATGTAAACGCATCTTGAAATCGCTCATAAAAGGCAAAGATACAATACCATCGTTAAAATATGTAAATGCAACGAGAAAACCCATCGTAAAAAGTTCTTTACATCACAAAAAAGTTCCCTGCACATTCTAAAGCTCTCGGCCTTATCCAGACCACCACCTCAAACGAACTGTGTGCATAATAGAGGTTGTTGCGTTAGATCGCGTCAATATAAATGTGTCGTTATACCCACCACCACCCGACACAGCCAATTAGTAAGGGTTGTCACGTAAACAAAACATGCGAATTCGTTACTTATTCAGCACGCCTGGTGTGTTGGAAAGTAAGGCCACAACATTTACAATTCGAGTACGACGTTTCGCCAGTAATTACAACCAGCTTCATCAGGCGGACAGCCAAAGTTGTGGATACATCCTATGAAGCGGTGAACATTGCGTGACAAGTCGCCTTTTATATATTTTTAGGCTACGGTGCCTGTGCCTGACACCATCGCAATCATTGAAGACTTGGTTCATCAAGGACTGAATGCTGGGGTACCCCCCCTGGTGAGACACTGCTTAACCAATACATACTTCACCTGGAATGGAACCTTCTACAAGCAAATTGAGGGCACCCCAATGGGCTCCCCCTTATCTCCGGTTGTAGCCAACATCTTCATGGAGAAATTTGAGACGGACGCCATCCAGACTGCGACTCTACGCCCGACCTTATGGAAGAGGTACGTAGACGACACTTTTGTCATCTGGCCACATGGCCGGCCTGCTCTAGACCAATTTCTCGACCATATCAATTCCATACACCCAGCCATCAGATTCACCATGGAAGTCGAAAATGATGGCAAGCTACCCTTTTTGGATGTCCTAATCAAAAGGAGACCTGATGGTTCAATGAGCCACTCTGTCTACAGGAAAGCCACCCACACGGATGCTTATCTAAAACCGGATTCCCACCACCATCCATCCCAGAAGAATTCTCTCATCAAGACTCTATATCATAGAACCCAATGCATCTCCGACCATGAACACATTTCCAGTGAACTCAAACACGTACGCCAAGCTCTTAAGGCTAATGGTTACTCCGACTACACAATCCGCAAAGCCATCACTCCAACCACCAAGAAAGATCCTGTTGAGGAGCCTTTCAAGACCATCACCTTACCCTACATTGCTGGGGTCACAAAACAGATCTCCAATATCCTGATTAAACACAAGATCCAGGTCCGATTCAACACAGTACATAAAATCCGTGATCTGGTACCGTCTGTAAAAGATGTGGTTCCAGACATACAGTACCCTGGTGTCTACAAACTAAGTTGCCTCTGTGGTAGCAGTTACATTGGGGAAACCAAACGACATGTCTCGGACCGCATCCGTGAACATAAAGCTGACCTGAAACACTGTAGGACAAACACCTCAGCCGTGGCAGATCACTGTTACAACTCAGTGGGCTCACATGACATTGACTTCTCCAAGACAGAGGTTCTCTGCAAGCCATCTGGCTATCATGAGAGATTCGTACATGAGGCGATCCACATTTACAAACACAGAGACAATTTTAACCGAGAAGATGGATTCTGGCTTAGCAATCACTGGAAGGACGTAATAAACCATTTTGATACACATTAGGGTGGGTAGAATAATACATAGTGTTATATTAAAAATGTATAAGGTATAGGGTGGTTTATAGCAATACAGTATGTAATTTAATGTTGGTTTTGCCTATGGAAGTATATAGTACGGTATAGACGCGTGTGATGTAAGAGAATAAAGTTTAGATGGAAGCATATTATATAATTTTTTACAACGTAGAATTTTTCATGTATTACTTACTGTTAGTAACTCAGCTTATTGTAGAGTATAGTAAGTTTACTGATGATGCTATGTAGTTTATACTTTAGTTTGTCATGCAGTTTATACTGTAGTTTTTTACGTGGTTGTTTAGTAACTACAGCTACATACTATTAACATTCCTTTCCTTTGTTAATGCTCCCCCCCTTCCCCCCCCCCCTTTGATGCTGCTAATCCTGCATAATGCACGGGCATAGTATTGATTTGGAACCCCCCCCGCCCACCTCCTACGCATTTTCCATATGCTGAATTCCTCTTGATATGCAAATTATTTTGTTTAGGCGCTCTTCTTCCCACCTCCCCCCCCTCTAACCCAGCTTAAATATACGCTCCAAGCTTGGGGTGTTTCATTCTTCGCCTGAGGATGGCTGCTTGCGTTGTGGCCGAAACGTCGTGAGAATTGTTTTATTATGTTTTATTTTTATTATTTTATTACTTCCCTTCTACGTGACTTTACCGAAAGAACCAAGAAGATGAATCCCTGCAGTCACGAAAGCTTTAAATCGAAAAATGCGTTGAGTTTGTTTGCATTAGTTAATTGTACTTGTTGCACCTCTGCCAACACCCCAGAATCCTCAAATAAACACATTCCTGCGGAGGGAGCTGGTAGGAACGTTGGGTTGCTCGGTCAATGGCCAGGGTCAACGGCGGCGTGGTGTATTCCGCAAATATGCCCGACTGTGAGGGCGGGCACAAGCCGGCGTGAGTAGGTTAAACGTTGAGTTTTATAAGGGCACCACGGGGTGACCAGCCCCTCCCCACCCAGCCCCTCCCCACCCTCCCCACCCAGCCCCACCCTCCATCCCCGCCCAACCCCTCCCCTCTCCACCAAGCCCCACCCCTCTCATTTTTGGATGCGCGACGGACGGACGGACTGACACAATAATCCCCTGTGGGCTGGTGGAACCAGGTGGTTCCTCCCAGTAAAATGTGTTTATTGTTGTACCGAACTTCTATGCTCCTGCTGAGAGCCACTCCCCCACCGTCAGACCCCTCCCACCCCCGAAGCCGAACGCTCGCTTCTGATTGGTCCTCGTCAAGCCACCATTATTTATTTACTTATTTTAAAACATCTGTTTGTATTTCGTAATGCGCACGAGGCGAGAGGCGCGTCGCGATTGGCCAGCGCGAGAGCGGCGAAGCGCCCCCCCCCACCCATGTCGCCAATGCGCGCTAGGGAATACAATGAGAGGTTTGCTTGCTTTGGTGGGAAGGCGTTCGTTCGCCTCATCGCGTCGCCGCGTCAAGGTAAGCGACAAACAGCGCGGTTTTTTGTTTTTTTTAATTACAATTATTTACATTCGCAAGCGCTAATAAGGGTACGGGTGTTGAGTTTCCTTTTTGTTGTTGTTGTAGACGATTGTCTGCGCGCTCCGGCGGGCTTACGATTTTATACCGCTCAATCATCGTTTAGGGCATCGTCGGCCAACTGCGTACTGTGTGCCGTGCCGGACCGGCGTGGTGAAGTATGGTCAAATCTCATGCCCCCCCCCTCCCACCCTCATCTCCCTGCCTCACCCGCGTGGGTGAGCTCTCATCCAGCAGTGGATTGACACAATGTGCTGTGCACTGTGACGCACATTTATGTTGAACGCGATGATGGTGGTGCTGGTGGTGATACGGAGGAGCGGTGGCGCAGTGCTTAGCGCTGCGCTACGAACCACCCGGTCACACCAAGGTTCGATTCTCCGCTCACGACCGATAGCAGCGGCGATTATTATGAACCGGTCCTGGGCCTATCCCTCGGTAGACCCCGGCCTCGTGTAACTGGTGCGGTGTGTCAACATCGGTACGGTGTGTGGGGGAGACAAAGGCGGCCGTGCGTGGTATATAGACCCACCCCGTTGTGTGCTGGGGTCGCCCTTCATAGGTGCTCGCTGACAGCACTTGCCCCAACAGCATGTTAAGACTACACGGGGGATCTTTGTCTTTGGTGGTGCTGATTGTGCTGGTTGTGCTGATGATGGTTGGTGAACGCGTTGGTGGTGGTGGTAGTGCAGGTGATGGTGGTGATGGTGATGTCGCGTTTCATTGGGATGTGATGAATTGGGATTAGCAGGGTCATTCAAGGCCGGGGTAGACTGGGCAAGTGTGGAGCATCTTACACGCGTCGACGCTGGGAAGACAAAGGCGGCCGGGCGGGCTTAGGTCCGCACTTAATAGGTGTTCGCTAACGTCGCTTGCCTCTACAGTCTCTGTGGGTTACACGCGTTATCGTTTAAATGTTATTTGTATATATGCCTGTGTAGATGTATTTCAGCTCCTTGTGTGTGTGTGTACGGGCGTGGTGTTGGCCATCCACAACCCTCGTGCGCCGTGCCGGCCTTCATTGACTGATTGCACTTGCTCCGGCAGTCTGCTACAGGCTATACGGGGGATCTTTGTCTTTGTATGCGAGGAGCGGTGGGTGGCACAGTTGCTTAGCGCACTACGTTGCACAACTCAGGGGCGATCCATTCCCGATGGACTCACGGCTAACAGCAGCGAGTGACACCCGAACCGTGTTGCGTTAAACCCACGTCAAGCCAACCAGCACAGGTAAATAATGATTCAAATAACACCACCCAGCCCCCCAGCCCACCCCGTGATCGACATTGTGCGTGGGGAGGCCCTCATCCAGCAGTGGACTGATGCAGGTTTGGCAAAGAGCTTTGCGTCTTTGTTTCTCTCCGTGTCTGCCGTGGTGATCTGGTCTTCGTGTTTGCGCGCTGTCCCCTTTTTGTATCGCACCTGCGTTTCTCTCCGCTTATTTTGTGTCTCCATCTGTGTCTCACTCCTCTCCGTGCCCTTTCGCCGCCTTGCCCTTTGTCCCTGAGGCCCCTCAAGCCCCCATTGTTTAAAAAGGCCCCGACCCCTCACCACCTCTTAGGGTTCAGACAGATCAGTCTGTTGGCATCCTTCCCCGTACATCATAGCCCCCCATCTCTCCTCTCTCGTTGCTCCACCAGACCCAATTCCGTTCCGCGGTGTCCCTGTACATCTGAACAATATCTGAGGCCTCCCGTAAAGGGGATGATGGCTTTGTCTCGTGCAATGAGAACGTCAGTGGGGGGAGCTTGGGGGAGATACGTGTTTGGGATTTTTACTGAAAGGCAGAAACAGGAACGCGTGACACACAAGTTTACAGACGTTGCATTGAACAGTTTGACACGTAGTAGGCTTCCGTGACCTACATTATCCACAATAGAGGGTTTTTTGGGGGGTTAGTTTGCTTACATATAAATGTGTCATCTGGCCAAACTGGGTTTACTCTCCAACAAACCGGTGTGCTGAACGAGTAACTAGTTGCCATGTTTCGTTTTACGTGACAAACCTTCACTAATTGGCTGTGGCGGGTTTAACAGACACACATTTACGAGATCTAACACAAATAAACCCCCCCCCCGTTACGGGTCGTATTGACCGTGAAGTGGGCCTGGGCTGGACACGTCACTCGACGGGATGGTGTCCGCCGGTTGAGACCAATGACAGAGTGGCAGCCAAAGGGGTGAAAACACTCCCAAGAGGAAATACGGCCGTGGAGATGGGGCGATGAAATCGTAATCTTAGTTCTTTCGGTAAAGTCACGTAGGTAAAAAATGAAATAAAAATTAATAAAAAAATATAAAACAATAAAATCACGACGTTTCGGAGGCAACACAAGCTTCCGTCTTCAGGTGAAACTGTCACAGCAAAATATCTGTATCAAGTAAACGTCGTGATTTTTATTGATGAAATCGGCTCGCGTGCAGGAATTTTGATTTATGGTTGATGGATCGCGAGACTGCGAGCGATGGCGAACGGCGTGCTTTGCACTTCTGGCCAAACTGGATTGCCCACAGAAAGGGGGGGATGATATTCGGAGGTCTGCACAGATGGGTACGTGAACACCATTTGCTGTCCTGCCATCTCCTCGCCACTTCGTTGCCCAAGTGGGTTTTGGGGAATTTCACGACTCTGCATGATCCACCAACTGAAAAATCCATAACGCTGCATCACAAATGTGCACTATTATGTAAAATTATCATCAAAAATGGATAACACATTTCTGTTACAGCTATGTGTCTACTTTTGAATAAAGGCTTCCGTATGCAGTGTCAGTCATGAGGGTTTTGTGACCATACTTCACAACTCGAGTCTGTGTAAGTTATGAATAGGAGGGTGAGAGGACAGTGGTCCATACAATGCACCGTGGTCACGGTGCATTGTATGGACCACTGTCGCCACCAGTCCACCCCTAAGTAAAACAACCGCTGTCGTGAAAATAGTGCCATGGCAGACTGAAGCCTTTAATTCCTTTGTCTCCATTCCCCATCCCTGATGTTGGCGTGCCCATCACCAGGGCCATTACCGCACCACCTGAGCCCCAAAATCAATTCTGATTGGCGAACAGCAGTATATTATACACAGGCACCCTCGCATGCCATTATTCACATGTATGTGTGCGTTTGGGAGTGGGTGGGGAGCGGTAGTGTAGCGGTTAGCGCTTCGCTGCGCTATGAACCCGGCGACCCGGGTTCGATTCCCGCTCACGGCGAACACCAGTGACGATTATCGGAACCGGTCTTGGGCCTCCCTTAGATCGACTCGGCCTCAAATGAGTACTTGGTGTGGGTGTGGTGTATAAACATCACCACTGGGGAGACAAAGGCGGCCTGGCGTGGTGTTGGCCACCCACCCCCCCGTGTGCTGTGCCGGCCTTCATAGGTGCTACTCGCTAACAGCACTTGCCCCAACAATCTGTTCAGACTATACGGGGATCTTTGATTTTATCATTGTTTGTGGCGCAACGGTCAATTCATTTCGCGATGAGGGCCCTTCACCGATGAGGTCCCTTCACCGCACCCGGCAGTCTAGGTTGGACATGGGTATTGGGGGAGGCTGGCCATCGCTCTTTCAGATGTTGCTCACCACCGATGTTGTTGGCCACGACCGGGAATTAAACTCAGGTTGCCGGTTTCATCGGGCGGTGTCCTGTCCAATGCACCCTGCTTTTGTGTATGCTTAGGTGTACATAGGCATAGGTGTACATACGCAAATATCGAACCGAGTTCAAATATTGGTAATGGCTAAAAGTAGTGGCAAGTGGCGTCTCAATGTGTCCTGGGTCTTTCCCTGTTCGACTCAGGCCTTAAATGAGAAAACCTGGTTATGGTGTGCAAACATCAGCACTGGGGAGACAGACAGCCAGGCATGGTGCTGTCCATACGACCGGACCGCATCATGAGTGAGCTGTTTACCTTAACAGGTGCTCACAAACAACACTTGGTCCAACCGTTTATGTAACCTATATGGGGGATCTTTGTATGAATCTTGATGTAAATGAGTCCGTGAGTGCGTGTGAATGTCTAGATTTGAAGCTTTCGTGACTGCAAGGATTCATACTCTTAGTACTTTCGGTAAAGTCACGCAGGTAAAAAATGAAATTAAAATTAATAAAAATAAAATAAAAATCACGACGTTTCGGAGTCAACACAAGTCTCGGTCATCAGGTGGGACCGTCACAGCCAGATTTGATGCATCACTTGGAGACTTGTGTTGCCTCCGAAACGTCGTGATTTTTATTTTATTTTTTATTAATTTTCATTTCATTTTTTACCTACGTGACTTTACCGAAAGTACTAAGAGTATGCGTGTGAATGTTCATGTGTGTGTGTAATCACGTGCGTGTATCTGCGTGTACGTGTGTAATGGGCGTTTTTTTTGCATTTCCCCCCAGCAGTCTTGGTGGTTAGCGGTGAGTGATGCACGTTGTGACTGCTGGCCCAGTGGCTGGTGGTGAGTGATTAATAAGTATGAACGTCGATGAGTGATGAATTATGATTGTTGAATCATGAGTGTTGAATCATGAGTGTTAAGTCGTGGAGGGTTATAAATGCGGAATGGTAATTGTTGAGCGTTGTTTTTGGTGAGTGGATACTTGGTAATCTTAAAACCAAGCTGAAATCCATGGGTAATTCATAGAAGGGTTATACATGTAATGAATGTAATGTATACACTCTTATGGGGCGGCCAGATGTTATCTCCTTCGCCTGCTGTGCAGGAGGTCGTGGGTTCGATCCCGACCCTGGCGCCTGCTGTATGTTTGGAGTATTCATGTTTTCCTCGTGGTCGTGTGGATTTTTCTCCGGATAACACGATTTTTCCCTCCACGTATAGAAACACGCCTTTAGAGTTGGCTGCTATCAATTTCCGCATGAGAAGCCGCTTTGTTGAGCTATCATTTGTGATAGCCAGGTCACTTCTGTAAAAGAGCTAATGGCTCAGCGGGTGTTACGTGGCCAATAAAGTAGTTTAGTTTAGTTTTATTAATTAAGATAAATCATGTTCCTTAATACGTAGGTTTTCATAGGCAGTGCAATGCTACACTTGAATTTTCTCTTTATCAACGTGGCAATCTTGTCAAGATGGTCATGTTTACATCGCTAATAATTCTAAACGAGTTATTTATCATTAGATATTAGTTATAAATCATATCTTTAGCTTTATATAATATATTCGTTATTGTAATAATGTTGTCCAGTGGTGGAGTGTTAATGACAAGAATTTGGGAATAAAACTACCACGTGGTCCAACCTGAAAACAAAACATTGATCAAACAAGGCTCCCGGTTCAACACAAAAGTTTGACCAATTCGTGTGTCGGCGATTATTATTTTCTTGTATTTGACAGTTTGGCAAAATAATGTGCCAGTGTCCCCATTACCAACAATGGGGGAAACCACCCAAAGTCAAAGTGGCTTTGGTCGATTTGTTTATTTTCCACGTGTGAATCCGACGCGCGGCCGTGTTGTTGGCTCATGCCGAGCACAGAACTCTATAGCTCATCTTACTTGGCAGCGGCGGAGTGAGCTGTGATGGACCGTAAGCGGTGAGGTGGGAAAACGAGTGGTGTGGTGAGTTGATTACACTGGTCAACACACTTTTTCTGGCATAAGGTATTCCAACGGTCTTAAGGTAATTTTGGGGTGCTGATTCCAAATCTGGCATCAGTTTTTGTCTTATCACATCAGGTTTTTGAGATATCAAATATTGCATTTTCAATAAAAACTGCAGAAGGAAAATATTAAATAAATGTGGATATCTACATAAAATGATATTATAAACACACTTTCCTAAAAATACAGCACCATATTTTAACACTAAATCAGTCACTGACTCGCAACAACTTGCAATCATAAGTGACAGAGTTAATTTCCGGTAAAATCAATGAAAATGGGGTATGCTGATAGTATAAAAATGTGATAAAGCAAATCTGAGATCAGATTTGGAATCAGCACCCTGAAATTAGTCTAAAACAGCTGCAAAAGTCCAGGCCAGAAAAAGAAGAATTTTTTGTTGTTGACCAGTGTTATCAATCGAGTCGTTCTGGTCCGGGCACTGTGGTGTGTCTTGAATGGTCGGTCCATTGATTGGTTAAATCGAGTTGTGTGTGTCCGCTCACGGCCAACACCAGTGACGGTTATCTGAACCGGCCCTGGGCCCTCCCCTAGGTCGACTCGGCCTCAAATTATTACCTGGTGCGGTGTGTAAAAATCACCACTGGGGAGACGAAGGCGGCCGGGTGTGGTGCTGGTCACCCACCCCCTTTTACCGAGCCAGCCTTCGTAGGAGCTTGCTAACAGCACTTGCCCCTACAGTCTGTTACGTCTATAAGGGGGATCTTTGTCTTTGTTTTTATTGCCTGGGCAGGTGAAGGTTGTAAGCGTAGTTTAGATGTGCATTTAACCGAGATATATTTTGACTGCATCGGGTTTCTAATTCCCAGCGTGAAGGTGATTTTTTTTAATTGTATCACAGTTGTTGAGTTCAAGCCCCCGAAACGCCTTTGCGATGTGTAAACATCGGCTCTGGGGGGAGACAAAGGTGGTCGGCCGGTCGTTGTTCCGACCACGCCACCTGCTCATGCACCGTGCCGGCCTTCATCGGTGTTGTCTGAGAGCACTTGCCCCACCCAACAGCAGCAGCAGCCTGTGGAGGCTATACTGTGGGGGTTCTATTTCTCTATGTACAGAAGGGTTGGTGAGAAGGTTACGCACACATGGGAGGCTATGCACTGCAGGGGGTATGTAGGTGAGTGTGTGTGTGATATGCAATGGAGTCGGAAGAGAGCATTGACTACCGCACAACACTATGAGACATCTCCTTTACCAGTGGCAAAATATAGTAGTAGGTTTTTACCCTTTCAACTGGTACAAAAACTGACAGACGCCAAAAGGCGTCATCTGGTCCAACACCATGTGAGACTAGGCTCTAAGGAAAGCTGTCTCGGGTGTGGACCAATCAACTTCAAGGACAGTGCATATCATCATCATTATCAGAGTTGTTTCTTTTTGTTTGCATTTTGACTGCTTGTGTTGTGGTTATTGCAAACATGATGCCTTGTATAAAGGTGTCAGTTTTTGTACCAGTTGACAGGGTAAAAACCTACGACCGCACAACATCCTGAGAAAACCACAAGACGTGCAGGTGAGAGAGAGAGGGGAGGGACTTACAGATGGCAGGATCAGCTATTTTTGTCTCCTTTTTTGCCATCCTATTTGATACTCATTGTTTTCCGCTTTGTGTGTACGGTTTTGTCCACGCTTAAATGTAACGTTAGCGCAACCTGTGACTATAATTTACATGGTTTATAGATTCTTACGTCTGTATTTTGATGCCCATATTCGCGAGCATAAGAATACATTCCTGTTGATGAATTGCCGGGTTCCTACATTGACCATTTGTCGTGTATTGATTCGCGTCTACCCCATTGCAATTTTGTGAATTGTCAAGTCACTTTGTTGGATCGCAATTTGATTCCAGAATATTTTTTTTATTTACAGTGCTGAGTGTGTAGTGCCTCTCGTGGGCTTCAGGGATCACATGAGCAAATTACTTTTACGAGTCGAAATTAACCCATATGGAGTTCACTTTGTTGTAAGAATCTATTTTGATTGACATGTCGATACATCGTTGCATGTCGGTTGAATGCTGCAAGGGCCTTTTTGTAATTGCATTTAAAATAATAATGATTCTCAATGACGGCCTCCCAATATGCCATGTCAGTCACGCATTGTTTGACCATACTTTATTACCACTCTGGTCATCGCTGGGGTTCGTGAAGGAAGGGGGCCCGGTGAACTGGTTTCCGATATCACTCGCCATTGATGTTAGCCGTGGTCAGAATTCGATCTCAGATTGCTAAGCTCACAGGGCACCACACTAATCATCGTCGTTGCAGTGAATGCCAACAAGGATGTTGGGCACTGGGAATCATGCGTTGGCACGAAGGAGCGGAGGTGAGAAGTTTAACAGCGAAGTGCGTGGCTCGGAGGAGTGCCGTTGAGAGATGGCCAATGTGGTACAGCAGGGGGACACTGCAGGGAGGTAATTTGAGCGCAAATTAGGGCATTATCAGTGCTAGGTACTAATTAGGGTTGGCTATAACAGTCACGATGCTAATTGATCAAGGCGAATTCATAGTCATATTTTTTCACGCTAAAATGTCCGTGCCGATGTCTTCTTTCCCCCCCCCCCCCCCCATATGTGCAGATACTACTGACTATTATATGTAGGGTGTGGAGGCAGGGACTGGCATGTCTTTTTTGGGGGGGGGGGGGGGGCGACAATTGTTGTAAACCTGTTAGGTCAACGTTTTACCCCTGCCTCTGGGGGGGTGGGTGGTCAACTTTCTATAACTTTTTGATTCAGGCCTTCTGAAAGGCTCTCATCATTTAGTTGACGGACAAACGGAACGCCGGGCTTTTACAATAGATTGAAATGCCAGGAAAATGCATGTGGTATTTCAATTTATTAATCACGCATTGCCATTTTGGGTTGTTATAGGTGTGCCACAATGTATTGGATTCATCGACCTCAGCCGATGTCTAAGCTCTTTTTGTACGAGATCTCACGCACGTATAATCACATTTGCTGTTCGTGCAAAAATCGCACGCAAACGGTGCGCTCATGTTGCGTTGATGCGAACGCAGCGTTCACGCAAACGCAGCGTTCGTGCGAAACCGTAGAAGCGAAAAAAAAATTAAGCACGCAAACGAGACACGAACTGGAATCGCGGAGGGGACGGTGGGGTTAACGATTTGTCGGGCTGCGTTGACGTGTTAGTTTAGACTTGCGTTTTTGTGGCACGCGTTCACTCCGTTACGTTTCTTTTTAATATATTTTCTTCTGCTCTGGACACTGGGGAGATCGATGATCGGTGTTCCAGTCGCCGCGTTGATGGCATTCGTCGTGATTTTTCACTTAACAGGGTGGGCCGCGTGAATACTGCTGCCACCTTTCACTCCACGTTCCCCGCGTTGCGTGACAGCGTTCACCCCACCGCGGTTGGGATCCATTTAGATCTTTAGTTTGCGTGGTATTTGTGTCCTTAGCTTTTTTTCGCCCAGTTTATATGGACCTTGTTTCGGCGGGTGTCATTCCCTTTCGCCCCCCCCAACTCCCTCTCCGTGAGTTGGGTGGCAACTTTATATTTTTTTACAGCGATGAATGGAGGTGCCTCTTGTGGCTGCAGGAGTGACATGAACCCGTTGTGTAAATCGATAAAACCCTGCGTTGTTACACTTGGGCTGTCGTTCGGTTTTTGAGGTCAGCAGAAGGGCTGTAGAAGATTGCCTTATGTCCATAATAGGCACAGCTAATTAGTAATGTTTGTCATGTAAACAAAATGTGCCAATTCGTTCCTAGTTCAGCACACCGGTGTGTTGGAGAGTAAACCCACAACATTTACGATTTGAAATTTCACTGGTAATTACCACCAGCCTCATCAGGCGACAGCCACAGTTTTGGAGAAATCTTCCTCCTGTTTCGGTCTTAAATAGAGGGATAGATGTGATGAGCCAATCAGGTGCGAGGACCAGGGGTGGGTTAATGTCTTCATATAAATTACAATGGATATCTATAATTTTGTTGGTTATTCACGGTTAATCAACATGCACAATGTATGCACATTACGCATGCATTATATGCAGTTCATCTTCTTGGTTTTTTCGGTAAAGTCATGTAGAATGGAAATAATAAAATAATAAAAATAAAACATAATAAAATAATTCTCACGACGTTTCGGCCACAACGCAAGCAGCCGTCCTCAGGTGAAGAACAGGTCTGTCGGGGAGACGCCTGAGGACGGCTGCTTGCGTTGTGGCCGAAACGTCGTGAGAATTATTTGATTCTGTTTTATTTTTATTATTTTATTATTATTTCCATTCTACGTGACTTTACCGAAAGAACCAAGAAGATGAATCCCTGCAGTCACGAAAGCTTTAAATCGAAATTATATGCAGTTCTTAAGAGTTAATCAAAGAGAATGCTGCATATCTGTCGTTTTGGTGAAAGGGGCAGTACTACGGTGGTAACAATCTTAAGGGCCTGGGTTCGATTCCTGAATTGTGCTCCTTCCCGAGTTTTGGTTTGTTCTTACCCCTGTTCTGCGTGGGTTTCCTGCGGGTTCTGCAGTTTTCTCCCAAAGCTAAACAAGAAAACCCAATTTAACTGCTATTCGCCAAGCATCCCAATGTTGAAAAATATCCCGCAAAGTTTGCCCAATTGGGATCGCACAGAGCAACAATGTTACCTCCTGCTGCGAAACGTTGGCAGGATCCTCCTGCAAAATGGTAAAACAAGCGTAGTGATAGCAATAATAAGCTCATGTAAACTAACAATCCCGGCCAGAGAACAGGTGGAGACAGGTGTGGGTGGGGAGACACAACAGCGATTTGGATTATAAGATCGGAAGCGATAGAGAGATAGAAAATCGCCCGATCGTTGGCAAGAACCAGTTACATCTTTAAAAAATAGTTAATCAGAGAGGACGCACACACACAGCGTATCCGGCATTACGAGCCAAACTCTTGTTCTCATTATTATCTGTGTTCATGTGTACCTGTGTGTTGTTCGTTTACGTACATACAGTAAGTGGGCGGCTTCTGTCTGGTATGGTTGGGTTTTGCCCCTGGCCTAAATACTTTAGGAATTAAAAAAAACCCATTCAACCTGGTTTTGTTGGCGTCGTTTTGCGTCGTGACAGCTGTCGCAACACGCATAACCTGTGTTTATTAATTTGGTTGGAATTGTGTGTATTATGAGCTAACATCATAAAGCGATGTGTGGATGTTTATTATAAGCTAAATACGATTTAGGGCTTCATATGCAGGCTCCGTTGAATTTTTCAGATTTCGGGCAGCACTCCAAACGGCTTTTATCCGATTTAAGGAGGGTTACTGACTGTCCGTCCGGTGAGTTAGTGCCTGGAGTGAATCGCTGAGCGCTCTATCTGTAAGGTACAAGTACAGTGAGGTGTCGGAACCAGGGGGTGTTCCATCTCAGGTGTTGTTGACCATCTTTTCGCAAGAGTGGAAACGACCTTTTGAGAAAAGAAAGGGGGCAACCGGATTTTGGTTCGCCCGCTGTATGTCGTTTGTCGCGTATCGATGAGTTCGGCAAGTTTAATCGGCCAGATAGCTCGGCCGTGGAGGGGTCGGCTCGCAATCAGAAAGTTGGGAGATCGAATCCCGGTTGAGGATTTCTCTCGGCCTATCATCCCTCCCACGGATCGTTTAAATAAATACCACAGTGATTGTCCTATGGATTGACTCGACACCATCAAAGAAGTGTGGAATTTTTGCCAGGGCTGCAAACGGGAGATGCGCACCGCTCGTATGAACGTGAAATCACGTTGGCTCGTCGGCTGGTTCTCCGTAGCCACTGATAGGTGCGCCCGGGTGCCCCAGCGTCGCAGCCATCTGCTACGCTGTTGGTGCGAGGTCATAACACACCAGTGTGAGCCCACCACACATCACCAGTGTGAGGCCACCACAGCCACCACAGCTGCGGTCAAGCCACATCACGCCTAACCCCCGCTGTCTCGCCTTGCTGCCCTGCAGGTGAACTGACCTGCCCGTTGCAGCAGCTGTAAGAGACAACGGGCTGCCCGCGACGAAGCGGATGTCACCGCAGAGTCTCCCTAACAACGCCTAAGGTATTAAATATTGTGTGACAAAGCCCTTTGCGATGGTTCTGGGTGAGGTGGGGGGTGTGGTGGTTGTGTTACTCTGCGGTTGATACGGGAGATGGGAAAAAGTACAGTTGAGTCGGGGTGTGAGGTTTGTACACATGTTGTTTGCCTTTCTCTCTCTCTATATCGGGCGGCCGCTGTTTGTTCACCGAAAGGCAATGCAATCCCCCCGCACCCCCTTTTGTCCCATCACTTATAATGTGGTGCTCGTTAAGTCAGAACTCATCTTCTTGGTTCTTTCGGTAAAGTCACGTAGAATGGAAATAATAAAATAATAAAAATAAAACATAATAAAGTAATTCACACGACGTTTCGGCCACAACGCAAGCAGCCCTCCTCAGGTGAAGAATAGGTCTGTCGAGAAGACTCTGTCTTAGACTCTGTCTTCTCGACAGACCTGTTCTTCACCTGAGGACGGCTGCTTGCGTTGTGGCCGAAACGTCGTGAGAATTATTTTATTATGTTTTATTATTATTATTTATTATTTCCATTTTACGTGACTTTACCGAAAGAACCAAGAAGATGAATCCCTGCATTCACGAAAGCTTTAAATCGAAAGTCAAAACTCATTTTAGTTGATGATTAACAAAAAACGATAACGGTGCCATGTTTGAAGAAGTTTTTCTTCTTCCTGTTTTTGACATCCGGTTGAC
Source organism: Lampetra planeri (assembly GCF_965212315.1). Taxonomy (NCBI): domain Eukaryota; kingdom Metazoa; phylum Chordata; class Hyperoartia; order Petromyzontiformes; family Petromyzontidae; genus Lampetra; species Lampetra planeri. The sequence goes on from NC_136158.1 coordinate 3,083,070, forward strand.
TAAAATTTATTTCGGTCACCTTTTAATTTAATCATTGTAATAATAGTAAATAATGCATTTTTACCCAAGACGATCTTCCATGACATCTTTGTCAAATTATTAAGAATCATCTGTAGCTCTTGAGACGCCAGCATCACAATTGTGCCCCGTGCCTCGTATTCATCACAACTTTCTCTCTCTCTTGACGAAAAAAAAAAATCTATGCCGGCCTCCGCTATTGTGTTGGAGAAGAATTTGTGTCGCTTGAATTGCGATGAAAACGACACGATCAGCATGAGAATGGACGACTTAAGGCTTTTTTTTTTAGCAGCCGGGGAAAAATGTTTACGAATTCAAACTGTCGTAAAAACCTCTTGACCGAACCACTTGGAATCTGCCCGCCGATCCGTTCGGATCTTGGAAGCTAAGCGGGCTTGAGCCTTGATAACGCCGCTTCGATATGGTGATCACTTTGCACCAATCAGATTGTTGTTGTTGCCTCCGTTGAGCTGCATTTGTGGGGGGCACATAATGTGCAGCACGTGGCAGTGCAGCAAAATACACTGTTGTACTGTACTGCTGTGCTCCTACTTCTATGTTCCCCTGCCTCCCCGCGCCTTCACCTACCCGCTTCGACCAGCGTGCTGAAGTATGGTCACATGACCTCCACAAACTGTACAGCTTGGGAGGTCCTCATCCAGCAGTGGCTTGACAAAAGGGCTGTACAAGTGCGTGTGTGCCCTTACGAAGCCAAGGAGATTAAGCGTGAGGCAAGTGGTCCAGCTACATCTCTGGAGATTCAGCCGTGTCCTTACAGTGTGGAAGAGTAGGCCAAGCACCCTCTACATAGACTCTCTTGAGCGGTCTCTACAGTGCCACTCCTTCCGTCAGCAGTAATTGCAGGACTGCACACTTTTCATCTCGGTCATTCTTTGAGCTTTCGAAGTAAAAAAAAACCAACGCTGTCGCATCTCTGACGCGATTCTTTACGAGGGTGTTACCGTCATCGGTGATGAAGCTTGATCTTTCACCCCCGCCATGTGAAACTTTAACAACAGTGCCAAGCTCCCCGGCGTGTTTTCGCGGGTGAGCCCGCGCGTTGTTCGGCATTACGTCCGGACGTTTTTCCTCCCCACGTGCCGGGTAATTCATTGGAGAGTTTGTACAGCACGAAAACCTTGCGAAGTGGAGCCAAGCTGCTTAATCGATGCTCCCGCTGCTGCTGTTCGGGATACTCCTAAGTGACCTCTCTCAGTGTTTTTGTTATCTATTCTCTGAACTCAAGAGATAAGCATCTGAACCCTGGTCACACAGATGGCTCCTGGAAAGAAAAACCGGTTGTCTTTCCACGTGACAAGGTTTGGTCCCCTTTTTAGCTCCCTGGTCATTTGAAGTTTTATGAGTCCAGTAGTGGAAGTAGCAGAGACACAGTTTGTAAAGAGGCCGAGTGTAAGATAACATTCCCCAAGCCGATGAGTGTGACCGCATCAGTCAAACCAATGAGATCAGATTTCGATTTAAAGCTTTCGTGACTGCAGGGATTCATCTTCTTGGTTCTTTCGGTAAAGTCACGTAAAAGGGAAGTAATAAAATAATAAAAATAAAACATAATAAAATAATTCTCACGACGTTTCGGCCACAACGCAAGCAGCCGTCCTCAGGTGAAAACCAGGTCTGTCGAGGCGACAGCGTCATTCATATTTTATTATGTTTTATTTTTATTATTTTATTACTTCCCTTCTACGTGACTTTACCGAAAGAACCAAGAACAATGAGATCAGGTCAAAATAACGGAATAGAGAAGAGGCTAACACACAGAACATAAAGGTTACAGTGTTACTTTGCGGAACAAGAGCTTGCTTTTGTGCATGCTGCGTAGAGGTGTCACGATGCGCCGAGTCATCCGTTAATTTTTATTATGAAGCTCGTGATGTACGCATGGAATCGCAAGTGTCGGGAGTAGATCCTTATCCATTCCTATACGTTGTATGTAATGGGCATATTAAACTTAATTTTTTCCTGTGACCAATAGTCTCGGCCAAGTCACCATAACATGAATAATATTTAAAAATACTTTTAAAAAAACACGCTTTCATGAAATGTACCGTACGAGTAATGGAAGAACTCCCACGACTCCAGGCAGTGGCCCCGAAGCTTGCCATAACGTAAGGGGTCGTGGTGATTTACAGCCAACGTGAGTTGAGCGTGGACAATTAGACCCAAGCCGAAACATAACATATAATAAAGATTGTTTAAAAATATATATTTTTAATTTTAATGATAGAATATAGTATTGTTATCAGTAAGACATAAGTATACCAAGTTGGCAATCGATACGACATTGGGAAGTGGGTTAAAATTGTTACAAGATTTGAGGATACGACAACAACAGACAGAGTGAGTTTATCGTGTAAAAAATAAATTTTCACTCGATTTGAATACCTGAGCGATCAAACATTATTTTCACCAGACTGCGGGCGTTCTCGTGGCTCAGCGGCGGGGCGTTCCTCGCTTGTCCCAGAGCTTCACGGTTTTCGAATCCTGGTTAATACTGCACATCTCTTAACCTTAAAATACAGTAAAACCTTGGATTGCGAGCATAATTCGTTCAGGAAACGTGTTTGTAATCCAAAGCACTCGTATATCAGTTGTGATCACGTGACGCTCGGCAGACAAAGCGTGTACACGTACTACTCGTATTGCAAGACCTCGCTCGTTTATCAAATTAATATTTATTAAAAAATTGTGCTCGTCTTGCAAAACACTCGCAGACCAAGTTACTAGCAATCTAAGGTTTTACTGTATGTGCCGCCTGATTCCCCTGCTGTTTGAAAAACTACTCGCAAATTACTCTATTGTAATGGACATAGCAAGCATCTCCCCCCCCCCTTCTGTGGAAATTTGGCAGGGGACCCTCCTGAAAGAGTCAGGACACTCGGTGAAGCTTTCCTGGGTAAACAAGTGTAAATAACAATAATGTAATCGGCTTTGCTAAGCCGTGAGAGCGAACGTTGTTAATGCGAATCCGGTGATTTGGCGTGTGATCGACCACTCTTTTTACGAACCGTTCAAGCGGTGTTGCCTCGTGCTGGCTGTATCAGTTATCGCTTGTTTACAAAGGTCACCCCCAGGAAACTGACACCTGAAACATTTCTCATTCTGTTCTCACCTGCTAAAATATAATATATTAATTTCTAATGAAGTGTAGAGGTTTGCTATAAAGATGTTAATAAAATAATGATAGTAATTAATAAGGGCAATGAGCTGGTGGTTTTGTTGGTCAGGTTCACACCTGAGCGGTCAGTTGTGCAACTGGGTTGCATGCAACCTTTATTTTAAATCGAGATTGAAAACTCATTCCTTTTGAACTGCTTTTTCTGTTTATTTTTTTGTCGTACCTCCCGTACCTCCGATCAGCACGGTCGGCTCCGTACGGCGCAAGCGCTTCAGCACACATAAGTGCTGGTCCTGCGGGGATAGCAGGCGCGTGGCGAAGTGACATCCCTTGCAAAACACATCGTGCCCGCTAAGTGTGCGCACGCGCCCTAAATGGGTCACCTGGGGCCGTTCCACGGGCTTCCGCGTTGACGTTGGTCTCCGTCGGTTCTCGCTGTGTGTGCGTGTGGGGCTCGTTGGCTCAAAGGTCCGCTTGATTCTTTACAGTGAACGAGGGCTCCGCAGTGAACGTAAAAAATGCAGCCCTTGTTGTCTTACCGTTGCCCACAAAACAAAAGTTCTGGCCCAGAATGAATCGCTTTGTTCTGCTTCCTGTTTCTGTTGGTTGTGGGTTTACCTGAGCAGTGTTAATCGAGTCGGCAGTTTTTATTTATTCGAGTAGCAGTCTTGAGTCTCGTCGTCGATGACAGCCGGCGGAAGTTTTGGCCAGAGGGTTAGCCGGCGGATTGCGTTGATTCATTCTCTCGGTCCATTTGGCGAGAGCAGTCAAACATTTAGTCCACTCTTCGTCATTTAATGTTGGTGTGAGTTGCACGCAATTGGTCTCCCTCCATGCCCCCGATATAATCAACGAAACTCGACACGTTCGTCGGTAACACTTTGGCGTTAAATTTAACTTCATATAAAACAGCATCCGGGACAGACAACAGAGCTCATCTATGTACAGGAGACTCTCGATTATCCACGCTAATGACGGGGAGGACGGCCGCGGATAATTCATAATCGCGGATTAATCCAAAAATATCCTTTTTCCGCAGATCTCTATGCCAAAAACCACTAATATAGGAATAAATTAAGAATGATTACTAACGATCGATGCGGGTGCTCAGTGAGAACACTTTCCTGCCCACTAAACGGATAGCGGAGCCACGCCAATCAGCATCAAACAACCACCGCCCGCTGTTGTAAAGCTATGCAACTACCGTACTGTAGAGGCGATCACGTGGATTTCAGATGCACCTGAGCAACATATGTGTTTGGTTTAAGCACGTGACTTGTAATAAATATTTCCAAGAATAGCAATGTATATAGCCTAAATTTTGATTTAAAGCTTTCGTGACTGCAGGGATTCATATTCTTGGTTCTTTCGGTAAAGTCACGTAGAAGGGAAATAATAAAATAAAAATATAAAACAATAAAATTTCTCACGACATTTCGACTGCAACACAAGCAATCCACAGCAAGAAAATTTGCTGTGGATTTCACACCTGATGACGATTGCTTGTGTTGCAGTCGAAACGTCGTGAGAATTTTTATTGTTGAATATTTTTGTTATTTTATTATTTCCCTTCTACGTCACTTTACCAAAAGAACCAAGAATAACAATGTATATAGCCTATTTTAGATGATTAATTTGGGCATGAAGGAGCATCCATGAGTAATTAAGGTACGACAAAATTTCAGGTGCGCGGTTAATCCGCAAATCTGATAAACCGCACGCAGATAATCGAGAGTCCACTGTATGTGTGTGTTGGACTTCTTTCACACCGTACAGTAGCCAACCTAGCCAACCTTGCTAATCGGAGGTGCAAGGGGGGACTGGACAACAACGAAAAATGCATAAACACTTCCATTGAACCTTGGTGGGAAAAGCGTTAAAAGTAAGCAAAGGAGTTTGTTTACCCTCATTTGCTTGAGAACGGTCTTATCTATTTCCCTATCCCGGTGTGGGTGGCTCTGTCTGTGTGTGTGTGGGGGGTGGGGGGGAGGTTGGCAAGAGTTGTTCTGAGCCCCACTTATCTCGCAGTACAGCGCCCGCCCGCCTGTTCGCCAGCTGTTTTGGCACTAAAAAGGAATCGGGTTGAACAAACAGTTGCTTTAAAACCCACTGTGGGTGTGCGTGTCAGGCCAGGGTTTAACTCGCTGCTTTGTCACGGAAAAGACCACGTCCATGTGTTTGCATGGAAGGGTGTTCAGTTTTTAGCAGGGGGTATTCAGTGAATGCGTGCGCGTGCGTGGATGGGACAGGTTCCACTGTAATGGGCTAATCCATTGGGTTCTTAATCCCTGGGGTCACCTTTCAGACGGAGCAGGCTGCAGCGTGGATACCGTGCAGAAGAAAGGTTGAATGCGCGCGGGGGAACGTCAGTGCCACATTGCGGAAACCAGTTGCGCTTCGACACAACGTGACGCGAATGCCTCCTCCACACAGCGTTGGCTCGAGGCGCTAGAACGTGGACGCGATGGTGAGATGTTAACTCCCTCGCCTGGTGTGCAAGAGGTCACCGGTTCGATCCCGACACTGACGCCTGTATATTTGGAGTTTGCGTGTTCTCCCTGTGGTTGCGTGGACTTTTCTCTGGGTCCTCCGGATTTCCCCCCCGTACTCTCAAAAACATGCGTTTAGAGGATTTCACAGCTATACATGTCCACGAGATAAGCCACTTCGTTGAGATATAATTTGTGACCAGGTCGCTTCTGAAAAAGAGCTATGTAGTTCAGTGGGCTTTACCTTGTAAAATAAAAAAAGTTTCATAGTTTAGTTTAGTTTTAGTTCTCGATTGAAAACTAATTTCTTGAACTGCTTTTTGTGTTTAGTTTGTTGTCCTTCCCCCGCATCCCCGTTGAGCACGGTTGGCTACGTACGGTGCAAAAGAAGTTCAACATCTCGCTGTGCATTGCGTGTCTTTAGTCACCCAGATGAGGGGGTGGTGTGCGGGGGTTGGGGGGGGTCAAGCGAGTCTCGTGGTGTTGACTGGCGGGGTGGGTGACCCTATATCGCGGTGCTAAACGCATCTCTTTGCCGGGGTAAAAGAGTTCCATTGTCCCGACATTTCCGCCTTTTCCACCCCAAAGTTTATGCATCTGAATGGGTCAACCACGGGTGGAGATGGAGTGATGAAATCAGCTTGTACGCAAGTGTTAGGTGGATCATTCCATGGCAGACCTGTAAGCTATGACGACGGCTTGGGGAGGTCTTCATCCAGGAGCAGATTGATCATGGCCGATGACCAAAAAATGTGCTTGCTACGTGCGAGTTTTTATTATAATTCAGGGCTCTTGAACAGAGCACCTTCATGCAGAGGCCGCAACCGGGTACCCGATACCCGTACCCTACCCGATACCCGGCTACCCATACCCGGCCGGGTACGGGTACCCGTTTGCGACCCTGGTGTGGCCGGATACGGGTACGGGTAGACCGTGAGTCACTGGTGAGTAACTGTTTGTCACTCATTTCCCAACGTCTTGTCTCTTCTCACAATTCAAGTTCCTAGAATCAACCCACCTGTGCCTGCAACATGGCTTCATCCCAGAGGTCGCAATCAGGTACCCGATACCCGTACCCTATCTGTACCCGGCCGGGTACGGGTAGGGTACGGGTACGGCCGGGTACGGGTACCCGTTTGCGACCCTGGTGCGGCCGGGTACGGGTAAGGAATCAAAACCCATTTGCGACCTCTGCCTCCATGGCATCATCATCATCATTCGCCATGGTCAGTCCACTGCTGAATGAAGACCTCTCAAAGCTGCCGCCACCTCTCACGATCCCCGCAGTATAGTAATCCACCCAGTGTCTGCGCACGAGCTGAATTCACCGCTCCATCTCCTCGGTGGACGTCTCCCATTAGCTTGGCTGCGTTCCGTCGCTCGGCTGCCAGTCCGTACATTTTTTTGAACGCAACCTCCGATGAGCGCGGTTGGCTACGCACGGTGCGAAGGAAGTTGAACGTAATACATACATACGACCATCGGCCCCGTCATCCCTTTATAGCCGTGACGTGGTCCTGCCCCCAAGCCCCACTTCCTTAAACTCTCATTTGGGGCCTTGGCACGTGGGGAGTTTAGAAGATAAGCGACTTGGCATACCCACTCCCTCGCCCGTGTTTCTCTGTCCTGGGTCATCATCACAGCGTGCTCAGCATTGCCAGCTAATTGACTTGGAACTCCCCTGGGGCTTCTGGGTGATTACCCAGATGCCCCATGGCCATTGTGTTGTTGCGGAGCCTAGCTCGTATTGTCTCCATTCATGTGACTTGGCTCAATAAAAGAAGGCTGTGGGCATGCTTTCTGTGACGCGCGATCTTTCTGATCTTATTCCAATGCACAGCCAAGGGTCTGCCGTTTGATCTGCCCGGGGGGTTAGAGTGGCAGGGTTTATTTGTTTTCACGTTTTCCACCTCTGGTTACACATCGAGTTACGGGTATTGTATGCGAGATGTGTTTTCCCAGGATCGCCCCCACCTGTTGTGGGGATGATCCTGTGAGCTGCTGCCCCCCCCTCCCCACGTGGGAAATGTGTCCGTCTTTTTGAGACATTAAGAGGCCCAGTGTTGTTCGCCAGCTTAATGATTAATTATATCAACAATAGGCTGTAAATTAGGATCATTATTTAATTAAGCAGAAACAAACATGGAGATGTATTGTCTATCTGGTGAGTGGTATGTTGTTAATCATAAATGCATATGTGCAAGCGATGTTTTTTTTTGTACGATACAGATACACATGTATCCTTGGGCTTTAGGCTAATCTTGAGAATGATGTATGTTTATTTGGGTTTTAGGCTAATCTAGTGAATGATGTGAGTTCATTTTGGCTTCAGGCTAATCTAGTGAATGATGTGAGTTCATTTGACAATAACAGTGCCTTAAAAGCAAAATATATAATTGGTGACGTTTTGGTTGAAGTGCACTCTCCAACTTATTATTATTTACACTATCTGCCCTCTTTATCCAAGTGCTATGAAGAAGGGCCAACGCTCAAAAACATCTTGTCTGCTCTATATTTTTCCTTTTTTCCCAACAGTATTTTATTGAACAAACGATTCCGGTACACACAGAAGGGCATGTATGGGAATTGAAACCAGTTTAGACACGATGCGAAGTCCAATCATTATTACTATCAACGTTTTATATTTTGAACCGGTCTGTGCCATGTGTTTCAATAAACTCTCCATCCCTGCTGTCCATTTCCTTAACTCGGATAACCCTCTTGAGGAAGTACGGAGCTGTGGGGGGGGGGGGTTGAAGAGAAGGAAAAATAAAATATATATTTCCTTTTTAAGACCACAGTCATATTAACAAATGGCAGATTTTTCGTGCTTTTGCACTACTGCCGACGCAGCAGTATCACCCAATAATTGTGTTTTAAAGTTAATTTGGGCTTTTGGCTATACTGGTGAATGATGCAAGTTCATTTGGGCTTAATGCTTATCTACTCATGAATGTCGCAAGTTCGTTCCTCGCCGGTTTTAACCGAACGGTGCACTTTTGTCTTTCCGCAGAAATTACGCGACGGACGATTGACTCAAACCGTTGCTTCCGTGCAGACTGACTCACCGGTGAGTGTGCACTGCTCCACGCTATTCAACTCTCATCATCATCATCATCAGCCGTCGTCTGTCTACAGGCCACGTCGGTTACTGGGGTTGTTTGGCAAGATGTCACTGGTCCGGTCATCCTCACAAGCAGCGGCTATTGGCTAGCCATCAAACTTAGACGGTGGTCACTGCATCGCGCAATTTCAGATGCGCTTTTACGGCCGTCTGGAACACTCTTCCTTCCGATATTAGGAAGCCCCTGGAGCGATTGCACTTTTAAATCATCAAGATTAAAAACTGTTATTTTATACTGTTTTTCGTGTTTAGTGTGTTGTCCTCTTCCACACCTCCGATAAGCACGGTTGGTGACGTACGGTGCAAAATATGATCAACGTACATACATACACTGCGCTGGTCAGTGCGGGTCGGGGAAGAGGGCGGGCCGTGCCTAGTAAAAATGTCACAGATGTTAGCTGTGGCTGGTTATTGAACTCAGGGGTTTTCCTGGTTCACAGCACAACTGAGCTAACCACTGTGCCACCACTTATTTGTCAATTCACTGAAAACAGTGTGGTGAAGTATAGTCACATAACCTTCCCCATAACCGGCACGGCATCCAGCAGTGGATTTACAAATAAGGGCTCTGCATGTATAAATACATTTGGATCGCTCAGATTCCCATGTTATTTAAAAAACGGTGTTCATCCGTTGATTGGCAGATGATGGAATCTGGATAGTTGGGTATTGTGGTAACTTTTTTTTAAAGAAATGTTGACTTGGGTAAAAGCCATCCAAAGGAAGCACGGATACACGGACATGTGCGGACAGGATTTCCTGCTATTTTCCCCCCTCTCTAGTTTTTTTTAATGCCCCACATTCATACTTCAGCCATGCCAGGACCTGCTCAATGTGTCTCTGTGCTTTTTTATCACTCGAATGATTATCACCGATGCACAGGATGGGACACTGCAGAGTTCATGAGTTGGCGTGAAACTTTCTGACTTATTTTCTGTAGATTATTTTTCCGACCTTTGTCTCTGTGTGTCATTTCTAATCTCACCATTGACTTAATTTTTATTCCATTCTCCACAATGTTAACAAAACATTGATATATTTATTTCACTGAATCATGATCCTGAATGATAACAATTGATTGTATTGTGATGGGTCTTTAATCATTTTAGCCTTTCTGTTTAAGTTCTAGGTTTATTTATTTAAAGTTTACGTTTGTTTTTCCCCCCCATTTTTTTAACGTGAATTATGTATTCCCATCCAAGGAATGAGGAATAAAGTAGGCTACTCGCATGGTTATGCACTTTAATAAAAAATTTTTTTTTCATTTTACCAGGTAGAGCCCATTGAGCAATGTAGCTCTTTCAGAAACAACCTGGCCACAAATGATAGCCCAACGAATGGCTTATCACATGGAAATGTATCGCAGCCAAATACTCTCAACGCACGTTGATTCTAAATGTGGAGGGATAAAACCGGAGGACCCAGAGAAAAGTCTACGAGTCCACACGGAGAGAGATACTGCAAGCTCCAAATATACAGCAGTTGTCCGGCTGAGGGTCGAACCGACGACCTCCTGTATACCAGACGAGGGACTCAGCATCTCGCCACCACGGCGCCCTTTCCCATTTTATGTTCCGATTCCTTGGGGGATCGGCTGCAGTTGAGACAGCACAGAGGCGCTCGCTCCAGTGCAGAGAAACGCGGGGGAAATGGACGAGCTTGAAAAACTGGAATATTCGCCACGAAGGTCACGATACACCACAGAATGCTCAGAACGGGCTTCACGGAGAGGAGAAGAACGACACCACGAGGGGCAGCACGCGAAATTGACCAAACAAGAGGCGAGAAATTAGAGACAAACCGACTGAGACTGGCGGTTAATATTGGCAGAAGCGGTCGGGGGAAGTGGAAGATGCCATAACCGTGCCGCTGACTTAATATGAAATGAGCAGGCCATTGTGTACCGGTGTCGTGGCCCAAATTTGACAAAATAAAAATAAATTATCGGCAAATGACTCGATTGGGATTTCACGTGGCAATCCTCGTCCCCCCTGAATGGCTTTTGATGCCCCCTCACACGCCAGTCACATTGTGCCCCATAGGGAAAGCTGCCACTGGGGATGCCCTTTTAAAATGTTTGAGATGCGGTGTGAGTGGCTTTATCGCGTGTACAGTGCTTGTAGAAGCCCCGGCGACAAGGAGGGTGGCTATACATAAATAACAACCTTATATTATTCAACTGGGTTTATCCGTATTGAAATGTTTGAGGAGCTCACAGAAACTTGAAAGATTTGGATAGAAACCTCCCTTATCATTGAATTTATCTGGCAGGATAAGGATGCATTGGTTGGGGCATGTGGCCTGCATGCCCATCCACTTGTCTCAAGAGCGTTGTGTGTTAGTGTGTGTGTGTGCATTTACTTGGTGGGAGTTGAAGCTACGAACCTGGTGACCCGAGTTCAATTCCCGCTCATGGCCAACACCAGGGATGATTATCTGAACCAGTCCTGGGCCACCCCTAGGTCGACTCAGCCTCAAATGAGTACAAGCGAGACAAAGGCATTCGGGCATGGTGTTGGCCACTCATCCCTTCGTGTGCCGTGCCGGCCTTCATAGATGCTCGCTAACAGCACTTGCCTCTACAGTCTGTTGAGGCTATATGGGGGGGGGGGGGGGAGGTGTCTTTGTATTTTCTTGAAGTGTACACCTGTGGGCAGATCACCGTGAGTGTGCCCGATATGGTCGTATCTCCGAAGTGAAGCAGGGTTGAGCCTGGTTAGTACTTTGATGGAAGACTTGCCTGGGAATAATCAGCCTGGTAGGACTGAGCTACGAGGTGGCCATGAGATGGCGACACAGCAAAGGATTCTTGAACACATCCGTGCGGGGCTTTGAGTTTTACCCATTCCTCTCGGTACATCCCTCTCTCTGTCCACCCAGCAGCTGTATGAAGGTCTCCCCATGCCATTTCGGTCTTGCGGGTTGCTGGACGATTTTTCGCCGCGCTGGGCACTGTGGGTTGGCGAGCGGGTGGCCTGGGATTAGTTCGGATGCGACTCGCCACCGATGTCAGATGAAATCAATTCTCCTGTTCACGATGCATGCATTGAATCGTGTGGGGGACAATCGATTACACTGGTCAACAACAAAAAAACATTTTTTTCTGGCCAGGACTTTTGCAGCTGTTTTAGACTAATTTCAGGGTGCTGATTCCAAATCTGATCTCAGATTTGCTCTATCACATCTCATTTTATGCTATCTGCATACCCCATTTTCATTGATTTTACCCGAAATTAACTCTGTCACTTATGATTGCAAGTTGTTGCGAGTCAGTGACTGCTTTAGTGCTAAAATATGGTGCTGTATTTTTAGGATAGTATGTTTATAATATCATTTTATGCAGATATCCACATTTATTTAATATTTTTCTTCTGCAGTTTTTATTGAAAATGCAATATTTGATATCTCAAAAACCTGATGCCAGAATTGTAATCAGCAAACCAAAATTACCTTAAAACCGTTGGAATACCTTATGCCAGAAAAAGTGTGTTGACCAGTGTTATAAGTGATTGCTGTACGTTTTGAGTCTTGCGTTTTAGTGATCTTTGCAGGCATCAGAGACACTGCATGCACAGCAATAGGCTTCAGTGTATATTCGAATTTTTCAAGAAGAAATATAAAATTACATTTCAAACGTATGCATTCTCAATTTATGTAGTTTAACATTCCAAACAATGTGGAGAGATGCTTTGCCAGACTTACAAATGAGAGAAAGTAGAGCACATGGATCAGAGAACACATTAAAATCAGAGTAAATCATATTCATCGTTATAAAAAGGTAAGTGGGCTTCGGCAGTGCAACTTGCCAGAAGGGATGATTGCCGATGGACAAGATTAGTGACAGCCAATCACACTAATCAAAGGTGCGGGAAGGAGAGGACACGCCCGACCGAACAGCCACCATGGAGATCGAGTGATGTGGTTACTTCATGTGCCAGAGTTGGATTGCGGCTATTAGCATTGCACACTTGCAAGGTATACGCGGTGGCGAAATGTTAACTACCTCGTCTGGTATGCAGGAGGTCGTGGGATCGACCCTGACCCTGAGTTTGCATGTTCTCTCCGTGGTCGCGTGGATTTTTCCCTGGGTCCCTCTGCTTTTTCCCTCTACATTTTAAAACATGCATTTTAGAGTATTTGGCTGCTATAAATGTCCACGTGATAGGCCATTTCGTTCAGCTATCGTTTGTGGCCAGGTTGCTTCTTTTTTTATGGCAACGGTCTGACGAGACCTTCATCAGTAAATCAATTGATGATGATAATCACGGTGATGAAATTTAGAAGAAAATTTGTTAATAAAATCAAAATCAACGTTTATGTATTTGGCTGTGCGCGTAAGCACGCATCCACACGTAACGGTGCAATAAAATAAAATCACTTGTGTTGCGTTTACGCAGAGTATTTTTAGATTCTGATATTTGTATTGGCCTTGGCGCAGGATGATTTGCAAGCTGTGTGCAGGGTTTTTAAGGGGGGAGAGGTTGCTCGGGCTAATGGTGTTTTCATGGCCACGTCACTGCGCGCGGAATAGAGGCTGACTCTCACGCACAGATCAATAGCCCCTTCTGATCGTGCTACAGTGCAAAATAAATAACGCCTCCTTCCAATAGGAGCCCATCTCTTCACATCAAAAAATAAATGAAAGCATTTATTTTTTTAACGCAAACACATGAAGTCCCACGGACTTCTGGGAGTTCATCTTATCAGCAGCTTCGATTCACGACAAGTTTAACTGCTTTCAGCATTTGATGTGTCATCAGCACGGACAGGCTTGCTTGCACCAATGCTGGTCAACTGTCCAAGGTGTATATCGGCAAGGAAGCTTTATACTGGTAGGAACCTCCTGGTTACACCTGCCCACAGAGGATTATTGTGTCCGTCCGTCGTGCATACAAAAATGGGAGGGGTGGGGCTGGGTGGAGGGTGGGGAGGGGCTGGGTGGGGAGGGGCTGGGTGGGGAGGGGCTGCGTGGGGCTGGGTGGGGAGGGGAGGGGCTGGGTGGGGAGGGGCTGGGTGGGGAGGGGCTGGGTGGGGAGGGTGGGGAGGGGCTGGGTGGGGAGGGTGGGGTGGGGCTGGGTGGGGAGGGTGGGGCTGATTGGGGGGTGGGAGGGGTGGGGCTGGGTGGGGAGGGGCTGGTCACCCCGTGGTGCCCTTATAAAACTCAATGTTTAATCTACTCACGCCGGCTTGTGCCCGCCCTCACAGTCGGGCATATTTGCGGAATACACCACGCCGCCGTTGACCCTGGCCATTGACCGAGCAACCTAACGTTCCTACCAGCTCCTTCCGCAGGAATGTGTTGAATGAAATGGATCATAGTTCAACACAAAAACCGTATAATACATAATTGCGTAACAATCATTGAAAGTCGCTGTGTAGAATGTTCATAACAAAATAAACTGCCTCCAGCTGGGTTGAAGCTTGGGCTAAGGAATGCCCTGTTTAATGTCAGCGTGTGGAACATTCAAATGAACATGCCAATTGGATGGATATGCAGGAATTGACCTAATCAGATGAAGCGTCACTTGTTCGTTTGGATGCGCAGATTCACCGCATAGCCTTTTGCATTGCGCTGGGCCATGTGCTGTTAGCGAGCACCTATTAAGGCCTGCATGGTGCACGTTGGGGTGTTGTTGCCAGCACCACGCCTTACCACAAATGTCTGTCCAATGCTGATTGTTTTAAATACTCCACCAGATGCCTATTTAAGCCTCAGTCTAGAGGAGGTCTAGGACCAGCTCGGATATCACTTGACGTTGAAGTTGGCTGTGGCCGGGAATTGATCTCAAGCTTTGCGGCTTCATATTAAAGTGTGCAAACCAATTTGCCATCATTGCAACCTTAAATGAATATAAGGCCAAGGTAGAGGTCCTATGTCGTCGCTTTAACTTCGACTTTTGGCCACCTCAATGTATTGGCCCTTGGTTGATGTTTGTACCCATGACAGGTGTTCTCTCGGCCAATTTTCTCTGAAAAGAGACCATTTTCCCTCTGAGATACCCTGGCGTGTAGGGGCACGTTATCACAAAAAAGTGATTATATCATCACCCTTGTGTACGTAGTCTGAACTGGGGGGGGGGGGGGGAACGTTGGCATCACAGTGGGCCACACCTCCATCTTATGTTTGTGCCGTGGCGAAACTGAATTGCTTGACAACTAGGACCTCCATAGCTGAAGGGGAGGGTCCTGACCTGTAAGTTGAGCAAGCTTTCACCAGCATTGATTCAAGCGAGTCCGACTTCTGCCGATGAGGTACCATGTGTCGAAACCCGTCCGGAGTTTTGCTTGCATTGAAACAGTGCTGCTTAACTTACGCGCTCCCAGAAGGCCGTGCGGCTGACGAGTTGTGTAATATTTTTTTAATTACATTTTTAATGTGGAGAGATGGATATGTGATGGAGACGAAATAATACAATGGTTCATTCATCTATACTCTTTGGTTCTTTCGGTAAAGTCATTCAGGAAGAGAAATAATGAAATAAAATAAAAATAATATATCACGACGTTAAGGTTGCAACACAAACGGTCGTCCCCTGTGTTGCGATCGAAACGTCGTGATATATAATTTGATTATCTTTCTACCTACGTGACTTTACCGAAAGAACCAAAGAGGATGGATTCCAGCAGTCACGAAAGTTTCAAATCAAGATTATTCATTCATCTTTATTGATTCTAATGTCCATGATACAATCATGCGACAGTCGATTATTTTCAATTCGTATACGCCGTAGTCTTTAGGGGCGCTGCGGTCACCATTATGCATTTTATTAACATTTTTGCATTTAATAAAACTTTTCAACGACGCAAGCAAAGGACACCAGAATGTGTGTGTGTGTACACGGGAATCTGCATAGCCGGTATTCGCGCACGGTCCTAGACGAAGCCCTGGTTGTGATCGCAGACAGGAAAGAGAAACAGAGGGGAGAGAAAGCAAAACGAACAGGGGTGGAAGAGAAACGGAAGAGAGAGCGACTGGCGTCAATTACACAGCGGGGTAGAAAGGGTCAAGGCGGCAACGAATCAACAAACGGGGACCTCGCCATTCGCCACAGTGTTGATTCTTGTGTTGAATCGTAACCCCCCCCACCCCACCCTGAATCGTGACAATTCATTGACTCTTTGTATGGGCAGTTAGTGAATTGTCCTATCGCTATGCCCCTGGCGGTGTACATGTCGCCTGGCAAAGGCGAACGAGTGCCCGATGCTTGCGTGGTGCCGATGTGCACACCCGTGCTTCTGAGTCGCTAACGTCGCCGCACCGCTCCGTTCCGTTCCACCGTGCGCGGTGGTCATGGGGTGTGGGGGGATTGGGGGGGGGGGCAGGGGGAGGCAGTGCAATCAAAAGGTGGTGGATCGAGCAGTGTGCGAGCCGCTTGGGGGGGTTTGATTGCCTCCTTAATGCTCGACACGGTCGCTCTCACATCGGCGGTGGGACAGATGGGGGGGGGGGCGGGGGGGGGGGGTGGGGGTGGGGAGGGCAGCGGGGCCGGGGGGGGGGCGGCCGTTCCACAAGAGTTTGGAATCGGGCAGCGATGAGATCAGCGAGCAGTGAAGGGGGATGTGGCGCGTTCCGTTTGTTCCCCTGTGCATGGCCTTCATGTTTGTCATTTGGCCCGCGGTCGTAATGGCTTTGCCGGCTGTTGCTGCCGCTGAGTACTCCACTCCGTGCCTCAAAGCGGCTGTGATTTGCAATATCTTTGACATTCAAAGAGCGGGGAGCTGCCACTGTGGTGTGACCGGCTAGCACACTTAACTTGGAAATCCGAAGCTTGTCGGTTCGATTCCATGCCGGCGTCCTCCATCTACTCGTGGCCCATCTGTGCCAGCGCCTGGCTTGGTGACGACTGGGCGGCGCTACCGCGGGGAGTCGTTGGCGCGCGTGGTGCGTGTGCTGCGTGTGCGACCTGCGGTGTGTCCCCCTGGCAAATGAGCAGATGCATCCAGTCAACTCGCTCTCTTGGGGCCAGGCGCGACGGTGGAGCCGGCGAATGTGGTGCTGCGTAGGAGGCCTGCGTCATGCTTCAGCCTCGCATTAATTAGAATGCTTCTTTAGTGCCGTATCCCCTCCCCCCCCCTTAATGTACTGGGGTACAGCATATGGTGGGAGTATGTGTGAGTGTTTGTGCATTCCTCCTCGTGCGTCTCTGCGCGCTTTAGCGTGCACAGGGTTTATTGAGTGTACATCTGCGCACGTACGCGTGTAAATGTGGGAGTGTACGTGCTTGGTGTGGGGAGCGGTAGTGTAGCGGTTAGTGCACTGCCGCTGTGAGCCCGGTGACCCGGGTTCGAAACCCGCTCGCGGCCAACGTCGGTGACGAATATCTGAACTGGTCCTGGGCCATGCAGTCGGTAGAATTGACCTTACATGAGTACTCCGTGCGGTGTGTAGACATCGGCACCGGGTGTGGTGCTGGCCACCCCCCCCCCACCCCCTCCATGCACCGTGCCGGCCCTCATAGGTGCTCTTTTACATCGCCTATTCACGAGGCTCAATATCTCACCCCGACTGCTTGTGAGGCATGTCCTTAGTGTGTGTCCGCATGTTCAATGTACATTTGCGTGAATGCGTGCTGTGTGCGTGCGAGTGAGCGAGCGAGGGTGCGTGCTTGCCCGCGTTCGTATCCGCACGCGCATGCAGCGGCGCAGTCGTGTGCATCTGCATGTTAATGTGCCGGCCGGGACAAAGGAATAAAATCCTGGGTTGCAGACACGTCGGTGAGCTTCTTTCGTGCAATAACCCTTTAAAAATAACAAGACAGTCTACATTTATGCGGTGAAAAAAAAGCAAGCAATTTACGTGAACAAAAACGTGCGTTTTGAAAGACAAAGAGACGCTGTCGCTTTGCTCAACGTGAAAAAAGCGTCGTTTTGCGATGGCTTTTATTCAAGAGTCCGTGGATTTTTTCTTTGGCAGCGGCAGGGCCGGGGCGAAGGGATGCAGGGGTTGTGTGAGTGTAGGAGGGGGGGGGTAAGTGGCGCTAATCTAATCCCTGCTTCCCCCTACGGGAGAAAGGAACACCAGCCTCCCCACAACAGATGTTTCTCAGTGAGCCGAGCGGACTCGGAGAGAAGAGGATCACGAGACCCCAAGGATTGTTCACGTTGTATTGTGCTCGGCTCACTTTCTTTGTTCCCCGCTCTGCGTTATTAAAATCCGAAAATCTTCGGCTGCCGCGAAAAGCCATTGCGCAACGGTCACCGCTCCGTTGAGGATGTTTCTGACGATTCTAGATTTGAATCTTTCGTGACTGCAAGGATTCATACTCTTTGGGTTTTTCGGTAAAGTCACGTAGGTAAAACAATAAATTGAAATAAACGAAAACAAATAAATTAAATCACGACGTTTCGGAGGCAACACAAGCCTCCTTCATCAGGTGTAAAAAGGCACAGCAAAATAACTGGATTTAATTTAGTTGTTTTATTTTATTGTTGTGCCTACGTGACTTTACCGAAAAAAACAAAAATTGTTTCTGACGGTCCGATATGTTTAATACGTGGGCGTGATAAGGTTGAACTTCTAAACGTTCCATGCGCACTATTTACTCGCTTGTGCAGTACATTGAACTCTGCTTTAATCTTTCGAGTTGCCTCACTCCTATATATTCCGCAAGCCACTTTTTTTCAGGAGTTATCGTTTGGAATGGAATTTGTTTCAGCTAATAAAATGCTACGTACTAGTCCATGCAAAGCTGTGCCACGTCTCAAGACTGTACAGGAACGGTGGGCTTCCCTGCGTTGGCAGTGGGGCACGAACACAAATGATGAGATGGACGCGACGCATTCTTCAAATAACTCCGCAGCCTTAAAATGAGAAATATATACGAACAAGGCGCCGTTTAGGGCAATGGTGCTATATGAAGGACCGTTGCGCAGAATGTGGGCTGTTATAATATATATTTATTTTAAGGAAATGTTATTGATGAATGTATTTTTTTTCTTCTTTCTTTTTCTCGAGAGGTGGTCAGTCACGGGCAGAGGAGGAAGGTCTTGTTGAGCCTCGACTTGAACAGGTGCATTGAGCCAACAGCATCGATGGCTGACTATTGTGGGAGCAGGGGTTGAAGGTCAACAATACAATATATACTTTTACTTACGGTTCGGGGCACACGGTGGTGAATTTAGTAATAGGTTTTTACCCTTTCAACTGGTACAAAAACTGACACCTTTATACAAGGCATCATGTTTGCAATAACCACAACACAAGCAGTCGAAATGCAAACAAAAAGAAACAACTCTGATGATGATAATGATATGCACTGTCCTTGAAGTTGATTGGTCCACACCCGAGACAGCTTTTCTTAGAGCCTAGTCTCCATTGGTGTTGGACCAGATGACGCCAAAAGGCGTATGGTGATGAATTTGTCCGTATCATTGGCCTTGCTTTGCAAACAGTGCGCTCAATTGGCCTAATTTTCGCACCTCCGATTTGCATGGTTGTCTGTGCGGTGAGAAAGAAGTTCAACATACACGCACAATAAACCCATGAGTTTAAACTACTTAACAGTCGATCAATGGCTAGAGCGCTCTGCCGTGGTGCTACGAGGCGGCTCGCAAGTTATTGAACGGTGTGCGAGGTCGTGTTGTCACGCACCCACTGAGCCAATGAGGGCTACGCGTTTGTGTCCACGAACCGCGAGTTCGCAGGAAGGTGCGGAGCTTCTGATTGGCTGGATTTTGACACACCCACCTAACCTCAGCGAGGCGCTCTGAGCTAACAGGTCGTTCAATAGATAAGCACTCTGCCCATCGAACACAATCCCGGTGTACATTAATGCACGCAAAAGTTTGGAAGTAAGACGAAACGATTACGTTTTCCAAAAATGTTAAACCCTTTTGCATGAGTATTACGGTGTGTGAAATATTCCCACGGAAGCAATTTTGATAATTTATTTGGTCACATGATCAATTCTGACCAAACTGGAGTGGAAATGAACACGCATAAGGACGGAGCGCCGAGCAATTCCCGCGGGCATCGTTATCGGTCGGGGTCGATCTCGCCATCGGTCGGGGTCGATCTCGCCATCGGTTAGCCAAATATATTTTTTGGGAAATTCTTCAATGGACGATGCAGATGTTAAAATCTCCTATTCGCGAATTGTGAGATTCCGAACATGGTAATTTCTTGCCACCTCGTAGACATTCGTTTGTTCGCCAGGGGAACCTGATTCGTTTGAATGGAGAAGGGAATCTCCATTGCAATGAATGGGGGGCGTCTCTGGGTGATCTAAATGCAGCGATCGCCTTTTACAGAAATGGGATTCTTCAGCGGCCTAAGATGTACCCATAGAAGCCCTATTCATTTCTATGCAGACTCCCGGATCTCCATTGAAATTCATGGGTTTTCTAGTGATGGCTCCACACATCGCCACCAGATGGTAACGCTTTGGCAATTCCCCATAGGACATGCCAGCGATTGCTCGAAATTACCTAATTCCAAAATTCACATCATGATTCTGGGTTGAGAATCATGGGAATCGCCAAATAACAACAATTATTCATGTAAACCCACACACACACCACTTAAACCAGGGGTGTCCAAACTTTTTGCAAAGAGGGCCACATTTGATAAAGTGAAGATGCCCGAGGGCCAATAGTTCCTTTTGACATTGTTTTAACCACAAAAGTTACGTGGAAATACACACTGTTATAAAACAATTTTCATTGTCACAATTACCTTTATTTTTCAAATGACAATGTAACCAAATATAAGCCACTCAGGCAGACGGGAACAACTCTAAAAACACAATTCTGCCTTTCATTCAGTCAGATAACATTGAACAAACTGTATAGAATACCTTAAATTTCCATGAGTTTTATGATGTATTTATTCTGACAGAGCTGGCGAGCCATAACTTACACATTATAAGACCGAAGCTGCGGGCCGTATGAAATTTGCCCGCGGGCCATGATTGGCCCGCGGGCCGGACTTTGGACATGCCTGACTTAAATCCACACACACCACTTAAACCCACACACACACCACATAAGCACATACAGACGCACCACATGAACCTACAAAAACTACAGCCAATGCAATTTGTCACTGCTGTTCTATGCTGCAAATGGGCGACCCTAACCCATGCAACTACCCCTTCTGTCCTTCACGCGACGTATGTGTATTTGAAACTCGGCAGAGTACAGAACACTGTTTGGGAAAATAATCCAACATTTGGTACGTGCAGTCCCTTAACGGTGATTGTTTAGCTGGTCCTTGAAAAGAAGACGAAAACGAATGAATGAACATTGTTTAAAAAAAAAACAACGATGAAAAGCACTTGAGTGTTTTCTGTGCGAATAAAAAGTTTAAAGTTGATTGCAAAACCCACTCACGTGATGCTCCATTAACCCCGTGCTACGAGTTTTGATCTCGAAGCAGTAAATGAAACAAGTGTTGACATCCGTTGATAATAAAAGTCCGGTTTCTCCCCGCCGAGTCTCGCTAAAGTCAGACATCGACGGTTCCAAGTCACTGCTCATCGTTGCCCCGTGACGTAGGTCAGAGTTTATATTTGTGCCAGGGTAGAAGCTGCTGTTCCTGTTTTCTCGCGCTCAGCTGTGTGCCACAGACAAGTGTGTTCCGCTGAGACCTGAAGCGCTATGTATTGTGGCTGTGGTGCCCTGCCTGACTCCTGGATCCAGGGGGTGAGATGGCCGTCCTGAAAGAGTTTTGACCCCAGGTTCAGCCCCCACGGTGGTCATTTTGGGGGCTCGGGGCGACTCTTTCACATGAGGCCCGCCCTCTCCTCCATCCCTGAAGTTTTGAAATATCGGGGCCAAGAGGATCCGGGGTACAGGCGGGTGTGCCACAGTGGCTTTAAAAGCATTATGTTTGGAGTTTGGATGTTCTCCCCGTGGCCACGTGGATTCTTACTCCGGGTCCTCTGGGTTTCCCTCCACATTTAGAAGCATGCGTTGAGGCCGTTTAGTTTATTTTGCGGCTATAAATGTCCAAATGATGAGCCATGTTGTTGAGCTATCATTTATGTCCAGGTCGCTTTTGAAAAATAATTTAATTCCTCAGCGGGCTGTGCCTGGTAGGATGGGAATGGTTTAGTTTTGTGTTTGTACGTGTTTGGGTGATTTGTTTACCTTTCTTGTACTTGGCACTACTATCGTGTTGTTGTACTGTGTTTGTTGTTGTAACGTTCTTACCCGCCCCTCCTGGAGATCTGTGAAAAAGAGCTTTGTAGCTCATCGGATTCCTCCAGGATAAATATTTTTATTTCAATTCGAACGGTTGGCTACGCACGCTGCGAAAGAAGTTCAACCATTTATTCATGCATAACACCTGGGTTTGCTCGACGACAACCGGTAACCATTTTCAGAATTGGTTATCCCGGTTCAGAAAATCTGGGAGCCGGTCACCGATTCCAGTGGAATGTTATAAACGAGAATGTAGCATCGGGCACGTGCCAGCGTACAAAACCGCACGGCGGCCTAAGTTCACTTGCTGTTGATTCTCAGTTCAAAGGTGAAGGTGCAATCCTTCGATTGTTTGCCTGCACGCGTCACTGCTAGGTTGCTGATGGGGAAGGGCCTCCACCAGAGGGAGCCCCCCCAAGAGGGCATTTGGTCTACTCTTCTATGCTGGTGCCCAGAATGCAATTTTCACAGGTGGCGAACGTCTTGCTTTTGCAGGGCTTGTGGGAAAGTAACCCCTTCCCTACCGCTTTTATAGATAGAGGAGGTTACTGGAAAGGATCTCAAAAAATTGTTCTGTGACATCTCATTCCACGGGACGTTTTCTATCACGGGTTGACGTACTGCTGTGCGAGCACTCTGCTAAGATGCTTGGATTCATAACGTCACTACAATTGGAATACATTCGGGGCAAAAGAGAGGAAATCTCCCATTGAACCTCGCTGGGAATCGCACTCGGGATGATGAGGTTCGTCAGGCAGTGTGGGGAGGTTTGGCATTGATACGAGAACCAAAATCTTCACGCTCTCTCGGGCGATTTAGCCCAACCGGGGTCCTTGCGTAGAATATACGATTGCCAATCCAACGGAGACCAAAGTGGTTATAATTTCTCAGTGCTGCTCTTGCCAAACCTTCCTAATGCCGTGGCGAAATCGTCATTGCTAATGTCACGTCCATCCATTATCATCTATTTGCCAAGCACGTGCTAATTATCTTCTTTTTCTTACGGTTGTTGTTCCCACATTCCTACGTGCTTGGTAACCCGCGTCTCTCTCCTTCACTTATGTCTGTGAAAGGGCTCATCCCTTGCTGTCACCCGAGCCACTGTTTATATTATTCATATTATTCCTCCAATCCCATCTTTGGGTCCTTCCTAGTCCATTCCTACCTCTAATCTCTCTGTGTTACGGGCTCTGTTTTAGGTGTTCGTGTATCCTTTATTTAGCCTGGAGATTAAATAAACACACATAAATGAAACAACATGATCTCTTTTGTCAGGGTGACCTTGGTACGATGTTTATTTTGTCACTTGGCACCAAATGTCCGTGCCGTCTCTGTGTGCTTATTATGGCTTGATACATGGAATTAATTGGTGCTCCACTGCAGAAACAATGATGCCAAAAAACAACACAAACACGTGTTTTACAAAGCAACAAGCACCGCTGTCCATGCATTGCGTCTTTCTTTTCGGGGCTCGCGGTCGGTGGAATCCGTGTGCGGGATTGGGATTTCCCGAGCAGCCTGAGCTTGAATGGGACCAGCTGAAGGTTTTGATTTAAAGCTTTCGTGACTGCAGGGATTCATCTTCTTGGTTCTTTCGGTAAAGTCACGTAGAATGGAAATAATAAAATAATAAAAATAAAACATAATAAAATAATTCTCACGACGTTTCGGCCACAACGCAAGCAACCGTCCTCAGAAAGACAGCGTCATTCAGACGCTGTCTTTCTGACAGACCTGTTCTTCACCTGAGGATGGCTGCTTGCGTTGTGGCCGAAACGTCGTGAGAATTATTTTATTATGTTTGATTTGTATTTATTATTTCCATTCTACGTGACTTTACATTATAAAAAATGTATTTTATATATTTTTTTCATTCCCTTCTACGTGACTTTACCGAAAGAACCAAGAAGACAGCTGAAGGTTGTTGGCACCGGATTTGTTTTAATTCTCTCGCGCTTCGCAAATCGTCACGCAAATCACCGCGGTGGCAGCTTCATGAAAACGACAAAACGTCGGTGGCAGTGGCCCCCAGACCCAGGAGGAGGATTAGGAGGCAGTGGTGGACGCATTTTCACACGTTTTAATCTGTTGCAACAGCAGCGTGGCCGTGGGTGCAAAAAAAAAAACAAACCCAGCCGGCTGTAAAAATTTAGACAACTGTAGCTGCCCCCTGGCTTTTGCAGGCCCATCGCGTTTATAAACACAGGAACACGGACAAAAAATGCAAAAATACAATTTTATCGTGACGGCACCTGCCAACCGTGAATTTTAGTCGTTTCATAGTTTTGCGGTGGCTTGGTCCGGTACCCATGAGCGTTGGGGGATTGCACCCCATGATCCCCCCCCCGCGATCGCGTGGTTCGGGAGTGGTTTCGTCACCCGATTGTGGTCTTCGGACTACTTTCCGTTGCGGGCGAATTGCCGTTGTTGTGTGCGTGACGAGAAAATATTAAATTGGGTCACGAGATTATGCGATGCCTTGCGTGCGTGGGACGAAAATTGCATCCTGCATCCGAAGTATCTCAGCTGTCGCCTCCTATCCATTTTAATTCCATATATTGAGTCACTTATTGGAAGTTTTGCATGTAAATGTTTTGGAAATTTATAATGCAGGCAGCTATAGCAACAGTCCCATGTGTATTAATTTGTTTAGCCAGTGTTGTGGGTGGCCGGGTGTCTGGGGAAGTGGTTATTATATTCGAGTATTAGAGCATTGGACATTGTGCAATACGTTTGTGTAAAATGCATAGCCGAGGGGGGTTTTGTGCTTGCTTTTGCATGTACGGTCTATACTGTTTGGCGTGTTGTCTTTGTATATGTTGTTGTTTTCTGCACTGTGGTGCATTTTATATTTATTGTTGTGATTGTTACCATTTAGTGCATCAAACCTTGCTACCCGAGTTCGAACCCCAGTTCCGGTTGATGTTCGTGGCGAGTGATATCTGAACCGGTTCTGGGCCCCCCCCCCTCACCCCCCGCCCCCACCCGTCAACCCCCCACTCCCCTGCCTCCGCAACGACCCGCTTCAGTCGGTTGACCGCTCTGGTAAAGTATGATCAGATAACAACCGGACGACGCGTGCATTGGCGTGCGGGGAGGCTCTTATCCAACAGCGGATTGACAGAAGGACTGCCCGTACGCAGGACACGTACTGCACACGGTGGGGATTAGGCCGGTGTGCAAGTCCGGGGTGAAACCCAGCGTTTGGCGCGGATCAGTCAGGTCTTGACATTAAGCTTATCGGAAAATTAGTGCCCGTCAGCTGTGAAGCCATGACTCCTGTGGGTGGATATGTTGGTCACCTGTGTTGGGAGGAAGTGAGAATTGAGTTGGAGGCTAGTAGAGGACTTCCCGTAGTCGTGTGCTTAATGACCTTTGAGCAAATCAACCAGAATTGCTCGCCACTGTAAATTTGTTTCAACCAGGTAAAGGCCCACTGAGCTACGTAGCTCTTGTTCAGAAGCGACCTGGCCACAATTGATAGCTCAACGAAGCGGCTTATCACGTGGAAATTTATAGCAGACAAATTCTATAAACGCGTGTTTATAGATGTGGAGGGAAAAAGCGGAAGACCCGAAGATAAATCCATGCGACCACGGCTAGAAAATGCAAACTAATGTCAACCGTGGCCTGGAATAGAACTCTGATTTTGCCGGGCACACGGCTGCACTCCACGTGGATGCAGCGTTGTCTTAATTTGCTGTGGCTGTTGTTCCACTGCAATGCCCGTGCAGCATGCACCCATGTGGAACTCAATAGCCAGAGTAGAAATACAGTAAATACAAAGTCTTAATGCCTGCCAGGATCTTACTTTGGGATGTCAGCTTGGATTTGGCATGGGCAGCTTTTGATTTTTTACTCAAAGTTTGATGTCAAGGATTTGATTTTATGTCTTATTCTGTAAAAGCTCCGATTCTCTCTCTCTCTCTAGCCTCCAGCCATTTCAATTGTGAGTGGAGAGGCAGACGACATTCAAATGTTCGACTCCGTAAACGATGAGAAAACCCATCCATCGCAACAGGAAACTGTGCCGGCTGGAAACAAATAGATTAGACAACACGCAAAGGAGCTTGCTTACAAAACAGCAGACAGGCACGAATCTCGTCCACATGCCTCGTGTGCTTGCCATGTGACCACCGCAAAGCATGTCCAGCGCTGTCAGCCTTGTCTCGACCACCCAGCTCCAAGTCACTGAATGTGTGGCCGTGTCATTCTTTAGGCCACTAACTCTAGAAGAGTTTAAAATGTGGCCATGCCAACAGGAGAGATGGAACTTCGAAGGCTTTTGTGGTTACTGTATTTATTTTCTTAAAAGATACAGTTGTCCTCGAGTATCCTATGTATGTATGTCGAACGTCTTTCGCACCGTACGTAGACAACCGCGCTAATCGGAGGTGCGGGGGAAGGACAACAAACTAAAGACAAAAAGCAGTGTTGCATACGGTCGCAGAAGCGCATCTGAAAGTGCACGATTCAATGTTGTTTTCGTTGTCATGCCACTAGCTTTTTCCGTGCAGAGTGTTCTCTCACCTCAGAGTTAGTCGTTTGTCTGTGAATTGTAGTGCACGATAAAAATGACATGTTGTTATTTCTGCATCTGTACCAAGTCTGCCTTCTGCTGCATTACTGCCATAGGTTACATTCGGTGGAAGAAAAGAGCTGCAATTTTAACACATTAAATATGTAGTGTAAGAACTGCCCTACCATTTCTGAGGGCTCATGCCAGCAACAGCCATCGGCCATTTACTAATTAAAGGGAAGTGTTTAATCACTAGTAGCATAATAATGCATTGATTTATTAATTAGAATCACAATTTTCCCCCCCCGCTCACGATACATGCAAATTGTATGCTAATGCGCATTTAGGCAAATGAAACCGAGATGACGGATGATTACAAATGAGATGTACGATACAAATCGATGTGAACAAAAAAAAACGGGCGTTATAAATATACTAGGACAGTCTAGACTACATACCCGGGAAATACAACTTCAACGAGAGACATCGTGAACGAGACCCGCATTGCCGACGAGACAGACAAATCCAAAAGTTTAAGAGACAATGTTAACGCGACAAAACGAACGCTACAGACAAACCAGTTAAGGTGTGATCATCATTGGGGAGTGGGCCACGTGATGGTCAAGGGAAGGGCACTTTAACTAGTGTTTTGATTTAACAGGAGTAAGATCTTTTTTGTCAGATTAGCAGCCCACATACAACTACAGCCAACTGCTTTGCCATCGTCTCTAAATGTCTGCTTTGTAGTTGACAGTGTAACCTTTTACAGTGCCGTAGCGAGTTAACCAAAGGGTAATAAAACCGTTGACCCCGTCTGTGCAGCCGGGTTCGGTGGCAGACGCTCCGCGAATTCGTCCTCTGCGACCACGTCAGGCCGTGGATTCTACGGTGCGGTCGTGCCCCTTTTTGAGATAAGGGCATCATATCGTCATCATCGTCATCGGCCAGGCTGTGCTCAAGGTTGGGCGAGAGATAGAGGAATAGTACAAAGGACGGCACCGACGGAAGGCCGCGTAAACGTTATGGCCGGCAGCGGCGCTTCTGGCGGTGACGTCGCAGACGTTGAATTCGTTCTACACGGAGGCGTGGTGCCTCCTTGAAGTTCGGGCCGTGCGGGCAGAGATGTGCGTTTGCTTGTGAAGTGCGGCCTCTGTGAAACTACGGAGTTAGTTATGCATCAAATAGTTTGCGTTTTAGTCGCAATGGAATGGGCATTGGGAAGTTTCGGCAACGTACAAAAACGTGCACCGTGCGTACGAACAGCCCTCGGCTGTTACGCATTGTGCAAAACCACTAGTCCCTGAATAACTAAATTGTGCTTTTCGTGACTTAAAGCTTTCGTGACTGCAGGAATTCACATTCTTTGGGTCTTTCGGTAAAGTCACGTAGAGAGGTTAAAAGAAAATAAGAAAGTAACAAAAAACTACGACGTTTTGATCGCAACACAAGCGGTCGTCATCATGTGTTGCGATCGAAACGTCGTAGTTTTTTGTTATTTTGTTATTTTCTTTGAACCTATCTATGTGACTTTACCAAAACACCCAAAGAATGTGCTTATCGTGTCTACAGCCATCGTCAATAACCACAATGCAGTTCTTCCAGAAACTGGTGGTTTTGCATCATATTTTAGGCCTGAGAGCTGTATTTACACGCACGAGTGCACTTTTTTTTCCGTGTTGTTGAAACCGTTCATTTTCCAGCCTGGACTAATGTTTCTGTTTTTATGGGTTTTCTTATCATTTACAATGTTCTATTTAAACGTATGTTGAACTCCGTTCGCACCTTACGTAGCCAACCGTGCTAATCGGAGGTGCGGGGGAAGCACAGTAAACTAAAGACAACAAGCAGTTCTTAAGATACGAGTCTTCAATTTAGATTTAAAGGTGCATAGCTCCAGTGGCTTCCTAATATCGGAAGGAAGAGTGTTCCAGACGGCCACAGAAGCGCTTCTGAAAGTGTGCGATGCAGTGACCGTCTTTGTTCGATGGTTAGCCAAAAGCCGCTGTTGCTGTGGGGAAGCAGCTGTGTGCAC
Organism: Lampetra planeri; assembly: GCF_965212315.1. Lineage (NCBI taxonomy): Eukaryota > Metazoa > Chordata > Hyperoartia > Petromyzontiformes > Petromyzontidae > Lampetra > Lampetra planeri. The sequence continues at coordinate 3,111,531 of NC_136158.1, forward strand.
AGGAAGTAAAATGTGACCTAAAATTGAAAAGGAGTCTTGTTTAAATGCCACAGATGGGGTTAGGGATGGAGTTAGGGTCAGGTTGCCCTGTGTGCGATTAACATTATGGGTTAGCGCTCGTGTGTGATTGGTTAATGTGCTCTGCCCCCAAGTGGCGTGCCCCTTCCACATGTTTCCCATATATAGTTCTGATTGTCAACGCAGGCCACGTTAACGTTATTTTTCTTGGTCCCTTGGAAGGGACAAAACGGCCGCTTGAATAGTTTGGGAGAAGCCTGGAGAAAGTTTATGCTGCGGTCGTTTTCGCACTCGCGGGGTCACGTTGCTTTGCAATATTTCCAAGTGGATTCTTCGTTTCTTGACGTGACACCGAGAGCACAGCCGGGATAACATTGGGGAATTAAATGCAGTAAGTAACACTGCGAAGCAAGACTACAAGCTGAAAAATAACTGCGTGCCTGTGTTGTTGTCCAAGTTTTTAATACGTTTTGCTCAATTAAATATCTAATTTAGCAGGCCCTGCCTTGCGTGCAATTCAAGGTGCGACTCCATTTTCACGTAGCACTGAATAATGTGCAGGTAAATTTCGATTTAAAGCTTTCGTGGCTGCAGGGATTCATCTTCTTGGTTCTTTCGGTAAAGTCACGTAGAAGGGGAAATAAATAAATACAATTTTCTTTATTATTTCCCTTCTACGTGACTTTACCGAAAGAACCAAGAAAATGTGCAGGTAATGAGGCCATGTACATACATGGTGTTATGTAACACAGGTGCTGTGGGCTGGATTCTCACGACTTTATGCAATGGCCGGGGACACATTTGCTTGGCTGCTTGTCAAGACGAGAATCTGGCCGAAAAGTATGACCAAACTTAGACCGCAAATTCCAGGGTGGACAGCGCAAAACTTAGAATAGATGTTGGATTAGAATGTTTGCTTTGGAGAACCCAATGGCACTTTGTGTGAACTCCAAAATATTTTTCTGAGCTCTCCTCCTTGCTGGGACCAGCCTTATGGATTAGCCGAATGTGGTAGCCAAGGTATAATCTGAGTCCACGCGAACCCCCCTTTCCGTAGGGGTCCCTCCTGGATAAGCCCCCACAGAAGCTTCCTCCCTATCCCTGAGTCTCGATGGTAACGGTCGACCTGATGCAGCCACAAAGCCAGAGGCGTACCCTTCAGCTGCCGCCTCCTCCATCCATGAGGTGGTGAAGCAATGCTGTAATGTTCTTGGGTTTTTTCGGTAAAGCCACGTAGGTAAAAAATTAAAATTAAAATCACGACGTTTCGGAGGCAACACAAGCCTCCGTCTTCAGGTGGAACCGTCACAGTACGCTCGCTGTATCAAGTAAAATGTGTTGCCTCCGAAACGTCGTGATTTTAATTTTAATTTTTTACCTACGTGACTTTACCGAAGAAAAACCAAGAATAAATGATTGCACTATGTAACATAATTTTTGTCTCTGGGTAGTTGGTGTTATTTCGTAATTGCTTATGCCTAAAAAGTATAGAAAATTGCTATTATTGCCCACAAACTTTGCTTTTGTGACCAGGACAGTGATGATTTGAAATGCACCTATTTTCAATGAGAAAACGGACGAATTTATGTCTCTGCATTCACATAAAGTCAGAAAAAACCAACATATGAATCAAAATTAACATGTATTTATACTAAAGTAATCCAAAAATGACTACAAAATATTTCGATACCAAGGCGCACTACCACAGGCGGGACTGGCCACAGCGGACCGAGTTCTCTGTGGGGAGGAACAACGTCAAGTGGGAGCCACTGATGGACCCCCGGAAGGTGCTGATGCCACCACTGCACATCAAATTGGGCCTTATGAAACAATTTGTCAGAGCTGTAGATAAGGAGTCGGCAGCCTTCCAGAACCTTGAAGACTTCTTCCCTAAGCTGTCAGAGGCAAAGGTCAAAGCCGGTGTCTTCATCGGACCACAGACAAAGAAGATCCTGGAGTGCAATGAATTCCCCAAGAAGCTCACTAGTTAGGAGAAAGCGGCTTGGAACAGCTTTGTCGCAGTGGTTCGAGGCTTCCTGGGCAATCACAAGGTCGAAAACTATGTGGAGCTGCTTGACACTGGTGAAGAACTACGGCACAATGGGCTGTAGGATGTCCCTCAAAGTCCATATCCTTGATGCTCATCTTGATAAATTCAAGGAGAACATGGGAGCGTACTCGGAGGAGCTAGGCGAGCGCTTCCACCAGGATATACTGGACTTTGAACGCCGCTACCAAGGACAGGATAACGAGAACATGATGGGAGACTACATTTGGTGGCTGATTCGTGAAAGTCGATTTACAGTATAATTATAAATCTCGAAAAACAACTCACTTCTAAATCTTTTGCAGTTATTTTTGTATTACTTTAGTATAAATACATGTAAATTAACATTCATATGTTGTTTTTTTCTGACTTAATGTGAACGAAAAGGTAAATTTCAAAATATCACTGTTCTGGTCACAAAAGCAAAGTTTTTTTGGGGAATAATAGCTATTTTCTATACTTTTTAGGCATAAGCAATTACGAAATAACACTTAGTACCCAGGAACAAAGTAAATAAATAATTTGTGACAGTCTTGTTTAAATTCACTTGTAATGATTGTTTAAATTCAGTTGTCTTCAATTCACATTCCCAAACCCTCATCCGCATTCTGTAGCTCTCCCACGTGTTTTCAGGGTTGTTTCCCCCTGTGTTGTTTGGCACGATTGTCCGACGTTTCGCTGCACATGCTGGGAGCTATTTCAGGAGCTTGATTTCAGGCCCAGAAGATAACCGCGAAAAACCCACGCGGTAGTTTTACCCACGTACCATTGTTCTGTGTATACCATTTGTTCCATGGTTAAAGTGCTTAATCCTGATTCACGTATCAGCCGATAGGTGGCCATGGCTCGCTTTTACCACGTTGGAAATTGCATGAGCCGCTGCGTTGTAAATACAGGTGGTTGAGACAGACCTCTGTTTCTGATTTACTGCCAGGCCTTTTCTAAAAATGAATTGGCTGAAGAAGTCTGAACATATGACATCGTGGGACGATTGTGAGATGGGGGCAGCTTGGGAAAAGCCTCTGTGCAGCAGTGGATTTACCCCAAAGATGACGACGGTGGTGGTGGTGGCGGCGATGACATCCAAACAGTGCAAGTCAGAACACAACTCTTGCTGCCATCATCGAGGCTGGGTTGTCACGAAGATGACGAGTTGGTATTGGCACTGGGGGGGATCGCGTTGCAACGAGGATTCACTCTGAATCTCTTGCGCCTGAAACGAGAGCTTCTACTATAACAATGCTGCAATTGTGGGTGCGCGACCACATGTTATGGTTCCTCTGCGCGTACGCGAGCGTGGGACGCTGCTAATCTCCGTCGACGTTGCGGGTAGAGGACGGTCTGTCCGTACGATGACAACAACAACAACAAATAGCTGCTGATTTCATTGACCTTGAGAGAGTACAAAGGGTGGAATAAAAAAAACTCGGGATTTGAACTGGATACTCTTAGGTTTTTCGGTAAAGTCACGTAGGTAAAAATAAATAATAAAAATAAAATAATAGAAATAATACCTACGTGACTTTACCGAAAAAATCCAGGAGTATGAATCCTTGCAGTCACGAAAGCTTCAAATCTAGAATGGATACCTACCAATTGGCGAGGCCAGCATTTTGACTCGGCACGTAAGCTATTCGAGCACTCTGAAGCATCCGTGTCATTGCAATTCTTGCGATGTTTAAAATCCATTTTTCTTTAGTTTACGGAGTCAACTATATGCTTGATGTGTGGCCGGTCACTGCATGGTGGGTGGGTGGGGTGGTGAGTGGCAGAAAAATACAACAACCCTTCGTCTTGTGTTTTACTAGTATTGGTCATTGTTAGTTCAGGTTGTGTTCAGAGGTTATACAAATGCAGTAATAGACAATATTATATGTATATATTGGAGAAGTCCTACTGCAGTGTGGCTATTCCTCTTCGGGCATGAGGTTGGGTTCTATTTTTTTTTTAAGTTCGCCGTGTGCTGAATAGCCGTAAACAGCCGTACGGTGACGCGATTGCAATTGTAACAGTAAAAATATTAATCGCAGATGTCTCCAAATTTCGATTTAAAGCTTTCGTGACTGCAGGGATTCATCTTCTTGGTTCTTTCGGTAAAGTAACGTAGAAGGGAAATAATAAAATAAAAAAAATAAAACATAATAAACGTCGTGAGAATTATTTTATAATGTTTTATTTTAATTGTATTATTTCCATTCTACGTGACTTTACCGAAAGATCTTTCAAAGTTTATTTGGTTTAACCACAGATCAGAGTTCTAGAGACCAGGATGAGTCTCATCTGCAAGAGGGACCCAGGGCCCGAGTCTGCCAGTAGGAGGCGGGGGGGGGGCGGCGGATCCCGGTTGAGTAATTTGCGATTGTAACGTTCGAACTTGGCATGTTTGGAACCCAGACGCCGGCAAGCAATGGGCCTGCTCTTGGTAATTACGTCAGGGGGACCTTTACATTTCCAATCTGAAGCAGACAGACCACGTGGCTCATTACAGGACATCATCGATTATCCCAGGCAGCTTCCAGAGGGGGGGGGGGGTTGGAAGTGGTCACCCGATTTTCAAAAACGCCGGATAATCGCTAAATCGTTATTTAAAATACCGTATTTCTGCACATTCTTACATGGCATTATGTTTTTAGGTGTTGTGTTTTTTTTCGTGTTTTTGAATGTGTTTACTGTATGAAACTGGCATAAATAAACATACACAAATAGACAAATAAATATCCGACTGTGAAAAGTTACCGTATTTAATGTACCGTACTTACCGCTTCTATCTCAAAGACTCTGCATGGGCTGATGTATATATGTGCAGTATTTTTTGTTGTTTAAGTTGTATGTAGTGTATCATGTAGCGTTTAGAATATTCAACACTGAAATCAAGCGCAGCTACTGTTGTTGTCACGCACATGGTACCGATCGCCGGACTGGTACAGCATTTAGCCGGTTTTGCCGGATCGGCCCGGGACCACCGGATAATGTTGGACGCAGCCGGATAATCGTGCGCTGGATAATCAACGATCAACTGTATTGTGGTAAAGGCACCAGCAGTATTAACCAGCGTGGCCTACCGTATTCGAACCGTGAATCCCTGCAACAAGCGTCAAACCACTGGGTCATGTGACCACCATCTTTGTCAAAATCCACAGCTGCATTAGGGTCTCTCATCGAGGTCGTTTGGCCATACTTCACCACCCAGGAGAGTGCAGGTTGGTGAAGGCTGTGGCCCAGCAGCTATTGCAGATATCACAGACCCCACTAGATGTTAGCTGTGACCAGGTATTAAACCCGGGTGGCTGGGTTCATCGTGCGATGGTGCTGACTGCTGCTCCACAGCTCTACCCCCATAGTGTTGTAATATTGTATGCAAGCTCTCTGCCCAGGAAGAGCGGTGACAACAATGAGCACTAATTTGCTTACGGGCAGTAGAAGTTGGGCAGTTATATTGTGTTTTAAATAATTTAGTGGTTTGTCCAGAGTTTTTTTTGTTGTCCAGGATTGAAAACAATATTTTCGTGGTATTGTGTTTGACGGCAGTGGTAATGTTGTGCCTCTTATTTTGTGCTTGGGATTCGTAGTTTGTGTGATGGTGAAGGGGTAGGGATGCTGTAGTTCGTTAACGCACTGTGCTATGAATCCAGAGAGCCGAGTTCGAGCCCCTGTAATGGCTACGATGCCTGTACTGATCTTGCGCAACATCCTTAAAAAACCCGCACTGACCAGTGTGGTGAAGTATGGTCAAACAACTCCAATGACCAATACGACACGGGGATGCCTACATCCATCAGTTGACTTAGAACGATTAATATGTAAAATTCAGTTGTACAGGGTTCACAGTATTCCACTATTTTCATTAATTTACGTGTCACTCAATATTGTTCAGACTCTATTGCTATGACATTATGATAGTGTGTTTGTGTTAATGATGACCAGTTGTTTCATAGACATTAAGAATTTGTAGCCATAGTTTGCAGAGGGTGCAGGATTGTGTGGATGGAGTGTGTGTGTGTGAATCTGTGTGTGTGAATCTGTATGTGTGTGGATCTGTATGTGTGTGGATCTGTATGTGTGTGTGTGAATCTGTATGTATGTGTGTGTGCAATGGGGAGGAGTTGTCATGTGGTGGTTAGCGCAGTGCACTACGAAACACCACGACCTAAGTTCGATTCCCACTCTCGGCCAACGACATCCGTGGCAGCGAATGTCTGAACCAGTCCTGGGCCTCTCCTAAGTTGACCCAGCCTTAAATGAGTACCTGATGAGGTTTGTACATCAGCACCGGGGAGACAAAGGTGGCATGGCGTGGTACTGACCACCCACCCACTCGTGTGCCGTGCCGGCCATAATAGGTGCTCACGAACAGCGTTTGCCCCAACATTCTGTTCGAGGCTACATGGGGGATTTTTGCCTTTGTATTGTGTTGTGTGTGCAGCATAAGGGCTGGAATGTGCAGCTGGTCCAACCAAGTGCATTAATACAAACCAGACAACGAGTCCAGCCTTCCACTACCTCCCCTCCCATCTCACCAACCATCCCCCACCCCCTCCGGCCCGCACCGCACTTTAAAAGATGTTACCGATATCGGCGTCGGAGTGAGGCAATTCAGACCGCGATGTCAGGAGCCGGTCAAAATAAGTGCCGTGTGAGGCTGTGAAGGAGCTATGATCACCCCCTCCACCCACCCACCCACAGCGTGCGAGGCAACCGGTGGTGTGAACGCAACAATGCTCGATAGGTCGCTGGCTCGCTCGCTTTTCCTGAGTGTTTACGGACAGCTCTTGCTCGCCTTATCTCCGACAGGCTGAGCCACGCAGACGCACAGAGAGAGAGAGAAGGGGGGGGGGCTGCTTTCGGCGTGGATGACGGCTGGGGAGGCAGGTAGTGGGGCGGCGATCTTGACGGCACGGCTTTGGAATGCGTTTTTCGGCAGAACGCGGATGCTTGGCCCCCCGTGGATTTTTCTTCTTGCTGCGATGCTGGTTGCGATCCGGCGCCTTTGTCTGACCCACGAGGGTCATCTTTGTTTACTGTTGTAAACGGCGATTGTACTTTTTGACGGCACGCCGTTCTTTGTTCCTGCCGTGGAAGGTCAGTACATTTTTGTTGTTGTTGTTGCATGATTACAGTCGCGATTGTACGGTGATATAGTTTTGTTGCATGGGGTGCTCTTGCCAATAACGTGGTATACTCTTAGTTCTTTCGGTAAAGTCACGTAGGTAAAAAATGAAATTAAAATTAATAAAAATGAAAACAAAATTTTTTATTTTACTTTTATTAATTTTAATTTAAATGTTTTACCTACGTGACTTTACCGAAAGAACTAAGAGTATGAATCCTTGCAGTCACGAAAGCTTCAAATCTAGAAATAACGTGGTAGTTCAGCGGTAGTTCGTTTGACAAGACATTACTCTGCTGATGAAACACAGAAAGTTGAAACTGCTCGGGGGTGGGGGGGGAGGGTTTCTTGAATGCTTAATAATCACCGTCGGCATGAGCCATGATCAGTCCACTTCTGGATGAAGCTGTCACCATCTTCAATGACCCCGCGATATCATAATCCACCTAATACCTGCACTCGGCCGGATTAGCATCGACCATCTGACATCATGACCATCATCATTAAATTGTTACAGGACCGGGTAATATACTATTATTAATGATTGTTTTGAAAGTACGATTTGAAAATGTATTTATTATTTATTACTTGTGCAGTTCAGATTATTAAATCGATTTTTTAATATTAAGAAATGCATTACAACAGTCTTTTGCAGTTAGCATGATCGTGAAAGCTAGTATTGTTATGATAGTATCGTACAAAACGTCAAAAGTGTCTCGCTGCTTAAAAGAACACGGGGCAGTACAAATGTTAATTGGCAACCCTGAATCAGTTGTGGCAATTCCACATTCCTATGATGGTGACCATTCCGATCTATGTTCACGTTAATATCACGTGAGTATGATTATAGGTACCCATAGAACTATACGTTTTGGCGATGATTTCAACTGTTTATCACGTGTCTTCACAACGAATCTTATGTTCAGTTTGATATATAAATATCAAACTCTTGTAAACTCTCCCTCTCTGGCCTCGCTGTGTGCTGTGAAAAGCCCATTGCCTGAAACGTAGCTTATTTACTAATATAATAAGCCAAGAATGTGTGTGTCCCGCGCGTGACGTCACTCCACATGAGACACACCCCCCTAATTAATATTCATGCATGGGTAGATTTTTACACTAACGCAGAGGAAGGTCGACCTGAATTAAGTAATTTATTACGCAAAGTCGCTTCAAATATGACGACGTTTCTTTACAGAAAGTGACGGTAAAAATTAATCTCCGCAGCATACTGCTACATTCGTGCGTGACGTCACTGCAAAAGAGCCCCCCCCCCCTTTATTAATATTCATGCGCGCGTGGAAATTTACGCGAACGCACAAGGTCGCGCACTTCACATGCTGCACCCCTCCCCTCATTAATAACCATGAGCGGGTGACGTTATTCCACATGCTGCACCCCTCCACAATAACCATTGGCGGGTGACGTCACTCCACATGCCGCACACCTCCACAATAACCATTCGCGGGTGACGTCACTCCACATGGGGCAATCCTCCCCTCCATTATAATCATGAGCTGAACAATTTTTCTATTGAATATTTCAGATTTACTGCAATTTACACCCGTCCTTGGACAGGCAAAAAAGCTCGTTATATATAATTCTAAAGCCCCGCCATTATTGATGAGGGCGAGGTTTTTGTTCTATAAATCAAAGCAGGATTCTTTGACATTAATGTACCGCTCTTGTCAGCTATCACCGTTGTAATTAGAGATATGACGATGCATCGAATCGGAGATGAAAATATCGATCCTTGCGCTCACGATACATGCGTCGAATTGTCCGTGTCGGATCTGATGACTTTCGCTTCGCACGTACCATTCGCATACATGGGAAGCGAGACGCGCACGAGACCGTTTCAAAGGACGAAAATATCGATTCTCAAATAATATCGCGACTATTTATAACAATTGGTGGAATTGCTGAGGGTGTGTGGGGGGGTTGTCAGGTGGGGGCGGGTGGGGGATACGGAGAGGTTGGTGAGTAATTGCATGCCTCATTGTAATGGTGATACGTACCGCGTGCAGACATTTTTAAATCCTTTATATTAAGTTCACTCGCTTGCTTGCTTGCGCGCTTACGACCGTGCAAATCTTTCGGTCGTTTTTTAACCCACTTCCCGTGATCCAATCGAGCTGACATTTTGCACACAGACTCGTTGTGCGTGACAATTTATTTTCGTGAAAATTTTTTTTCCAAAATTTTCCACTTTTTAGGAAAAAATGTTTTTCCTATTTAATTTAAAATACCAATGTGATCAAAATGAAACTCTTACTCAAGAAAAACAGAAATGAATAATAAAATGAAACCGATGCCACGCATATAAAGGATTTATAGTGAAAAACTTTGTTTTTACGGGTAAATTTTTTTGTCAATCCACTGCTGGGTGAGTGCTTCCCATTGGCTTGCCGATCATGGCAGCTATCTAACCATCCTTCATCCACAATGGTCAATGCATGTTCACGAAGGCGGGAAGCACAGATGCAGGAGCGTTGCGCGGTAAAACAACATTTTACTGCGTTGCACTCTCAAGAAGAGTCGAAGCTATTCCCTGTTCAATTGAGCATTTAGGCAGTGCTCATCCATGATTTACAGCCCTGAGCCATTGGTGGAAATTCCTCATTCCTATGACGAGGGGGGGGGTAAGTCTATCCATCGGGCAACCACCACTGACTTATTAGTCGAGTGCTAACAGTGGCGGGATGTTAACTACCTCGCTTGGTATGCAGGAGGTCCGGTGGGATGTTAACTACCTCGTCTGGTATGCAGGAGGTCGTGGGTTTGATCCCGACCCTGACGCCTGCTGTATATTTGGAGTTTGTATGTTCGCCCAATGGTCGTGTGGGTTTTTCTCCGGGTCCTCCGGTTTTTCCCTCCACATTTAGAATCAACGTCACGCGTTTCTGAGTATTTGGTTGCTACTATAAATTTCCACGTCGTGATAAGCCGCTTCTTTGAACGATCATTCGTGATCGCCGGGTCTCGCGATCGGGAGATGTTAACTGTGTGCAGCAGTTGATTGCAGGTGACCAAATACATTTGACAGATTTGCATATATTCAGATTTAATGCTGTCGGGTAGAGGGGTGGTGCAGTGGTTAGCGCATTGTTTGATTTTTCGTCATCAGTGTCGAGTGATATCTGCCCCCCCCCCCCTTCTTCAAATCAAACTGAGCAGTGCACCGAAGAAGTATGGTCAAATAATCCAATGACTGACATGGTACAGGGAGGCCTTCTTCCAGCAGTGGATTGACAAAGGGCTGTAATTTATATATATTTTTTATAAATCTTGTCATTCCAAACGTATCCGTGAGGATGTCCAGTGAGGCGGTGGAGCAATTTAAGTTTTCGGTGGATCAATACTTCGCAAGATCGCGAGAGATAGCAGATGCTTGGAAGAGGCCTTCATCCAGCAGTGGATTGACCATGGCTTAACGATGCAGTAATCCCGAGAACGTAATTCCTCCTGAGAGATATACGGAACCACAGCTGCAATAAACTCTTTTACAAAAATATGTTTCGGGTAGCTCACAAAGAGACCATCATCATTGGGAAAATCAGGGGGGGGAGCTTAGCTCATTTGACAACTGTTGAAATCTTTTATCCAGGGGCTCGCAAACTGCATTGTCACGCACCGCACGCGGCGCTACGGATTTACAGCCAGCATGAAACGTTTGACACCGAGTGACGCGCGCATTAAGCTGAACCGCAAACCGATGACGTGTTGCCCGATTCCGGTTGTTTCCAGCCACTCCAGCGTGACTGGGCGTCGGAGGGGCTGTAATGTGTTTTGAAAGCATATGGAGCCAGCACTTGATGAGATACCGGACTTTAATGTCCTGGTGTTGTCCCTTGCGGTGTAAAAAAAAAGAAGGTTATTTTGTTTTAATTGGGGTGCCATGGTGGCGAGATGTTCATCACCTTGCATGGTATGCACAAAGGTCGTGGGTTCGATCCCGATCCTGTCATGTTTTCCCTTTTCTCCGGTCCCTTCGGTTTTTACCTCCACATTTAGAATCAACGTGTGCTTAGAGAGTATTTGGTTTGCTATAAATTTCCACGCGAGAAGCCACATGAAGTGGCTTATCATGTGGAAATGTATAGCAACCAAATACTCTAAACGCATGTTTCTAAATGTGGAGGGAAAGACCGGAGAACCCGGAGAAAAATACACGCGACTACTAGGAGAACATGTCAACTCCAAATCTACAGGCGCCAGGGTCAGAATGGAACGCAGGACCTCCTGTATACCAGGCGAGGGAGTTAAATATCACCACCGTGACGCTCTTCTCGCCACCCTGGCGCCTTACGGTTAATTTGAGTTCATCTGTACATATTCTTAGGTTTTTTCGGTAAAGTCACGTAGGTAAAAAATTATAATTAATCAAAGTAAAATAAAAATAAAATAAAAATCACGACGTTTCGGAGGCAACACAAGCCTCCGCCTGTATCAAGTGATACAGGTATCGTGCTGTGACGGTTCCACCTGAAGACGGAGGCTTGTGTTGCCTCCGAAACGTCGTGATTTTTATTGTATTTTTATTTTACTTTTATTAATATTAATTTTTTACCTACGTGACTTTACCGAAAAAACCTAAGAATATGAATCCTTGCAGTCACGAAAGCTTCAAATCTAGAATTCATCTGTACATCTTATAATAATAATAACAACAACAATAATATAATTCTGTGTATGAGCTGCAAGTCTGAATACGGCTTCTTCCAAGTGTGGACAGAGCCTAAAAATAGGCACTTGTCACTGACATTTGAAATGTCGCTCGTCCTTGATCCGAGCCGGTCGCGTTTATGGTGGGTACACTGAGAAAGCCCCCTCTTATTTTTTAGTGGCGAGAGAACCCTGGTGGGGAGCCTTGGTCATCCAGATGCTGCCCCAATGAATGAGAACCCCCTCTCGCTACCTCCCCCCCCCCACCGCTGATTTGCGTTACATTTGGATTTCATTTACCAAACAAAATATAACCAATGAACAAACCGCACACGCGTAGACGTGAAGCTACTTATCAAGAAATGTCCTCGGTGTTATCAGTGGAGCTGCCAACAGCGGCGGTGTTGTGGTTAGCAAAGCAGACTTGCAATCCAGAGGTCCCACAGGGGCGGTGTAGTGGTTAGCAAATCGGATTTGCAATCCAGAGGTCCCACAGTGGCAGTCTAGTGGTTCGCACACCGGACTTGCAATCCAGAGGTCTCACAGGGGCAGTGTCGTGGTTAGCACACCGGACCCTTCAGCCAGCAAGGCGTGTGAGCAAGCAATTTCAGGGCCGTACCTTTGCCGTTTTAACTCCAATCAAAGGCCAAGAAATGCTGCGTTAAAATTGCACGCACTTGCGTGATAACAAGACGATGAGGCCTTGCACAGAGAGGATCTGAATGCCAACAGATTCAAGTGACTGCAGCACTCGCAGATTCAATACCTGCCGGGGCTCACCGTTCACTTGAATTGACAAGTAAAATGAGTTCAATCATCAACAGTTTCATTTTTTGCCACGTTTCTCTAAATGCGGATGCATTATTTCGTTGCGATATTTTGGGTGTTTCATGGCGACACAGTTTTTTTTGTGTGCGCGCTGATTTATGTTTCCTTCATATGCGGTTCTTTATCATTTTGTGACCCAGAGGTCACCCTTGAAGATGGTCTCTTGATTTGCAACCTGCTTCTACAAAGACAACTTGACCGTGACCTTCACCGATGTCTTAACCTTGGAATTGTATGGCATTCTGAAGTGAGAAGATCCTGAATTTATCGTGCAAGAGTCTTCCACTGTGTCCAATTTGTAAATTGCTTGCCAGGAAAGGAGTTATTGGGTCTGTCAAGCATAGCTATGTTTCGAGCTAATTCAGATTCACGCAGCAGTGACGTGTGAACTAATGTGAGAAAAACGGCGTTTGCATGTTGCTTGGTACTCGCTGTTCGATGGTGGATCTGTTTTAGAAGAAAATCAACTGAAAAACCGTGTTCTCATTTTGTGCTTGTGTGTGCGTGTTTCGCCAGATTAAATATTCAGTGTCTGCAACCCGGCCTCACCTTGGGTTAACTTCCTGTGTCAGCAGCTTTCGAGGTATGTACAAACGCTCGGTCGGTGCCACGGTGGCTAGGAGATGTTAACTGCCTTGTCTGGCACACAGGAGGCCGTGGGTTCGATCCCGACCCTGATGCCTGTATATTTGGAGTTTACGTGTGTCTCTCTGTCTCTCTGTCTCGTCCCGTAGTCTTGTGGATTTTTCTCCGGGTCCTCCCGGGTTTTCCCTCCGCAATTAGAATCAACATGCGCTTAGAGCATTTGGTTGCGAGAAATTTCCACGCGATAAGCCGCTTGGTTGAGCGATCATTTTTGATGGCCAGGTTGCTTCTGAAAAAGATCTATATTGCTCAGTGGGCCTTCCCTGATAAAATAAAAAATAGTTTAGTTATTTTAGTAATGGTCAGCACACTGGATTTGTGACCCATTGGCTAGCCACCGGTTCAATTCCATCTCCTGACAAGGCAGTTGAAACAACCGGTGCACGTTTCCAAAGCTGATAGGAGGAATTAAATCTAAAACTCCTTTTAAAAGTGTCCTAATTCACATCCGTCGCCTCTGTGTCCCACCCAGAAGTGTAAATGGGTACGAGAAAAGTTAGTTGGTCTGCTTCGGCCACGTCACAGCATTATTGCCCTACTGGGGTAACGGCCGTACTTAGAGTAACATCACTTTTGAGAACAAGCCCAACGTGAATGACGACCACGACCACCGGTGTTCATCTGTGCATTGCACGGCAAATATTTGCTGGCATTTAGCAAATCGCTGTCAGGGTGACGCCGCTCCCCTGTGTGCCTGATTAATTCTGTGACCCTTGACCCCTCTGTGTGCAAATGGCCAGCAAGGCAGTGCAAACAACAAGTTGCCGGGTTTCCAATGAACTCGTAAGGCTCAAGTAAGCACTGTTTAGTTGACTAAAATGGGTTGTAACATTGATAGGATGAATTATATATAAAACCCCTTTAATTATAAGCAGAACGCCGCATGTAAATAAACATATGATTTTGGTCCAAGGACTTATTGTCTTTCCAGACCAATATTATCAAGCAGTTTTTTTAAGCAAGCAAACTGTTGTGGACCGTTTTGTATTTATTTGAATGCACGCATATTGGACACAGTGAACAAAAGAGAGAGATATGCTTCATTTTATCTTTAGAAGTGGAGTCGTCATCTCCTACTTCTAATGAAGAAATCCGGTAAATCCGGTACGAGTTTCTGCTTGTACAGTAGTCCCTCGGTTAACGTTTTTGAATCCGTTCCACGAAAACGCCTGTGAACCGAAATAACTGTTATTCGAATATAGGAATTGCATTTCTGCCAAAACAGAAAACATAATGTCAACAAAGCCAGTCGCGGTTTAAACGCTCAAATGGGCGTCGCCGATTGGCTGAGGGCATGGCTCAGCCCCACTTACGAGCGCTCTGATTGGTCGAAATTGGCACCCGCGTGCGTACCGCAAACGTACCGCAAATCAAATTCTTAATATCAGTCGAAACTATGGGGGTCCTACGGGGAGGCGAAACGTTAACTAAAAATTGTTAACCGATGTCACTGTTAACCGAGGGACTGCTGTATAGTTCTGTGCAAGTTCGGGATCCCTTGAGAGAGAGAATCAGTGGGCTGTCACCCGGTTGAAATCAAGGAAATGCGTAAACGGATGACTGATGCACTGCAAATGCTCTTGTCACGTGAGCCTGGTGTGCCGATGAGTGACACTAAACTGTTATTTTCCATCTGCTTATGAAATTGTGATGACGCCAGGTGCTCTATTGTGTGAGCGGTGAACGTTTGGCTTGGCGCCTTGCAAAAAAGGCTTTATCTGGCTTTGCAAGGCCTTATCTGATTCTGAATACACCTGCATGCCCTCATGCCACGCGAATATTTACACCATTACGTAAAGTTTTTCAAACATTTCCTTCCACCCGCCCCCCTCCCCCCAATGATTGCGATGATAATATTGCAACAAACCAATGAAGTCAACAGAACTAAGTAAGTGGGCATGGGCAGGACACGTCGCTAGACGGGGACGGTGGTGGCCGGTCGTCGAGGTGAATGACGCGAGTGATGGCCAAAGTTGGGGGGACCGCGCTGGAGAGGTCGACCACCATCCCGGAGATGGAGCAATAAAATCGGCTTGGGTTACGGGCGCTGTGCGGATTGCTACAGTGGATTTTGGGAGGCCTTTTATCCAGCATTGGCTTACTCTTGGCTGACGTGAACACCGCATCTCTACAGCCATTGATATTATTAATGTTCGGTCCCATTTGATTATTGTGGCCCCCACGAAAATACTGGTCCCTTCCATGGGAATGTGGAATTTCCGCCTTTGATTCACAGTCATCAATGGCAATGAGCACTTGCTCCTCATTACTCGTGAAAACAGGGGGAGAGTCTTTGCCCTTCGTATGACATTGTACTGCACATAATATCACCATCTCACTGTCATTGGTTTAACATTCGTATAACGAGCTGAGATTACCTACCCTATTTTCCAGATTTACACAATGTATTTTTTTCCTTTGTCTTTAAAAAAAAAAGTTGGGGGTGCACCTTATAATATATTAGGTGTGTGTGTGTGTGGCCATATGTGTTTGACTAGTGATACAAAGCACAAGTTTTGCATCTTACTTTCTGGAGCGTCTTATAATCCGGAGGTTATCATCGTCGTTGTCGTCGTCGTCATCATCTTTAGCCATGATCATTCCACTGCTGGATGAAGGCTTCCCCCCCCCCCCAAAGCTTTCGTTTTTTCCCACGATGCAACACTCCACTCTTCCCCAGCGGTAACCGTCCAGGTTGCTGAGCGGTGGGGCGAGCGGCTCGCGGTCAGAAGGGTCGCGAGTTCAAATCGTGGTTTGCACACGACTCGGCCTCATCATCCTCCTCCTCCGGCGTCGCTAAAATGAGTTACCACTTTTTTAGGGGACATCATCAAAGCGGTCGGTCCTATGGGTCTGACTCGCCTTCCCGCTGTAGGAAGGTGGGATTTCCACCAACGTTGTGCGCTTGTGAATGGCAAATGAGCTGATTTGGGCAGGAAATCATTTTGAATGTTAAGTAAACAAAGAAACTACACTGTTTTCTATTTTGCCAGGTAAGACCCACTGAGCTGTATAGCTCTTTTTCACAAGTGACTTGGCTATGCCAAATGATAGCTCGACGAAGCGGCGTATCATCACGTGGAAATTTATAGCAGCAAAATTCTCTAGTCGCGTGACGTCGATTCTAAATGTGGAGAGAAAAACCGGAGGACCCAGAGAAAAATCCACGCGACCGTGGGGAGGGAGGAGAACATGCAAACTCCAAATATAATAATAATTTAAATAGATAAAGCACCCTTAAACAGTCGTTCGTAGGGCGCTAACAACATTCAGACGGAGAAGAGCAAGAAAAAGGAGGACATGAGAACTAAACAAAACGAAGAGCTAAACAAGAGGAGAGGATCTTCTTGGTTCTTTCGGTAAAGTCACGTAGAAGGGAAATAATAATATAATAAAAATAAAACATATTATGTTTCATATTATGTTTCATTTTTATTATTTTATTATTTCCCTTCTACGTGACTTTACCGAAAGAACCAAGAAGAATAATAAAAAATAAAACATTATATGAAACATAACATGTTTTATTTTTATTATTTTATTATTTCCCTTCTACGTGACTTTACCGAAAGAACCAAGAAGATGAATCCCTGCAGTCACGAAAGCTTTAAATCGAAATTTAAGCGGAGAGGAAATGCAGAAGAAGGCGGGAGGCAGGAGCGGCGAGACACACCGGGAGTTCCCTGCCAACCGGGAACAGGCGTCAGGGTCGGGATCGAACCCACGAGCCCCTTGGTGGTGAACATCTCGTCAGAGTGGCGCCCCTTCTGGTTGCAGCCTGAATCTCGCGTGTTGCGCCCTCTTGCCAGTCTCGCGCGCACTGTGCACGGCCCCGTGGCTCGAATGTAAATCTCTCCTCGCGGTGTCCTTGGCGTTGTGTCCCCGGTCCACCCGCCCACCCCCCCCGCTTTATGGAACGCTTATCTCAGATGCTCATAAGCGCGCCGGTGGCACCTACCATTCATCACTCCCGCTTTGTCGTACGTCCAAATATAGACATTGTGTATTATACCGTTACCTGCGTTAGGCGTCGGTGTTTTGATTTTTTTTATATCTCAATTAGTCCTTGCATGGGCGTTTCCCCGGCATTTTGTCAGGGCGATGCTTATTGATTATAACAATATTTGTGTTTGTTTTGTAACTGACGTGCGCTCGCACGACTTACTATAGATTTTTATTCGTCCTCTTGGTTCTTTCGGTAAAGTCACACCCTTCTACGTGACTTTACCGAAAGAACCAAGAAGATGAATCCCTGCAGTCACGAAAGCTTTAAATCGAAATTTTATTCGGCCGTTAAGGAAGCGTGGCGTCTCCGTGAAAAACGCAATGACCTCCACAGGTCTCCGTTCGAAAAATATCCCTTTCGTCATCGGGTTCCCACCTCGCAGTCAATAAATATTAGATCGATTTTTGTTGTTTGTATTTAGAAACGATGTGAGACGTTGAAGGGGCTTGATGCCGGATAGATCCATCCACCGGTACGTCGCGCCGTATGCCCGCCCCTTCATAGCATAGCTCATCGGATTTCTCCAGGGTAAAAAAAGTATTCTGTCTACAAATGCCAGTTGGGTTCACGGGGTGATCCACTTTCCAGATAACCAGTTCAAACAATATTCAGACATTCGAGAGAAAATGCCGTTTTAATTGAAATCCCCTACATGTCTCCGTCAATGCAGTTATGTACTGTACACATTTTAACACTCTCCGCTGTAAGACATGGGGACCACCGTTTTCACAGTATTCGGTGCCCTGTTGAGAGAAAAAAAACCCTAAAAAAACAAAAACCGGTGGGGTGTCTTGAAATGGATCACTCTATAGAAAACGTCTAAATACAACCGGATCTCCGAGGCGCTTTGTCAAACTCGTATTTAGCTCCCACCGGGGCGGGTGATTTATTCTCAAATTAGTGCTTGCGGATAATAGCGTCGAGCACTATCACACACATCTCCCATCCGGCGCCCCTCTCACGGTGGAGTTGGTTCGCCCCCTTGCTCTGCATGGGTTCCCTCTGGGCTCTCCTCCCGGCTTTCCTCCCTTCGCCAACCCACCTGAAGACGGAGGCTTGTGTTGCCTCCGAAACGTCGTGATTTTTATTTTATTTTATTTTACTTTTATTAATTAAAATTTAAATTGTTTTACCTACGTGACTTTACCGAAAAAACCCAAGAATACCTTTCCCATTGTTTTTCCGCTCCGATGACGGAGGCGGCAACTTGCGGAGGAGGCGAGCTGTATCGCCGCCTCTCTCTACGTTCTGCGAGAGGGTAAGAGTAACCAGTCGAGATGTTGGCAGCACATACAGACCCAGGATATAACACTGGTCAACAAAAAAAACACATTTTTTTCTGGCCTGGACTTTTGCAGCTGTTTTAGACTAATTTCAGGGCGCCGATTCCAAATCTGACCTCAGATTTGCTCTATCACATCTCATTTTTATGCTATCGGCATACCCCATTTTCATTGATTTTACCCGAAATTAACTCTGTCACTTATGATTGCAAGTTGTTGCGAGTCAGTGACTGCTTTAGTGTTAAAACATGGTGCTGTATTTTTAGGATAGTGTGTTTATAATATCATTTTGTGTAGATATCCACATTTATTTAATATTTTTCTTCTGCAGTTTTTATTGAAAATGTAATATTTGATATCTCAAAAACCTGATGTGATAGACAAAAACTGATGCCAGGTTTGGAATCAGCCCCAAAATTACCTTAAAACCGTTGGAATACCTTATGCCAGAAAAAGTGTGTTGACCAGTGTAACCCGTGAAGCATCGTTGTGGAGAATATTAATAGCAAAATAAATAAAGCCTCCCGCCCATATTTGTCTCTTCACATCCGAAATACAATTAAATTATTTACACATCCCATCGACCACGTGGTCTTCCTGGAGCGCATTTTAGCGGCAGCATTGGTCCAGTACAAGCAAAAATCCTTGACCGGTTTCGACATTCACTTGCCTCGTCAGCATAGCCAGGTTTTCTTAAAGCAATGCTGACGAACTACCGGACGTTCGTAAGCAAGGACCCTTTCTGTACGAACTGAGTCCCACGCTCGTGTCCGTCCACGCTCGTATACGTCCACGTGTGCGTACACGTGTACGTCCACGTGTACGTCCGCATGTATGTCCGCGCGTACGTCCACGCATGTACAAAAGCAGGCTCTTTGCCTTTCTACCGCCACAGCTTCAGAGGGCAGTTATGTTGTTGTTATCCCAGAGCAGGGTTTTTGGAGAGTTGGTGCCAGCGACTGATTGCAGTGCGTAGGAATGCCTTGTTTTTCTCTCGAATTCCTTTGTGCTGGGCCATCTGTCGAGCCCGAGCACTGCTAATTTAAAAAGGGGTGGGAAGCAGGGGGGGGGGGAAGCCAATGAATTTATATGCCGAATATCTTCACACAGTCAAACATCCTTTCAGCTGCCCGCTGCCGCAGACTGTTACAGGGAAGCTGCAAGGGCTTTGATGCATTGCTGAGCCGGATGTTGCTTCCAGTCAGGGGGGGAAACAACCAGTTTGACCTTGGCTTTGGGTTTTTGTCTCCGTGAATAACGCAAGTCGTAGTAAGAGAGGTGGAGGAGTCCTTATTTATAACCATGTGAGAGTCTCTTTGAGAACTGCAAGATTTTTTCGATTTAAAGCTTTTGTGACTGCAGGGATTCATCTTCTTGGTTCTTTCGGTAAAGTCACGTAGAAGGGAAGTAATAAAATAATAAAAAGAAAAATAATAGTGTGAGAATTATATTATTATTTTATTATGTTTTCTTTTTATTATTTTATTACTTCCCTTCTACGTGACTTTACCGAAAGAACCAAGAAGATGAACTGCAAGACTTTTTTTTTCTTTCTCAAAAGGAGACGTGGATTAGAAATGCAAAAGCAGAGATACGGCACGGGAGAGCACACACATTTGGAAGGATAACATCTCAAATGCCAGATATAAGATATCGGGCATGTAATTTACAGTCCGATAATGTGTACACAAACATGCACTGTAACCCAGCGACCTGAGTTCGATTCCCCCGGCCTGAGTTTGATTACCTGAGTTGGATTCGTCCGCGCCACGGCTAACACCGTTGGCAAGAGATATCTGAACTGGACCTGGATCTTCTCCCCCTGTCCTTCTCCCGCACCTCCGGTTAGCCACGGTTGGCTACGTGTGGTGCGAAAGAAGTTCAACGTACAGAGATGCACTATACACGACACCCACACAACGCTTTTCACTACACTACATCACTACATTAGATTGAAAACGAATTTGTTAAGAACTGCTTTGTGTTTAGTTTGTTGGCCTTCTTCCGCACCTCCGGTTAGCCACGGTTGGCTGCGTGCTGTGCGCAATAAGTTCAACGTACATACATTGCAAAGCGCACTCACAAGTGTAGTGAAGTGTGATCAAAGAGTCCCCGGGAAGGCTTTCAATTTAGCAGCTAATTGTTCAACGGGCTGTTTATTATTTCTTTTATGTAGTACTGTATAAGCATGATACAAACTGTGAGAGCCAGAAAGCAGTGATGGGGACAGCATTTTCATTCAGCTCGTCCAAGCAATAAATCAGTTTGACTACAGAAGACCGATTGAAATGGATTTCATTATTAAATGCAAAGAGACCATGTAGTTGTTGCTGCCAGTCCGCGGGACGTCGTGAAAGCAGGAACATTCGCCCAGACTTGCATTAAAAGTCTGTCCTCTCTCGAACGACACAGTACGTACTCATCGTCCATTAGCACAGACGAGATCTGGTTTGTCAGCAATTCCCCAATCTGTTTGTGATTTTTTTTTCAATGTAGCAAAATGTCAAGTTTTTGTTGTTGTTGTTGTCAAGTTAATATTCACGGGCCCATAGATCAGCCGGTGAAGAATAATAATTCTAGATTTGAAGCTTTCGTGACTGCAAGGATTCATATTCTTAGGTTTTTTCGGTAAAGTCACGTAGGTAAAAAATCAAAATTAATAAAAGTAAAATAAAAATAAAATAAAAATCACAACGTGACTTTACCGAAAAACCTAAGAATAAGAATAATAATCATAGCCCATGAATAGCAACACACTTGCCCGCGGTCGAACAACCCCCGATTAGTGACACCGCACGGATTATTTCTGTTGGTTAAAGTTGGCAATTCCTATTTTTCTTTTAGCTCAAATTTACGTCTGTAAGGTGTCACTTCTAACGATGCGATCATCATTTACCAAGGCATTATGCGAGGGAAGTTTGGTAGTTCTTCTCACCAGCTTGTCTCTGTTTACTCTCAAGCGCAAACACACTTCTACAAGGGATTGGCTAAACATCATTACCGACTAGGACCCATCCCAAAAAGGAATTTTGAGGCTCAGTGAACCTTGCTCTTAGGTAATCAAAAAACATCATGCAAATGTCAAAATTTGCCAAATTAAAACGTCTCTTCCCCTCGTAGGTAGTCACTTTTCATATGCCGCATATGCGTTGTAATTAACATCTTTCCACGGTGGCGAGATGTTAACTACCTTGCCTGGTATACAGGAGGTCGTGGGTTCTATCCCGACCCTGATGCCTGCTGTATATTTTGAGTTTGAATCTTTTCTCTGTGGTTGTGCGGATTTTTGTCCAGGTTTTACGGTTTTTCACTCCAAAATTTAGAAACATACCTTTATATTATTTGGCTGCTGTACATTTCCACATCATAAGCCGCTTTGTGACCAGATCGCTTGTGAAAAAGAGCCGTACAGCTCCGTAGACCTCATCAGGTAAAATAAAGATGGTTTTTAATTTCAGACAGACCTGTTCTTCACCTGAGGACGGCTGATTGCGTTGTGGCCTAAACGTCGTGAGAATTGTATTTTATAATGTTTTATTTTTTTTATTTTATTATTTCCCTTCTACATTACTTTACCGAAAGAACCAATAAAAAAATATATAGTTTAATAGTTTCCCCCCCCCCCCAAAACTCTGCTGAATGTACGTTCGTTGTCAGCTGGTCGTATATTCAAAGGTATTCTTGTAACACAATGCACACGGGAATGGAAGACTGCTGGGCGAGTGTGTATGGGGTAATTGACTAATCTCATGACAAAAGACTTGGCTATGACACGGCTCCCCCACAGTTTAATTGCAGGTAATTCTACAATAGAGAAATTTGGGCCTTGACAATGATGCACACATAATGATAGATGATCTTCTAAATATGTATATATATGGAGCACTAGCATTGGTAATTACTCCACTGGCATTCAAACAATTATACCCATGCAATTGGGCCATATGCTCAGCGTGCCAAAGCTAATGAGCTGGTGAACACGATGCCAAATCTCACCTCTGCGAACCTTGCCAGACTCTCTGTGGCTATGGGTGTGTAGAGAGGGAGTTGCCATGACGCAAGCCAAAACAACACACGAGTGTTTTAATAGCTGTGCGTAGCTAGCGAATGGGAAAGGAACATCCCTGCAAACAATATTTTCTCACAATTTGTTTTACTTTACCCGGTAAGGCACGCTCATTTTCACAAGCCACCTGGCTATCACAAATGACCGCTCAACGGAAGTGGCTTATCATCGTGTGGACATTTCGAGCAGCCAAATACTCTTAACGCGCGATGTTGATTTTAAATGTAGAGGGAAAAAGCGGAGGACCCGGCGAAAAATCCACGCGACCACGGGGAGAGAGACACAAACTCCCAATATACAGCAGGCGTCAGGGTCGGGATCGAACCCACGACCTCCTGTATACCTGGCGAGGTAGTTAACATCTCCTAGCCATTGCGGTGCCTGAAATGGTTTGCTCTAATGGAATTGGTGGCGGAATGGACTCTCTACTCGAGAGAGATTCAGAGAGACAGACTCTCCGTAGGATATTTGGCCAACTCAAGGCGTCTTTGGAAGGGGTGGGAGTGCTCACATTTTACCCCACCACATGTAATGCGCCAATCGAATTATCGCTCTAGGCGTACCCATTTTACACAGCTGCTGTGGGGACAGGCGGTGGGTGGAGGGGGGTGGAGGATTTAAGAATCTTGCACCGTTGTTGCAACTGCCGAGCTGGGAGATTTGACCTCTGGGTCGCAAGTCGAGTGTGATAGCTATTTCACGTGTATTTTTCTTATTATAACGCATTCGGTAGAAACTCCGTACATAATTCACACCTTTCTCAGCGGGTAAAAACGCCCAGTTTACACAGCTTATTCGGGAGAGCTCCTTCCAATCCTCGCTTGTTCGGCCCGCCAACCAATCGCGCGTATTTCACCACAGCAGCGGAATGCCTCTGCGTGACCTCATAATTCCCAGATTTGTGCATTCCCAAACGCGGGCTCAGCTGAATTCCCTTTTCGTTAATGAGCCACCGGGGCAGCGACTGTACGCCGTGCGGATTACGCCTGACAGAGGCCGCCATGCCGGCAAAAATCGGCTTCTGTCGGGCGGTCGCTGCTGGCTGAACACGCCGAATTACGCGATGTGGCAAGCCGCGCGCCTGTAATCCCTTTCCCTTAATTGTTTCGAAGCCGATGAGGATTTGACGCCACTTGAGCTGCGTCGCGACATCGGCTTGACGATTCGGTCGTTGGAGGCTCTCCCGGCCTCTTCACTTGTTTCCTGGTTAAACAAATAAACTTGACTTGTACTCTTTGGTTTTTTCGGTAAAGTCACGTAGGTATAAAATTGAATAAATGAAAAGAACAAAATTGTATTTGTTTTCATCAATTTTTTCATTTACTTAATTACATTTTTTACCTACGTGACTTTATCGAAAACATCTAAGAGTATGAATCCTTGCAGTCACGAAAGCTTCAAATCTAGAAAAAAAAAACTTGACTTGATTTGAATTTAGCTGCACTGCCCTCTGCTGCCCACCACATAGCCCCGCAGTCGCCTATAACAACCATGATGGTCATCTATCGAAGTACTATCCAGGTCCAACCCCACGACCGTTCTCCCAGCTATCGATCGGGCAGCCCGATTTCTGACACAAATTAAATCTAAATTGTGTTTAAAATAATTGCTTTAAAAAAGGAATCATGAAAGATGGCTTTAATCCAGCAGCGGGTCGACCATGGCTGTCTGATGCTAAAAGAATACGGTCAAAATGTTACGTTGAATGATGCACAGCCGTGGAAGCCTTATTTAGTGCGTCCCTTTGAAAGGCACGAGTCATTAAACCTGATTTGCTGACGTATCAGCGGTGCCGTATGCTTTCTCCATTGTAAAGAGCAGGTAATTTAGGGCGAGCGCGGAGGGGGTGGTGAATGCACCCGCGCCGCACAATGCGCTCCGCCCCCCCCAAAAGACGAAAACTGCAAGCTCGCGGTAGAGAAATAAATTGAAGCCATCGGCGGTTTGCATTCTCCACTCGGAGGATCGAGCCGCAGCGTCCCGTCCTGACGGGACGCTCCTGCGGGTGCCCGCGTGCCGTTTTCTCAAGTGGTGGCGGCGCCGCTGCTTCTGTTTACGCGGCTGCGCTGTTGTTAGCCACTCGGCCAACGCTTACCGGAATGCCCGAGAGAGGGCATGGAAGGAAATACAACATGTTCTCTACTTGTGTAAGGAACAATGTGACGGTTACTCTCTAGGAGAGGGTTCTTCACTTGTTAGTTTCCGTGGGCCACGTAATAAAACATGCGCGTGCGTGGCCACACGATGTAATTTGTTACTTGTGTGTATGCATTGTAACGTCGCGCGACATCCGCACGCGGGCACAGCTTGAAGGGCCCACTCCAAAAACCCATGTGGCCCGTTGCAGCCACTTCAAGGACCCTGTTCTATTTCTAAAAGATCCTACAAAGTGAACGAAATGTTGAAAAGAGAATTGGTGAAACATCCCCAGGAGGTATCTCCTGATTAAAAAAAGTATGTCCTGGGTCAAGTCGGGCTCGTATTGAGTGGTCGCTGAGCGTTTGGTGGTCTTGTCCGAATGTATGAAAATGTTATGATACATTCGCCACCATTCGGATTTTGAAACAATCTAACCCGCCCAACTCTAACGCTCAGTGAGGCAGCTCCTCTCGACCGGGTAAGCCCCTGTAACGATGCACTCTGGGCTAACCGGTCGTTCAATAGAAAAGCACTCTGCCTATTGACTAAACTAAACTGAAACTATTGATATTTGACCAGGTAAGGCCAACTGAGCTATCTTGATGAGAAACTACCTGGCTACAAATGATAGCTCGACAAAATGGCTTATCACGTGGAAATTTATAGCAGCCAAATACTCTAAACGTATGTTGGTTCTAATTGTGGAGGAAGAAACCGGAGAACCCGGAGAAAAATGCACAACCACGAGGAGAACATGCAATTCTAGATTTGAAGCTTTCGTGACTGCAAGGATTCATACTCTTAGTTTTTTTTGGTAAAGTCACCTAGGTAAAAAAATGAAATTAAAATTAATAAAAATGAAATAATAAAAATCACGACGTTTCGGAGGCAACACAAGTCTCCGTCATCAGGTGGGACCGTCACAGCCAGATTTGCTGTATCAAGTGAGAACATGCAAACCTCAAATATACAGGCGTCAGGGTCGGGATCGAACCTGTGACCTCTTGTATACCAGGCGAGGTAGTTAACATCTTGTCACTGTCGCGCCCATTGAAATGCACCCGTGGCATCACGATATAACCGTCTTAGAGGTGATCGAACGTCATTTACAGTTTTGCTATGAAGTAGCGTTGTGCTTTGTTTGACCACTTGAGAAAAGTGGCCAATTTTTATTTCGATTTAAGGCTTTCGTGACTGCAGGGATTCATCTTCATGGCTCTTTCGGTAAAGTCACGTAGAAGGGAAGTAATAAAATAATAAAAAGAAAACATAATAAAATAATTCTCACGACGTTTCGGCCACAACGCAAGCAGCCGTCTTCAGGTGAAGAATGAGACACTGCCAAGCTTGGAGCGTATATATAAGCTGGGTTGGAGGTGGAAGAAGAGCGCCTTGACAAAAGAATTTGCATATCAAGAGGAATTTAGCATATTTATGGGAAATGCTTAGGAGGTGGGCGGGGGGGTTTCAAAGTCATATTATGCCCGTGCATTATGCAGGATTAGCAGCATCAAAGGGAGGGGGTAGCATTAACAAAGGGAGGGAATGTTAATAGTATGTAGAAGCAACGAAACATGTCAATGGGAGAGCGGTGGAGGGAGACCCGCAGCGGAGCAAATAATGCATTCCCTGTGGAGAACACAAGAGAACACGTGATACAAGTGGCCAAATTGCTTAAAGCGTTGCGCAATGTGGGCGATGTCGTACGCTCTCGTATCGTGGCTCGCCTCCAGTTCTTGGAGCCGCCGTTCATACTAAGATCTAGAGGGGGCTTTTTTTTCTTCTTGGTTCTTTCGGTAAAGTCACGTAGAAGGGAATAAAATAATAAAATTAAAACATAATAAAATAATTCTCACGACGTTTCGGCCACAACGCAAGCAGCCTGGTCTTCACCTGAGGACGGCTGCTTGCGTTGTGGCCGAAACGTCGTGAGAATTATTTTATTATGTTTTATTTTTATTATTTTATTACTTCCCTTCTACCTGACTTTACCGAAAGAACCAAGAAGATGAATCCCTGCAGTCACGAAAGCTTTAAATTGAAATTTAGAGGGGGCTTGTGAGTACGTTGTTGCGATACATGTGCAAAAACAAAAACTCACCAGTCTGCTTGATAAACCTTGTCGCGTTGATATATGTGGAGTGTTAAATCACACGTACTTTTGATTTACGACCTGGAAGGTTACATTGTGGTGTTGGTTTACAGGCGCGTGTGTATGTTGGAGTTTTATCCATGACCAAATCGCATCCATCGCTGCATTCAAATGTGCTGCAGCGTGCGGTCGTTAATGTGGAATACTGAATCAAATTGAGTTTAATTGCATTTTTTAATTAATTCACCAAATTGTTTACGACATTACTTCACCAAACGATGACTTTTATTCTGAGTTTCCCCTCCCTGACCCGTTTTCCATAATTATATTCCATGTGAGCTATCATGTTACAGGATAGAGACATCTCCACTCGGAACGCAAGAGCTAACAGTGCATCAATTCTAGAGTTGAAGCTTTCGTGACTGCAAGGATTCATATTCTTAGGTTTTTTCGGTAAAGTCACGTAGGTAAATTTTTTTATTTAAATGAATAAAACTAAAATAAAAATAAAAATCACGACGTTTCGGAGGCAACACAACCTCTCACTTGATACAGCTATCGTGCTGTGATGGTTCCACCTGAAGACGGAAGCTTGTGTTGCCTCCGAAACGTCGTGATTTGTATTTTTTATTTTACTTTTTATTAATTTTTATTTTTTACCTACGTGACTTTACCGAAAAAACCTAAGAATATAACAGTGCATCACCCTGTGCCGTGAACACGAGCTAGAGGCAGATGCCAAATGATGTTTTGCCTGCGCGAACCCGTGAGATGGAGCGTCTCGTTTTGCAAGCGGTGTCCAGCGTGTCGGGAGTGGTACATGCCGAACAAAGACGCAATGGCACACGCACAAACATTAAAAAATGTCAAACGATGTCAGATGCTTCTTAGACGTTGACAAGAACAGACACGATACAGCCAGGGTGGCAGGCAGGAGCTTTACAATAGTCTCTTTAAAACAATAAAAAAAAAAATTATATTTCGATAGAAGTCTGGTACAGGGCACAAACCGCGACTTTGCGAGAGGGCTGGACGGTGCGGGGGGGGGGCTGGCGGTACAGAAACTCCCCGGACAGAAGTCCCGAACGCCGTGCTACTGAGTTTAGAGGAGGGAGGCGATTGGGAGGGCTCGTTGCTGCCCCACCGAGTGGGAGTGGGGACTGTGAGCGGGGTGTGTGTGTGTGTCCTTATGTGGGGGAGGGGGAAGGTGTGGGAAGAAGAATTACACTGGTCAAAACACTTTTTCTGGCATAAGGTATTCCAACGGGTTTAAGGTAATTTTGGGGTGCTGATTCCAAATCTGGCATCAGTTTTTGTCAATCACATCAGGTTTTTTTGAGATATCAAATATTGCATTTTCAATAAAAACTGCAGAAGAAAAATATAAAATAAATGTGGATATCTACATAAAATTATATTATAAACACACTATCATAAAAATACAGCACCATATTTTAACACTAAAGCAGTCACTGACTCGCAACAACTTGCAATCATAAGTGACAGAGTTAATTTAGTGTAAAATCAATGAAAATGGGGTATGCCGATAGCATAAAAATGAGATGTAATAGAGCAAATCTGAGATCAGATTTGGAATTGGCACCCTGAAATTAGTCTTAAAACAGCTGCAAAAGTCCAGGCCAGAAATTTCTTTTTTTGGTTGACCAGTGTTATAATATACAAGGGAGTAGAGGGAAGGGGGGGGGGGGTACTGGACATCTGTGTAAAAGAGCTTTATAGTTCATCGGATTCATCCAGTATTAATACAGGTTCTGATTCAGTCGACCTTGACGGCTGCTGCTGATTAATAGATCTTTTCTAGATTTGAAACTTTCGTGACTGCAAGGATTCATGAAATTAAAACTAATAAAAAATAATTGTAATTTCATTTCTTACCTACGTGACTTTACCGAAATAACTAAGAGTATTAATAGGTCTCTTTATCCGTATGACTGTGATTTGACGAGATCGGGCATGCTCAGGGTGCTTTTGTCTTCGGCCAGTGTATGTTGACATTTTAAACGTTTTTTTTCTTCAATTTAGCAGTTCATGACTTATTTATTTATCCTGTGATAAAAATAGACTCTCAGTATATGTCACAAGGAGGACATCCGTCTTGGCAAAATCCCCACAGGGATGAAGCCAATGACCTCCGTCGAAGATTGGCAAGCTGGCGCTCGGTGATTAGCGCATTGACCGCAAGGCCATCCGGCTGCCCACGTAATTAAAAATCATCATCAGCCATGGTCGGTCCCACCCCTGGATGGGAGGGCAACCTCCAAGCCGTTGCCACATCTAACAATCCTGCGCCGCAATAATGCACCTCGCTCACAAAATCGATTTAAGATTTTTGTTGCTATTGTTTTAAATCGTTTTTTTTTTATTACAACTCAAAGCGAGCCCCGGTAACAAAGCAGTGATCACGGAACGGAGGGGGAAGCAGAAAATGTCTGCGAGTAGCGGGCCCCGATCTCAGCATGACACAGGTGCCCAATGGAGGTGGAAAACTGGGCTCCGCTACCCTACCCAGGTCACGTGAGGGTGGGGGGGGGACCAGGGAGATGGGGGGGGGTAAACTGAATAACATCTAAAATAGTCCGCCGACAAATTGCAAATATAGAGTCGCCAAAAAATTGTGGAGATGTTTTTTTTCTCGAAGTTGCACACTGAACACGAGGACGCGTCCTGCCAAAGCGGAGGGTGGGATTTTTTTTTGCGCGTGCCAAATTGTCGGATTCTGTCTGCTTGCTCATCCACTTCACACCGAGCTCGCCTGGGTCAGTGGGCATGTGTGAACCACGGGCTGGGCTGGGGGGTGAAGAGGGGGAACCATTTAACTACTCCATCGCTCAAGTCCACGCACATCTCCCCTTCGGAAAGGACTGCTGCCAAAACTTTTGGCACAAACACCGATTAATGCCGGTGATGCGACGACATTCAGTGGGGCGGTGTGGCCAAAGCCAGTCGGTTGGGTGTAGACCTCGTAGTCAGAATCAGAATCTTTATTTATCCCGGAGAAATCCGATGAGCTATGAAGCTCTTTTTCACAGATGTCCAGTACACCTATGGGCAGGTACATGCAGTGGTTTGAAACGGTAATATATTATTACGCGCCTCTCCCAGAATGCGCCGATCCCATCAGCACTCGGATGCTACGCAGGCTTGAACCTGCTTTGCGTTTGAATGGGTGACGGGCATTGTGGGCAGCAGAGGGCGGCATGTATGAACGCGTGTATGTTTAACTTCTTTAGCACCGTATGTAGCCAACCGTGCTAATCGGAGGCGCCGGAGAAAGACGGCAAGCCAAACACAAAAAGCGGAATCTACTGCTGTTCCCTACTTTTTATTACTCCCACGCCTTCACCAACGCACACTGACCGGCGTGGTGAAGTTATGGCTAAACAATCCTCACGATCCGCGTGGGCGAGGCCTTCACCCGGCAATGGATTGGACAAACGCGCCGTGCATCTAGGCCTAGAGGAGATGTACGGGTAGGTGCACGCTGGGGTAGATGCACGCTGGGTAGGTGCACGCTGGGTAGATGCACGCTGGGGTAGGTGCACGTTGGTAGGTGCACGTTGGTAGGTGCGTGCGGCGTAGGTGCATGAAGGGATTTAATCTGTGGGCTTGCGTGAAGGATATGAGCACAGAGAACTGCACACTGCTTATCCACTCGCACACGGACGCTTCGTTATAGCGTTAATATCATGGGTAATAAATAGACATGCACGTGACGGATAGAAAATAACGACCAACGACATGGTTATTACCAGCCTATTACTTTCCGGGGACGATAAATTCATTGTTTCACCCGGGGCATCGTTTACATTAGTGCTGGGCACTGCGTAAACCCTTTATCTGTGGTGTTTCACGAGGCTCAGCCCTTTTGTCATCTCACGGTCTCCGTTTATCCCCGACCCCACCGTCGCCACGCAAAGTCATTTCAAGTTTCAATGTCAACCACGGTTTTTTGTGATGTCGACAGCATAGAAATGTTCGCTCGTTCTCTTTGTCTCGCCTGCCTTCCCTGTGCGCCTGCCTCCGCTGTTGTCACGGCAACTGAATACTCATCAGTGGTGAGCTCCTGCAGACGAGCAGGATGTCTGTCCTTGGTGATGATTCAACCCCTGGTTCCGCTGAACGCTGACGACGATAGGATCACCAACGCCTGTGGGGCTTCCACAATTATCCGAGTTTAGAATCAGAATATTTAATTCATACTGGAGGAATCCGATGAGCTATGAAGCTCTTTTTCACAGCTGTCCAGTAGGGGCAGGTCAGGACGTTACAACAACAAACAACACAAACACGTGATAGGAGTGCAAAGTATAGGAAAGGTCAACAAATCACACGAAAAATACCACTAAACTATGTTTTATTTTCCCAGCTAAAGCCCCACTCGGCTATTAGCTTCTTTTTTCAGAAGCGACCTGGCCACAAACGATAGCTCAACGAAGTGGCTTGTTACGTGGAAATTTAGAGCAGCCAAATAATCTAAAAAATCTCAACACATCTTTGTAAATGTGGAGGGAAAAACCGGAGGACCCGGAGAAGAAAATCCACACACCACCACGGGGAGAACATGCAAACTCCGAATGCAATGGCGTTGGGGGTCGGGATCGAACCCCCGACCTCCTGCATGGCGGGCGAGCTCTCACGTGAGTTGGGCAGAGGGCTACCTTTTTCCGCTTCGCCCAAATTATCACGTAGAATTCAGGCAGAGGCTGGAAAATTTGGGCCTGCTGCGCGACTTGCCAGCTGACCAGAGACCAACAACTTGCAAACGCGGTGGTGGGAGTAAACCCAATTGTGCAATCTCTTCTGTGATCTACAGAAGAGATCGAAAATACATATCTGTCAACGATCCAGTGCATCCTCCCTCCGCAGGAACTTTTCCAACCGTTCCACACCTCCCTGCCCTCCCAGGGCCAGAGGTCGCAAACGGGTTTTGATTCCTTACCCGTACCAGGGTCGCAAACGGGTACGGGTATCGGGTACCTGATTGCGACCTCTGGGATGAAGCCATGTTGCAGGCGCGGGTGGGTTGATTCTAGGAACTTGAATTGTGAGAAGAGACAAGACGTTGGGAAATGAGTGACAAACAGTTACTCACCAGTGACTCACGGTCTACCCGTACCCGTACCCGGCCGCACCAGGGTCGCAAACGGGTATCCGTACCCATACCCGGCCGGGTACGGGTAGCCGGGTATTGGGTAGGGTACGGGTATCGGGTACCCGGTTGCGACCTCTGCCCAGGGCCCATTGCGACCGCCAGCCGCTGCCCCTCCCCCCTCCGCCGTGCGAAGCGTTTCAGAGGCGTCAGCCACATTTAGCGCTCGTCAGGGAATGCGCGTGAGGTTTTTATGCGATAACAACGAGACGTGGGATTCCACATCTCTCTACGCGGAGCTTTGGAATTGAAAGACGGATAAATAAAAGCCACGCACACCGCCTTCATTCGCGCTGCCATGCAACGGAAGATTATATAGTGGGCTAATGCAGTAGTTCTCAGTCTTTACATTTTGAGGCCCCCCCCAATCAAGACCACTGGTGCCTGCGGCCCCTGCCTTCCCCCGCTCCCGACCCCTCCTCTCCTCATGGTTCCTTAAGCCACAGTGCACAGAGAGATCGCATGTCCACGCCTCTAGACAGTGGCGTGTTAGTAAGGCATTCGTTTCACGTTGTGCAGTCGTGCGATTTGTCATCGAAAATGTTTGACGGGCACTTGCTAAATTTTCCTGCACGGTATCCATGCTGCGGGGATTTGTGGGGTCGTGGTGGTGCGGGAGGGAGGGACCCGTGGGTTTAGAACTGCTGGGCTAACATTTTGGGCATTGGCATTTCTCAACTAAACTCCACTAAACTATTTTTATTTTACCAGGTAAGGCTCGCTGAGCTATGAAGCTCTTTTTCAGCGGCGACCTGGCCACAAATGATAGCTCAACGAAGTGGCTTATCACATGGACATTTTATAGCAGCAGCCAAATATTTTCTTAATGGGGAGGAAAAACCGGAGGACCCGAAGAAAATATCTACGCAATCACGGGAAGGGTAAATTCCAAATACACTGCAGGCGTCAGGGTCGGGATCAAACCCACGACCTTCTATATACCAGGCGAGGTAGCTAACATCTCACCACTGTGGTGAGCATCACTGAACATTCGGCAAGCGAGAGACTGACAGTTTTGCTGACTTGATAGTTTCTCCCTGCTTGCCTAATCGGCCCAGCACAGTGCTCCCTTTGGAGCGGGTGTGTGCATGCAAGTGAGAACAATTTAACCATTTTATCAGTGATCCCGTAATCCCAAAAACAGCTGTCCGAAGGCAGTTCAATGACCCTTCTTCATAGTAACAGCAACATAACAAGAAGGGGTGGAGGGCATTGCTTGAAACATTCGCCCACCATAATAACGTTGTTTTAACAATGCCTTGTTAATTGTGACCGTGATGAATGACCACGCGCCAGTAGGCAACTAAAATAAACAACGGATAATTAAACACTGAAATGCTAATGCAATCAACTTGTGAATACATTAAAACGCGAGCGTGATTCTTAGTCACTCCGTCGCCACGAGAAGACGAGAATTAATTGACACGAAGGGACGCGGCAGGATTCGCTGGCTTGTGTCAGAGCCAGCGGCCACCAACTCAAAATGTGTAACAATGCGGACGTTCGGAATAAACGCCTAATTTCAGACCCAATCGTAACACCTCCTGGCTATGACGTTCCTTGAAGACACCGGTGGTAGAACCATCAACTCACTCACCCACTCATCCGCTCATGCACTCGCCAATGATGTAACCGTCAACCGCATCAGAACTTCACCAGGCCGCTTTGCACACATCTCCTTCATAAATAGTGAAGACACAAGTGGTGCGTTCGTGGCCATGCAACCCAAACTATAGGCCGCATAGCACGCCACTGTAGTCTGCGCTAAATTCAATGGAGGAGGAATGGCAAAACTACACCAACTCTCTCCTGAAGTCCTCTTGTGGCCAGCAGGCCTCGACATTTGCATTTACATACTCTTAGGTTTTTCCGGTAAAGTCACGTAGGTAAAAAATAAAATTAAAATTAATAAAAGTAATAATTAAATTTTATTTGCATTTACCTCCGAAACATATTGCCATATGCAACGATAAAAACGGGTAACCATTCATATAGCCAATATTTATTGTGTCGCTGCTCACCAACTTCTGCGTCTTCTCTGCCACAGTCGTGCCATATCTTCTTGGTGTTTGTGAAGTGTGGACGCCCTCGCTGGCTTTTAAGCATTGCAAGTTGGCCTCCCTATGGTCCATCGTTGGTTTTTCTGAATTGGGATCGTTTCAAGAGCTCACATATGCACGGGTGATCCGGACAAAGTCCCCATCAGT
Source organism: Lampetra planeri (assembly GCF_965212315.1). Taxonomy (NCBI): domain Eukaryota; kingdom Metazoa; phylum Chordata; class Hyperoartia; order Petromyzontiformes; family Petromyzontidae; genus Lampetra; species Lampetra planeri. Next base: position 3,145,804 of record NC_136158.1, read on the forward strand.
GAGCTCCTCCGGCAGGTGAAGATATCTTTGGCTGGGTCAGACAATGTCCGGTTAGCTCCTCTTGTTTGGCTGGATAGACATAGATGATTGAACATTATACTCTTTGGTTCTTTCCCACCTAATGACGAAGCTTTCCCACCTGATGACGGATGCTTGTGTTGCGCCCGAAACGTCGTGATTTATTTAATTTTAAACTTACGCGACTTTACCGAAAGAACCAAAGAGTATGGATTCCTGCAGTCACGAAAGCCTCAAATCAAGATGATTGAACATTGCACAGGCTTTCGGTGAAATTATCTAACGTGGTATAAGAAGACCAAGTAGTGAGCAGATTAGCTGACAATTTATACCTTTAATTTCAAGAGCGGCCTCTGGAGGGGGAATGTATGTATGTTGAACTTCTTTAGCACCGTACGTACCCAACCGTGCTAATCGGAGGTGCGGGATAATCGGAGGCGCGGCTGATGTGAATTATGTTATTGAGTGGCTGGTGGCAGTCGCCTTTCAGAACCAATTGAAGGCAAAAAAAGGTTGCGCACGAGAACGAGCAGAACATCAGGTGGCCAAAACACGGCAAGTTGACACAGTGGGAATTTACCGGTGGCGCATTCTGCCAGTCGTCCAGTTCGGTTGACGGGTGCTCGCTAACGGCACTTGCCTCACCAGGTCCGTACGATGGCTACGCGGGTGATTCTTTTGTTGTTTTGTTTCGTGTACAGTGCAGATGGCCCCATGTGGGACGCATCAAACTCTGCGTACAAGAATAACTTGTACGTGATGCGATGCCTCCATCTGTTGTCAATTCTGAGTGTGGCCCTTGTGTGTGTAATTAAATATCAAATGTTAATACTGTTCGTGTTGTTGTCTGTGCAACTCCCCACCACCCCTCACTCTCGCCCCACCCAACGCAACATTTGTTTGGCCCACTCGCGTTTGAAGACTGCGGCGGTGACTACATCGACAATGCGGGCGCTGTCTTGAAAAGAGGAAGGGCTCCCGTCGCCTGCGATCGAGCGACGCTGTAGCCAAACGGGCGCTGCCATCTTCCGCCGGCTTCAGGTAAAACCGGGGCTTCGGTGGTGGTGGTCGTCGTCGTTGTAGTCGTCGTCGTTGTAGTCATTCTCGTCACCCGTCACGCAGCTGAGCGGGGCGTGGCGTGCGGTGGATGAGGTGCCCCACCCCCCGCCCACAAGCGCCGTGGTCAACCGTCACTTAGCGAATGGCGGTTTGTCATTGTTGTGAAGTAGACAACACGTATTTACACAGGCAATAGACTCACAGTATTAATCAGGACGGTTGGCGGGCTCGAACCACGAACCTCGGTTAACACAGCGTCGAAATGAGCTACCGGTTCTTTTCGCACCGTACGTAGTCAACCACGCTAATTGCTCACCCGGTCTGCGTCGTGCTAGCAATGCGCCGGGCCCGCGGGCCGTGTCTCGCCAACGATGGCGTGATGTCTAGAATGGTTCTCAGTTGACTTGTCTGTGGGCCTGCACATTGAAGACTTTTGCTTCCTTTTAGTTGTGCTCATCCCGTTAACAGTCGGTATCATCACAGGGTTCGCCGTGGCAATTGTTGCGTCAACTTAAAAGCGTAAACAATGTGAATTGTACGTGTGAGAATCGCCGCATGTCTTGAACAGTGATTATTTTTGTTCTAAATGCTGCCATCGGTCATCTCACGATCGGAAGGAATCTCTTTTCATGGCTTCTTCATATCAGAATCTTAATTTAGACTGGAAGAATCCAATTAGCTATGAAGCTCTTTTTCACAGATGTCTAGTAGGGGCAGATCTGAAAGCGACAACAGCTGGTAGCATGCTTGCATATCCGCTTTATCCCGTAACCGATGCTGGGGATCGTATATTTAAAAAAATGCTCCTTACGAGATGTAAAGAAACGCAGAACCCGTCTCAATTACAGAACAGCACTCGACCTCTCGGCCACAGTGTGCTGGTTTTCCTCAAACCTGCGCGCGTATATCTCCCTCGTTCCGTTTGCTCTTTAGACGAGCCCGGGCGCGCAGGAGAAGTGGCAAAAGGGGGCATCGCCGCTGCCTCTCCGACTGACCGACCGACGGACGGACGGTGCCACCGATGGCCCCACGCAAGAGGGCGGCGGCCGGCGCTGGCCGGCGCCCGCTCTGCTGCTGGGCGCTCTGCTGCTGCTTCCGCGGCGGCGCGTGCAGCTGCCGTGGCGACGAGCCGCCCGAGATCACGTACGGCTTCGTGCAGGACAGCGCCTTCCCGCTGCAGCCCGCCGAGGAGGTGCCGCCCCTGCCCGCCGCCGACGAGCTCAACGCCAAGTTTTCCGAGCTCGTGGTGAGAGGGCGCGCGGAGGAGAGGGTGTTTTTTTTGTTTACTTTTTTTCCCACCAAACTATTAATGATAAAGGTTTTTTTGGGTTATATCGCGTAAATATAAATGTGTCGTTAAACCCGCTACCACCCGACACGGCCAATTAGTAAGGTTTGTCACGTAAACGACACGTGCCAATTGGTTACTACTTCAGCAAAGTGCGGTGTGTTGGAGAGTAAACCCACAACATTTACAATTTGATTACGACGTTTCGCTGGTGATTACTACCACCTTCATCAGGCGATTTTCAAGAATTGGAATTTTTGCCAGAAGTGACAGACCTTACTAATTTGGCTGTGTTGGGTGGTGGTTGGTTAACCACACATTTATACGTACGCGATCTAACCCACAAAAACCTTGATTGTGAATCATGTTGGTCGCGAAAGCCTACGTGTTAAACAATCCCCATACCGTTAGATTTTTTGTTGAGATTCTTTGCAAATCGGGAGCGACGTTTGACGCGACGCGCAAGGCTCCCCTTGGTTCCTTCAAACCCCGTTGCTCGCTGCCACGATTGTTATCCCATCTTGCTCGCTAGCAGTGCTAACATAAAGGATCAAACGACGGTACAACTCGGGCAGGACCGCACAGCCTCAGCGCTGGATGGTGTGAAGAGCTTCACGGAGATTAGTTTGAAGTGTACAAAGTCATCTTCTTGGTTCTTTCGGTAAAGTCACGTAGAAGGGAAATAATAAAATAATAAAAATAAAACATAATAAAATTATTCTCACGACGTTTCGGCCACAACGCATACAGCCGTCCTCAGGTGAAGACCAGGTCTGTCGGGGAGACAGACCTGGTCTTTCCCTTCTACGTGACTTTACCGAAAGAACCAAGAAGATGAATCCCTGCAGGCACGAAAGCTTTAAATCGAAATGTACAAAGTCAGTTTGTTTTTCACTTTTCATTTAAACGTGCATTAAACAAGCGAGTCAAGCCGTTGTATGAATTGACAAAATTTACGACAATGGGATTCCGGCTCGGGCTTCGGCTCGCGCAGAGAATCGGAGGACAGTTACGGCCTGGGGACAATCAGGGGGAGAGAGGGAGGGGAAAGGGTGGGCCGGCGTGGGGAGGGTAACCTGAGGACTTGAGCCGGTAGAACAAACGCGGCCTCACCCAGTTGGTATCGAGAGAGGGATTATACCCGCAAGAGTCCACATCTGAGGATGGTTTGGGAAGGGGGAGGGGGGTCTTAGTTTTTGCTATCCTTTGATAACAATTTCACCATTTCAAGAGGTCAACGTGCCTCCCGCACGCAAATGAGTGATGGCCACTTCTCATTTCCTTTGTTGGTCCGAGACACCGGTTGAAGTGTCACGTTATCTGTGGGGGGGAGGAGGTGGGTAGGGGGTGGAGCAATCTCCGCTGTGGACCCCTCTCTTTGGAGGGTGCCACACTTGTTACCTGCGCCCGTAAATCAGACCCCATCACCTTGATCCTTAGATCCTACCTCCGCCCCCCCCACTAGCTCCCAATCCGATCCCGGATTGACTACGTATGTACGCATGTAGAACTTCTTTCGCACCGTGCGCAGCCAACCGTGCCAATCGAGAGGTGCGGGGGAAGGACAACAAACTAAACACAAAAGGCAGTTCTGAAGAAATTAGTTTTCAATCTAGATTTAAAAGTGCATAGCTACAGTGACGGAAGAGCATTCCAGACGGTCGCGGAAGCCCGCTTGAAAGCGCACGACGCGTTGACCGTCTTTTCTCGATGGCCGTCTGAAAGCCGCTGCTGTGAGATGTATCGGCGCTAGTGGGTCACATCAATGTCAAACCGCATGTCAACGTCACTCTGTCAACTGCTTACCCGGCGGCTTGATTGTTCGCTCGCTTGTTACGTGTCAGCATGGTCGTTACTCATCGCTTCCCACGATCCGGGTCAGTGACACGCGACATTCTCGCGGACAATGTCAGCCTCGTAGCCATTGTGATCCACCGTCGCGGAGTAATGGAGCGCGCGCTGTTTGCCGTAGACCGTGTAAAATGATTTGCCCTCCTCATTGTCATCTCCGCCAGCGATGTCAACGCTGTCATTGCGGGGTGTCGTTGTCGTCGTCGTCGCCGCTGCGCCGCGCCTATCACCGCAGCACGCGTCTCCCCCGTCTTCGCGTCCCGCCGCTCGGCAAAAAACTTTGCAGAAAAAAAAACTCTGCAGATCCTCTTCCTGGGAAAGCTCCACAGTTGCACTGAAACCCTCCCGCTCCACCGCCCACCTTAACCCGCACGCGGGCACCCCACACCCCTCCTTACATAATGCTTTGATAATGGCAACAATTCCCTACTCCGGGCAGCTTTAATAAGCATATGCATCTTATATAATTTTCCACCATCTGCTTTGGCCCTTCTTTTAACATCTCGACAGTAATGCCGCACCATCCTGCTCAACTAAACGGCTCCAGCTGCTTCATACGATGGCCGTGCGTTGATGTTTCCCCTCTGTTCGTTTAAAAAGTGTCGATGTGCAGCCCGGCAATCGCGTACGCACACCACTGCTAGTAGAAGAGCCTCCACGTGAGTGAGTTTTTAGCCGAGCCTCTCTTGGGCGTATTTTATGACCTGCTTATTCCATGCTGGCCAGATGTGTTGGAAAATGTAGGAGTAGCCACCCTATACCAAACACCACACACGAACGCCGGTCAGTGAACTATGATGCACCCATTTGCACAACTTGGTGGACGGAGGCAGGGAGATTTAAGAAACTAGCGCCGTTGTTTTATTCGCCGCGGCAGGGAGATGGATTCGAACTGGTGACGTTTTGGACGAGTGTGCTAACCTTTACCCCCGCGGCACCATCTCTCCTGTGAGCCTTTGATGCACAAGTAGGCAATGGTTGTAATACTGGTAGGAACCTCCTGGTTACACCAGCCCACAGGGGATTATTGTGTCCGTCGTGCAGGGAGGGGCTGGGTGGGGAGGGAGGGGAGGGTGGGGAGGGGCTGGGTGGGGAGGGTGTGGAGGGGAGGGTGGGGAGGGTCTGGGTGGGGAGGGGCTGGGTGGGGAGGGTGGAGAGGGTGGGGAGGGACTGGGTGGGGAGGGTGGGGAGGGGCTGGGTGGGGAGGGTGGGGGGAGGGGCTGGGTGGGGAGGGTGGGGCTGGATGGGGGGTGGGAGGGGTGGGGCTGTGTGGGGAGGGGCTGGTCACCCCGTGGTGCCCTTATAAAACTCAACGTTTAACCTACTCACGCCGGCTTGTGCCCGCCCTCACAGTCTGCCATATTTGCGGAATACAACACGCCGCCGTTGACCCTGGCCATTGACCGAGCAACTCAACGTTCCTACCAGCTCCCTCCGCAGGAATGTGTTAAGTGGGAACACAAGCTCCGCCAGGAAAACTAGAATGGAACGAGACTTTCTTGAGCTTCGCATTGGCAACTGTCTTAGATTTGTTTGAGGCTGCGTGAAGGGTCTCTCTGGCTCGCTGGTAGGAGGTCATGGCACACACCCAGGTGTTATGAGTTAATGGACTGAGACAACTGGCCGATGCACCACCTGCCATTCCCACTGCCAGCTCACATCCGTGCCACAACACAAAGACAAGGATCCACGTCTAGCCTACACAGTCTGTGGGGCAAGTGAAGTTCGTGAACAGCTATGCAGGCTACGTGGCGCACGAGGGGGTGGTGTTGCCAGCACCACGCCTTGCCGCCTCGGTCTCCTCGGTGGTCATGTTTGCACACTGCACCAGTTACGCAGTTAAAGCTTAGCCGACCTAGGCAAGGCCCAGGACCGGTTTATATATACACGTCACGGATGTTTTTCACGAGCGGGAATCGAACTCGGCTCGCCGGGTCTGTGGCGCAGTGCGCTAACCGCTACAACTAGCGCTCGCCACGTGCCGCCACCACAACACACCCGCTCGTGCACGCGCAGTGCCGCGTGTACGCAGTCTCTGAGGACGTTGACCTCGAGTGACAGATTGCGACTGACTCTGTGTGACAAGGACCGCTCGCGAAGTCTCGTCACCGGGTGCCTCGTGGCAGACGCGACAGTTGCGGTTATTTCTGCTCCGTTGAGCCCTGGTGTCGCCGGTGGCGAGCGTTGTCCATTCTGAATCCTTTTTGTTTGTCGCGTGCGTTTCGTTGGCGGGCTTTGACATCCTTTGGCCAGAAGCTCGTGACTTGGAGTCGTTTGTCCTCGTAACTCTTCGGTGCAGCCCTCTTACCAAACGTCCCCTTGAATTTGGACTTGCGTGCTGTGCTGCTCTTATGCGAAGAGACAGACTCTTGTGTAATTTATCGATTGCACTCGACTTTCTTTTTTTTCGCGGCTGTGCTCTTGGTGCGATGTCGCGAGACGGAGGATCCAGTCGGATCTCTCGCAGAGGAGTGCCACCCCTTTTTGCGAGAGAAAGGCCGACCGAAGCGGATAATACATTCAAGTAACCTCTGATTTTTCAAGATCTCGCCACGGTGGCAAGATGTTAACTTACTCGCCTGGTATACATGAGGTCGTGGGTTCGACCCTGACACCTGTATATTTGGAGTTTGCGTGTCTCTCTCTCTCTCCCCGTGGTCACGTGAATTTTGCTACTCGTCCTCCAGTTTTTTTCCCCTCCAAATTTAAAATCAACGTGCGTTTCGAGTATTTGTCTGCTATAAATTTCCACATGATAAGCCACTTGGCTATCATTTGTGGCCAGGTCGCTTCTCACAAAGAGCTATATAGGTCAGTGGGGCTTACCTGGTCAAATAAAAATATTCATCCACCCTGCCACCTTCGTCACGTGGCAGTCAAACCGATATTTGTTTTAATTCTCAGAGCTGGAATATAGCAAAAGTAAATTTAATGTGATGGGTTCATTTTGTGTGTGTGTGTGTGGTTATTGAGGATCAACTCACTTACACAATTGAGGGACCCGGATTAGTCAGAGGTGGCTGCCTGGATTCGAACCCAGGGCCTTGGCGTTACTGGCCCAGCCGTTCAGACTGCATAGCCACTTGGCCGCCTTAAGATTTTCTTACATTTAGTACTTGCCCTCTATTGTTCACGTGACACCATTCAAATCTCATTGGCTTGTGTGTCTTTCCTGCTGTTGACATGAGTACTCTGAAACCTGAAACACAGGCCACATGTCAATGATGCCATTCGCAGCTTTTCATGTAAACATGACTTTTATGTTGTTTTAATTAATGTTTTATTTTTGTATGTTTTTTATTCAATATGACGGTGAAATTAACACATTACTGCGGAGGGAGCTGGTAGGAACGTTGGGTTGCTCGGTCAATGGTGAGGGTCAACGGCGGCGTGGTGTATTCCGCCAATATGGCCGACTGTGAGGGCGGGCACAAGCCGGCGTGAGTAGGTTAAACGTTGAGTTTTATAAGGGCACCACAGGGTGACCAGCCCCACCCTCCCCACCCAGCCCATCCCCACCCAGCCCATCCCCACCCTCCCCTCCCCACCCATCCCCACCCTCCCCTCCCCACCCAGCCCCTCCCCACCCTCCCCACCCAGCCCCTCCCCACCCAGCCCCTCCCCACTCTCCCCACCCAGCCCCTCCCCACCCTCCCCTCTCCACCCAGCCCCACCCCTCCTATTTTTGGATGCACGACGGACGGACGGACACAATAATCCCCTGTAGGCTGGTGTAACCAGGAGGTTCCTACCAGTATGAATTGTTTGAATTGCTTAGGTTGCAGAGTCGCTATAGCGATCCCGCTATGAGTTTGGCGAGCTGAGTCCGATTCTCGGCCATGGCTAACGTTAGTGGCAAGTGACCTCTACAACGATAGTCGACACTGGTGATTCTTGCACCATCCTCGTCGTGTGTGCCGTGCTCGATATGTATTTCTATGTTGAACTTCTTTCGCACCATACGTAGCCAACCACGCTAATCGGAGTTTAAAAGTGTACAGCTCCAGTAGCTTCCTAATATCGGAAGTAAAAGAGCGTTCCAGACGGCCGCAGAAACGTATCTAAAAGCGCGCGATGCGGTGACCGTCTTTCGTTCGATGGTTAGTCAAAAGCCGCTGCTGCTGCGAGGTTGACCAGAGTTCGCGTGATGCTTTGTGCTCCTTGACGAGATCACCAAGGTATTGTGGCTCTCTCGTATGCGGCAAGCACTTTGTGCGTCGTGAGTGACGAGCCATTGTTTGTTGCCTTCGTCTCTCTGCCCAGGATGAGCTGGACCTGACGGAGAAGCACAGAGAGGCGATGTTCGCCCTTCCGGCCGAAAAGAAGTGGCAGATTTACTGCAGCAAGAAAAAGGTACCTGCTCACTTCGACCTTCTCCCTCGTCTGTTTCGTGCCGTGTGAGGGCATTGCCGATGTGTGTGGTCCTAGCCTCCTGGTTAACGCCGCTGGTGTATTCACCTTGATCGCTATGCGCGCGCGCGCGCCCCCTGTAGATGCAGCTTAGTTTGTAGATGCCGGGATATTGCATGTCAGGAATCTTGTCCTTCACAGATGGGATCGGATCACAAATTTTACGTACTGTGTTCAATCGGACCTGGATCTTGTGTTTGTTCATGATTTTGGAAATATTTTTGGTTACCCCTGCTATGTATGGCAAGGTGATGGTTTTGATTGGATCCTCAGATGGCTCCTTCCGCACTGTTGGGGTGATGGCTTTGCGGATTGTGTAGTCAGAGTATCCATTCGCCTTGAGAGTTTGGTGTACGTGTTTGAGTTCACTGGTCAGGTGTTCACGGTCGGAGATGCATTGCCCTCTATGGTGTAGCGTTTTGATGAGGGAATTCTTCTGGGATGTAAGGTGGTGGGAATCAGGTTTTAGGTAGGCGTCAGTATGGGTTACTTTCCTGTAGACAGGATGGCTCATTTTTGATTAGGACATCCAAGAAAGGTAGCATGCCATCCTTTCATACCTCAATGGTGAATTTGATGGCTGGGTGTATGGAATTGATGTGGTTGAGGAATTAGTTCAGAGCCAGTCGGCCATGTGGCCAGACGACGAACGTGTCATCCACGTACCTCTTCCACAGGGACAGGTGAAGAGTGGATGCCTGGATGGCGTCCGTCTCAAATTTTTCCATGAAAATATTGGCTACAACCGGAGATAAGGGAGAACCCATTGGGGTGCCTTCAGTTTGTTTGTAGAATGTTCCATTCCAGGTGAAGTATGTATTGGTGAGGCAGTGTCTCACCAAGGCCGGTATATCAGCATTCAATCCTTATTGGACCAAATCTTCAATGATTGCAATGGTATCGGGCACAGCAACTTTGGTGAACAAAGAAACTTCATCGAAACTAATGAGCAAATCACCTGGGGACGGTGAGATGTCCTTAATTGACGATACCAGGTGAGCTGAGTAAAGTACAGAAGAGGTGGTCTTACCAGTGAATGGCTGCAAGGTATCAGAAAGATATTGGGGCCAGTGTGTTGCGTGTGTTGCACGCGCGTGACCATTGCTTGAATTCGGTGTCTCGGTGCCGTATTATGACCCGGATAAGGGCATTAGCCGCCTGAATGACCCAGTCACTTTCCCCCCCCCCACCCCCCCGCCCGCCTTACCTGCCAAGGTAAAACATTGTTTATAGTTTAGTTTGTGGTTTAGTTTCGAGGCCGTGAATTGCGAACGCGCGTGTTTTGTCTGGCAGGAACAAGAGGACCCCAACAAGCAGGCGACCAGCTGGCCCGACTACTACATTGACCAGCTTGCCTCCATGGCAACGGTAACGCGAGCGCACTCGGGTCACCCCTCGGCTGCGTCGCGGCGTGGCGGGGGGTGGGCACGCGCTCGCACGGGCTCGCACGGGCTCGTGAATGTCTGAAGTCAAGTGTACAGTCCGTTCTGCTCTAACACGCGTTGCTTTCATAACGCGAGTTGGATGCACCGCGATTGAGGGGACGAAACTACGTCGCTGCGCGTAGGAGTAAGCGGTAGCGCGGCTGCCTCGGCTCGGTGTTGCGCGAGGCAGGATGCTGCTGGATGCTTCCAGATGTTTCCAGATGCTACCCACGCGCCTCGGTCTTTCTTCAGTCTGCGTACGCATCCCACGCGTTATCGCGGACTGTGCCTTACCGAATATAATTCGTCTCGCTTGGCGTATAACTTTGTTGATTTAAATTACATTCAGCGGCAAGGGTATGAAGTTTATTTACATTTCATAAATATTTATTTCGCTCAACAAATGTGCTTTTCGAAACCTGCTACCCCCTAAACCCCCTTAATTCCCATCGAATCAATGTTAATTGCACTGGTCAACACACTTTTTCTGGCATAAGGTATTCCAACGGTTTTAAGGTAATTTTGGGGTGCTGATTCCAAATCTGGCATCAGCACCCCAAAATTACCTTACAACCGTTGGAATACCTTATGCCAGAAAAAGTGTGTTGACCAGTGTAATTAATTGCCTGGAACGTAAGTTGGCTCGGGGAGATTATTTTTACACCGAGTAGAATTAAGTTACGTAAACATTAAACAGATGTAGTGTGGCTATCATACTAATATGTAAACAGTTATAGGGTGGCTATCGGACAGATATGTAAACAGACAAGGGATAGATTCCACGTGCAAATGCCTGTCCTGCACACGTGCATTGGTGTGTTGGGTACATACGGAGGGATTTTGTTGTCAAAGTCCATCAAACCGACATGCGCTTGGAGTAAGGGGCGACCGCAATTGTTTTGAGTGGTTGTTGAATCATTGAAGAAGCATCTCAAAGGACATTGGTGTACCGTCGCATCTCCTGGTCACCTCGGAGACCACTGCTAAAACACCTGCTATCCCCTTGCTGTCTCCCATCAATCCCGGGAAAATAACCAGGCTGAAAATCCCGCTAAGCTTCAGAGATCTGACGGGGGTCAGTCGCATTCGGGGTGATTCAGTGGGAGGTATTCAGGCTGCCAAGTTGATATCAGATTCCGTTGTCAAACGTATATCGGCTGAAGTGGATATATTGTTCAAGCAGTAAAGCGTGATCATATTTCTGTTGATGGGTGTAAAGGCTCACGCGATTAATAGGTTACTCCTTGCCGTGTGCAGTGACGTTTACGCGTGTCAAAGCGGAGCCAGTAAAGTCGGTGAAGTGAGTCATGGCTGAAGAAATAGACATCGCAGATACGTTTCGGAGCGACAAGCCAGTCGCAGTCGCGACCCCAACAAATGCACTCAGGGTGGAGGAAATGATTAACACCGGCTAGCCGGGTGACAGTGAGAGGAGGTGCATTGCAGATTGGCCACCGTGGCTGTTGGCATATCACGTCGGTTTTTTCTCTCTCTCTCTCTCTCTTTGCATGTATGTCTCACCTGTCTGACCCTTCTGTCAGTTTAAACGCTCCGTCAATGTGCCGGCTGTTCCTGTCTCAATGTCTCTTCATCTGTCCTGCGCTGCCCCAACGAAGGTCTTTTGTTTACAACGACAATTTTAGTTCACATGGCGTCTTTATACAAAAAATATTAAAACTACATTGGGGGTAAAAGAAGGGTGCAGGAGAAGGGTGCAGGAGGCCAGCAACATGGGAAGGAAGAGGGGGGGGGGGAGCAGCATTGCAGTGCAACCGGGGCCCAGCATCACCAGCAATGACAACGACGACCCCCAGGGGCAGCCAGGGCAGCCAGGGCAGCCGGGGCAGCCAGGGCAGCCGAGGCAGCCAGGGCAGCACCACCGAGTCCTTGGTCACACGCAAAGGGCCCTTCACCTGTCAAGGGACCAAAGTTCTTCAATGAGTACTCTTAGGTTTTTTCGGTAAAGTCACTTAGGTGGAAATAAATAAATCATGCAAATAAATGTATTTAACAATAATAGAAATAATAATAGAAATAAAATAAGTTATTATAATAGAAATAAAATAATAAGTTATTATTTTATTTCTATAATTATTTCTATTAGTTAAAAAAGTTAGAAAAAATTATTTATTATTTATTTATTTTTCCCTACGTGACTTTACCGAAAAAAACCTAAGAGTATGAATCCTTGCAGTCACGAAAGCTTCTAATCTAGAATTCTTCAATGAGTACCAGGACACCCATGGAGGGCTTGAGGCCCATTCACCGAGTCCCAGGGGAGTCTCAAGTCGCACGGAGCCCATTTACCAATGAGTCCCAGGGCATCCATGAAGGGTGGGTGGGGGAGCTTTGGCCCATTCACCAGTGAGACCATGACCACATCCTCTCTCGTGGTTGGCCCACAGATGCAGACGGTGGCAGCGAACAGCGAGGAGGAGTTGGAAGCTCGAAACAAGGTGGTGGAAGACCTGAAGACGGCGCTCCGGACGCAGCCCATGCGGTAGCGCACACATGCACGCAGACACGGACGGGCAGACATGGCCACACAGACACGGAACGGAAGATACGGCCACGCAAACACAAGCAGGCAGACGGTCGCGCAGACACGACCACGCAGACACGGGTGGGCAGACACGTCACGCCATACATGTCCAAATTTCATGTCTGGACTAAAAAACAAACTAAGGTTTTGATGTAACGGAGCACTCAACTTCTAGCCATACCTCACAGCTTCATGCCGTCAACACCTGGCAGGCCCCCGTCGGCCACACGTCCACGCAATAACAGTCTCAACCTTGTGCCTACCTTACGAGTTCGGACGAGATCCGGATAATTTCGGATGATTTGGTCATGAGCGACAAAACAATCTTACATTCAACTATCCCGTTGGTGCAGGCTTGGCAGAGCTTGATGACTCATTGTTATTGTCATTGCATGACATATTCCTAAGAAATATTTCGATGACACGCAATATATGACTGTACAGTTATATGTAAACATTTTGTCCATGACTCAATTTTTACAAGTGCACTGTGGCGTGTTGAGGCTATCCTCAGAATAACCAACGTTTAATATTGTTTCCCTTGGCAATCTCTCTCCGGCAGCTGGCACAACACACAGCCAGCTAATACTCGAGGCCCTCTTTGTTTTGATCTCTTTCTGACTCATCTCTCAATTATTCAGGGGCTATTTGTCTGCCTTTTGACTCAAGCCTGGACAATTTCCATGCATGTTTAAGGCCTCCCGGTGTTTTTGCTTCAAAGTCATCGCCATCGCTTGTGCGCGAGCGTTTGGGGCCTCTGAATATTTGTTTTTGTTTTTTTGCGAGTAAGGGGATGAATAATTCAATCTTCACCTTGCGACGGTTTTTCCATCTCTCTTAAATAATTTACGATTTCTACTGAAGCTGTGAAAAGTTCGGACAACGGGCGTTGTTGCGATTGTGCAGCGTAAAAAAGGGACAATGAGGTCATCGGTAAAAAAATGTTTTTTATGTTGAATTTCTTTCGCACCGTACGGAGTCAACTGTACTCATCCGAGGTGCGGGGGAAGGACAACAAACTAATTATTTTGAAAAGTCAAATATTAAAAGAAGTAGCTGCTCGCAAATCCAAACAAAGCACTCCCTGGACATTGTTTCCATATTAATAACTCGGCCAAGTTCACGTGAAGGAACCTGCAGAGCCAAGTAAGCGCCACTACGTTCAATAAGATGAATGACTCGCTTATTGACGAATACCCATTCAGTTCTATTAAATTTATACACTTCCAAAAAACCTGCTTTTTTAAGGTAAACCAAGAGACAAATTGACAGGGCTACCGTTTTTGGTGAATAAAAATGCGATACATTAAACGTGTGTAGCTTTAACGATAAATGTCTAGACTTTGATAATGTATGCACTGTCCTTGATATTGATTGGTCCACACCCGAGACAGCTTTTCTTAGAGCCTAGTCTCACATGGTGTTGGACCAGATGATGCCAAAAGGCACACAACTCAAAGACAATGCACCATCAGAGTATTGTGGTCAATGCAAACATGACCCCTTGTAAAAAAGGTGTCAGTTTTGTTGCCAGAATAAAGGGTAAAAAAACAATTATCATATTTTGCTACTGGCAAAGGAGGTTCCAATGGTGTAATGCCTAGGCTGTAAGTGCAACCCACCTTCTTTAATAAGGGCGACACACGCTGGCAGAAAGTAGCCTCGGAATATAATCATCATAATACTGAGACCCAAGACCTCCTGCCAGCCAGCCTTGGACACTTCACGTGGTCTCGGAGTGCACCGGGCCCGGCACAAGCGCCGTGGTGACGTCACCGCTACTTGGTGGCGAATAGCGGATTGTTGTTTTACGTATGTGCCTGTGTACGTGCGCACATGTGCTCGAGTGTGTACGTGTTTGCATACGTGTGTAAGTGTGTACGTGTGTGCATGCCTGCGTGTGTATGCGCATCTCTGCGTGTGTACGTGCATGTGTACATGTGTACGTGGGGAGCGATAGTGTAGCGATTAGCGCGCTGCGCTATGAACCTGGCGACACGAGTTCGATTCCCGCTCACGGCCAACACCAGTGACGATTATCTGTATCGGTCCCGGGCCTACCCTAGGTCGACTCAGCCTCAAATGAGTACCTGGTGCGGTGTGTAAATATCAAACAAAGGCGGCCGGGTGTGGTGCTGGCCACCCACCCCCTCGTGTACCGTTCCGGGCTTCATAGGTGCTCGTTAACAGCACTTGCCCCTACAGTTTGTTAAGGCTATACAGGGGATCTTTGTCTTTGTGTGTACGTGCTTATGGGTGTACGTGCATTTGTACGTGTGTGTTGCGTGTGTACGTGCATGTGTACATGTTTGCGTGTGTACATGCATGTGTACATGTTTGCGTGTGTACGTGCATGTGTACATGTTTGCGTGTGTACGTGCGTGCGTTTGCAGGTTCGTGACGCGCTTCATCGAGCTGGACGGCCTCACCTGCCTCCTCAACTTCCTCAAGTCCATGGACTACGACACAACGGAGAGCCGCGTGCACACCTCGCTCATCGGGTGCATCAAGGCCCTCATGAACAACTCTCAGGTGCATTACTCTTTGGTTCTTTCGGTGAAGTCACGTAGGTGAAAATAAAAATAGAAAAAAATAAAAATAAAAGATAAGAATAAAAATAGAAATAACTAAATTAAATCACGACGTTTCGGGCGCAACACAAGCGTCCGTCATCAGGTGGGGACAACCACAGCGACAACAGTTGCTGAAGTATGCCAAAGAGATGACTCTGACAAGGGATTATATAGCTGAGGGCGGGGGGGGGGGGAAAGAGAGGCCAGGGTGAATGTGGGGACGAGGCGTGGGCTGGAGGGGAGCGGAAAGGCTGATCCTAAAGCTCGATCTACTGCTGTGACACGTTGGGTGTGGGGGGGGTTGGGGGGAGAACTCTGCAGGCTCGAAACACTGCACGGCAAATTTCCAAGTGATGGGAGTGAGCAGGGCTGGTAGTAGAAGACTGGAGATGCGGATATGAATATAAACTATAAGGTGCAGTTTGTTTTTTACACGTGCGACATTCGCATTCTGCACTCGAGTAAATCTCAATCGGCAAAAACAACCGCCGTGACGTAAAACGCGTGTCGGGTGGAGGAGGGTGCATGACACATTATAATGCATCGCGGTCTATCAGATGCGCTTTTGCGGCCGTCTGGAATGCTCTTCCGTCCGGTATTAGGAAGCCAACCGACTACTTTTGTTTGTAGCTCTCCACCCCTTCCCACTCATGCCTCTTACCACCCAGGTCCAAACGTTTTTGGGGAGGGTGGCGGGTTTGTCTAATGTCCGATTAGCACGTTTGGCCACGTACGGTGCGAAAGAAGTTCAACGTACATACATAAAGTTCAACGCAGTGATCTGGCCCAAAAACCAACTGTCGTCACGAAAAACCTCATCTCTTCGGTGGCCGCGCTCATGCCTGCACCCTTCCGCCCACTGTCCCCCAGGGCAGAGCCCACGTGCTGGCACACCCAGCGAGCATCGAGACGATCGCGCAGAGCCTGCGCACGGAGAACGTGCGCACCAAGGTGGCCGTGCTGGAGATCCTGGGCGCGGTGTGCCTGGTGCCGGGCGGGCACAAGCGTGTGCTGCAGGCCATGCTGCACTACCAGAAGTATGCGGCGGAGCGCACACGCTTCCAGGTATGGAACACCCCCACCACCACCACCCCCCCCATCCACCCATCGGGGCTTCCTTCATCCAGCCCTGAGTGAATCAGAATCTTTATTTAGAACGGAGGAATCCGATGAGCTATGAAGCGCTTTCTCACAGATGTCCACGAGTGTGTGCGAGTACCCGCTGATGCGGACTGTCGGTGGCGTGGTGACCTTGACCCAATGCTAGCGATGCACTTACCCACCTTATGCCTAACTCCCGGGGCACTGCGGCGGTGAGGAGATGTTATCTACCTCGCCTGGTATACAGGAAATCGATGGTTCGACCCCGGACCCTGACAATGCACGTTGTATATTTGGAGTCCCCGTGCGTTCTCTCTCTCCCCATGGTCACGTGGATTGTTCATGCAGGGTTCCTCTGGTTTTGGCCCCCCCTCCACAATTAGAAACAAGACACGTTTATATGATTTGGCTGCTACTATGAATTTCCACGTGTGATTATGATATGAGCTACTTCGTTGAGCTATTATGTGTGGTCAGGTCGCCTCTGAAAAAGAGCTAATAGCTCAGTGGGCTTTACCTGGTAAATAAAATATAAATAGTAGTCCTAACTCTAGCATTAGGAAGCATAACTGTTTCCCCTGGACTTAACCCAACTATAGGTATATCCTAATACAGTAAACCAGTTGGCTCTTGTTTAACTCCTTAACCCCCCAATATCATTATAAAACACACCTCTCAGAGTTACGTGTGTGTATGTATGTTGAACTTCTTTCACACCGTACGTAGCCAACGGAGTTCACATGGATACCTGAGATTGTGTGTGCTCTGTTGACCAAATACCACTTTTCAACAAACACGCCTTTCAACAAACTCTGTATTCATCTCTCTACCACATTGCCGTACCAAATTTCACATACCGATTGGCCAAAAATGGCTCTGGTTTATCATGGCCCTGAAGCCTCCCATCGCGCGGAGAGAAATGTCGGACGTCGCACCGAACGACACAACCTCTGAGAGCTACGCAGCACAAACCGCGACGAACACCTATGCAGTCGTGTCTGCCACGTTTCGTCGCCCTGTGCCTCCCTCACCCCTCTTCCCTCACCAGACGCTCGTGAACGAGTTGGACCGCAGTACGGGGCGCTATCGCGACGAGGTCAGCCTCAAGACGGCCATCATGTCCTTCATCAACGCCGTCCTCAACGCCGGCGCCGGCAAGGTGACGACCCTCGCTCGCACGCACGCTCGCACGCACGCGCTGTTGCGCGATGCCCATCCCTGGCCCATTGCCATCAGCTGAAGTCTTTTTGACAGCGGACCCTTGTGGCCACATCGTCCAGTCGCAATGCCTCAAACTGCCAGAGGAAGTCTCAGGGGTTGTCTCAAGAGCCGCCCGGCCAACCTCGTATTATCCAACCCACGTAACTCTTAAGTCTGTACCGCAATCGAGGTGGTTAATATTGCAAGCGCCACGACTACCCCAACACGCAGAGAGGCTGCGCTAACATAACACGCTTTTCGTTTTCGTGCGTAGCCTTGAGTCAGCTTGTACGGCCCTCCGCACGAGGGCCCTCCCCATGCCTTATCGGGTCGCTGGACACTCCAGCTCGCGAAAGTTGGGGGGGGGGGCGAGGAGACGGAGGACCCTTTGCGATACCGCACGGCGCCTACGTTAGCCGTGGCCGGTAACCGGGCTCGCCGAGTCGGCCGATGAGATTCGTCCCAAACGGTCACCCGGGGGCACCCTGGGCTCGAGAGAGTTATAAACGAGCCGGGCGATGGCCGCGGGGCAGCCGTCGTGTTGCGTGCGTGGCGTGACGATGACGTTGGCAGCGGCGGCGTTGCAGGACAACATGGAGTTCCGCGTGCACCTGCGCTACGAGTTCCTAATGCTGGGGATCCAGCCGGTGATCGACAAGCTGCGGGGACACGACAACGCCACCCTCGACAAGTGAGACACGCACACACACGCACGCACACACACAACCTCGCAGACACTCGCTAGCTTGAAGACTCGCTTCTTTAGAACTGCACCTCCGATTAGCACGATTGGCTACGTACGGTGCGTAATAAGTTAAACGTACGTACATGCATGCAGCTAGCGCCCAAATGGTAACGCGACGATCTCGTCACGGAGGTGGCCTCAGAAATCGCGAATTTCAACGAAGTCTGAAATCTTGGGAATTCACTGTAAAAATGCATTAAACTAGGGGCTTCCTTCATGTAATTTCAAAAACGCCGTGCGTCGTGTGGCTGGAAATACAGATTTATAACAACCCACAGACTGGAGACTTAATACGGCCCATAGACTCGACACTGCCCATAGACTCACACTGCCCGTAGACTCAACACTGCACCATAGGCTCAACTCTGCCCGTAGACTCACACTGCCCACAGACTAACACTGCCCACAGACTAGCACTGCCCACAGACTAACACTGCCCACAGACTAACACTGCCCATAGACTCACACTGCCCATAGACTAACACTGCCCGTAGACTCACACTGCCCACAGACTCGCACTGCCCATAGACTCAACACTGTGGATGCGGGGGGTGGGAAAGACCTGTCCCATAGCAATACGGGACATTACGTATAACACGTGTTTCTGTTTACTCCGGCAGGCATTTAGACTTCTTTGAAATGATCAGGAACGAAGACGAAGCGGAGCTGGCCAAGCGATTCGACATGGTGGGTCTCCTGTTCGTTTGGAATACTCCACGAGACGCCGCGCACGCACACACTCACTCACTCGTTCCACTCACCCGACCTCGTCAGATGTCGGAAGGCAAGCGAGGAGAGTGCTCGGATGGGCGACCACCATAGCAGGTTGATATGTGCGTATATTGAACTTCTTTCGCAGCGTACGTGGCCAGCCACGGTCATCGGAGGTGCGGGGCAAGGACAACAAACTAAACACAAAAAGCAGTTCTAAAGAAATGGGTTTTCAATCTAGATTTAGCAGTGCATAGCTCCAGTGGCTTCCTAATAATGTAGGCTGCTGTTGCTGCTGGGCTGTGCGGCAGGGCAGCAGAAGATCTTGCAGCAAAATCCGTTGTCGTACTCCACGTCTACGCTCGCACATCTTTTCTCGCCACCTTCAATACGGACCTAGCCGGTGTGGTAAAGTGCGGTCGGATCACCCCCGCGACCCGCATTGTTGGGGAGGCCCTCTCACCCAGTGGTAGATTTGACTAATGAACATCAACCATCACGTGAACTCCGGTCATCCTCGCAGCAGCTTTTGTCTAGCCATCGAACAGAGGTGGTCACTGCGTCGCGCGCGTTCAAATTTCTGCGGTCATCTGGAATGCTCTTTCTTCTGATATCAGGAAGCCACCGGAGCTGTTCACTTTTGAATCCTCTAGATTGAAAATATATTAATTTAGAAGTGCTTTTTGTGTTTAGGTTGTTATCCTTCCCGCGCACCTCCGATTAGCACGGTTGGCTACGTACGGTGCGAAAGGAGTTCAACGCACATACATACGTACATGCGCAGGTTGATTTACATTGTCCCGAAACGTGTAACGGCCGACGCTTGATTCTCAGCGGTCTCGTCCTTTGCCTCCCATACCACAGACCCACGTGGACACGAAGAGCGTGGGGCAGATGTTCGACGTGATCCGGAAGAAGCTGGCGCACACGGAGGCGTACCCCCACCTCGTGTCCATCCTGCAGCACTGCCTAGAGATGCCCTGTGAGACGCGACCCCCTGACCCGATTCCACCCCCCCCCAGCACCATTGACCCCTAGCGCACGAACCATCGTCGCGATATCTCACGGCATCCTCCCGTCATCGCAAGGCGATGGGTTTTCGGCCTCCGCTTTGTTTCGAGAGGATTTATTTTATTCGGACGTTTCCCGTGACGACTGAAAAGGCCGATGGCGGAAACGCCGGGGCCTGCTTGTGCCGCCACGGTTGCCACCTCTGTACTTGATTGTGGTTGTCCTGTCATGGCTGCTGACTTTGTGAGTGCCCCAAGGCTGATGGCGCCGTGCTTTAGTACGCACGCCGACGCTCGTCCCGGATCAAATTAATCCATTTGATGTCGTGGTCCCGTGCGCCTACCCAGAGTCCACTGCGCCGGTTTTCCTCGTCTCTTGCCCGAGCTTCCCACTCATTGACGTTGATGTTAGAGGCCTTCGAGATCATACTCACAAGACAAAAAAAAAATTCAGCACGTTTATGTCAATAACACTTGCGGCCTTAAAATGAATTCTTTGCAATAGGCGACGCTTTGGGCAATGTCCCTTCTTCATATCACGTAAGTCGGTGCTGAATTGTATATGATATAGCTTCATCCTCATCGATCCAATCAGCTTGTGCATGCACAGGTGTTAGATGGACCGTTACATCCCAGGACCATAAGAGATGGTGGCAGCTTGGGCAGGCCTTCATCATCCAGCAGTGCATTGAGCAAAGCCAATGATATTCTTGGTTATTTCGGTAAAGTCACGTAGAAGGTAAATAAAAAAAATAATACTAATATAAAACAATACAAATTCTCACGCCTGATGATGATTGCTTGTGTTGCCGTCGAAACGTCGTGAGAATTTTTATTGTTTTATATTTTTATCAATTTTTTGTTTCCCTTCTACGTGACTTTACCGAAAGAACCAAGAATATGAATCCCTGCAGTCATGAAAGATTTAAATCAAAGCCAATGATGTTGATGATAATTAAAGAACCATGTTCCTGTCGGTGTTGAATACTAACGTGAGCTTTGATGCGTGAATCCCAGTTGTTGAGATATTAATACCGGGGTTTAGTTTTAATGCGAATATCGTTTATTTTTTATGCGACTGTGGCTCTCGGTTTCGATTTAAAGCTTTCGTGGCTGCAGGGATTCATCTTCTTGGTTCTTTCTGTAAAGTCACGTAGAAGGGAAAAAATAAAATAATAAAAATAAAAACAATTAAATAATTCTCACGACGTTTCGGCCACAAAGCAAGCAGCCGTCTCTCATTCAGACGCTGTCTTTCCGACAGACCTGTTCTTCACCTGAGGGACGGCTGCTTGCGTTGTGGCCGAAACGTCGTGAGAATTATTTTATTATGTTTTATTTTTATTATTTTATTATTTCCCTTCTACGTGACTTTACCGAAAGAACCAAGAAGATGTGGCTCTCGGCTTCGAACGTCGGGATCTCGGCTGCGACGCGCGAGTTGAAGGGCGCCGGTGTGTCTCCCGCTGCGTGCAGACAAGCGTAACGGCACCATGGTGCAGCAGTGGCAGCTGCTGGACCGCATCCTGCAGCAGGTGGTGCTGCAGAGCGACCGCGGGGAGGACCCCGACGTGGCGCCGCTGGAAAACTTCAGTGTGAAGAACATCGTGCGCATGTGAGTGGACCATTGTGTGACCCATCGTGTGAGTGACCCATCGTGCGCATGTGAGTGGACCATTGTGTGATTGTGTGAGCCCGTGTGAGTGACCCATCGTGCGCATGTGAGTGGACCATTGTGTGATTGTGTGAGCCCGTGTGAGTGACCCATCGTGCGCATGTGAGTGGACCATTGTTTGAGTGACCCATCGTGTTCATGTGAGTGACCCATCGTGTTCGTGTGAGTGACCCATCATGTGAGTGACCCATCGTGTGAGTGACCCATCGTGTGATTGACCCATCGTGTGAGTGACCCATCGTGTTCATGTGAGTGACCCATCGTGTGAGTGACCCATCGTATGAGTGACCCATCGTGTGCGTGTGATTGACCCATTGTGTGAGTTACCCATCGTACTCATGTGAGTGACCCATCGTGTGAGTTACCCATCGTGTTCATGTGATTGACCCATCGTGTGAGTCACCCATTGAGTGAGAATCACCCATCGCGAGCGTGTGAGTGACCCAGGTGTTGTAGGTTGTGAAATTGGGAGGTGGCCAGGAGAGGAAGTTGTGTTGAGTATTAACGTAAGTTACTTCGGATCCCTAAGCTGCTAGCTCATGGGGATGTCAGACCGTTCTCTTTGCTGGGCCTCTTCGTCGGCCAACCTCCTTTGCCGACGGCGTCGTACGGCGGAGTGATGGCGTCACGTGTTTGTCTTTCGCAGGTTGGTGAACGAGAACGAGGTCAAGCAGTGGAAAGAGCAGGCGGAGAAGACGAGAAAGGGTCAGTGAAATGCCTGACGAGTGCAGCTAAGGCTTGGCGTGCTCAAGTTATAAACGGTGTTGTGGCCAAGTGTGCAGATGTCCTCCCCTCTATAGCAGCCGGGTCAGTCGCAGAGAAGTGGCTTCGTGCTCAAATTATAAACACGGTGTTACTTTTGTTGAAGTTCGTGTTGTTTAAGCAGGCGAGAACTCAAGAGACCGCGATAGTCTCATCCGCAAGAGTGACCTGGGGCGTTAATTAGTCCGAGCGTCGGGGCAATTATTGCCGTGTCAGAATCTCAAATAGGTAATTTGGTGAGCACTTTGGAATCCCTGAAATGGCCCACTCTTGCGTATTATGCTCAGAGCATCTTTGACATCCACTGCACGAAGCATTATTACGTTTGCTATGCCCGCATTAATAAGTGGGGCGGTTGCTGGAATTGAACCGTGAGCCTCTGCAGCATGCTGCGAATGAGCTACCACTGGGCCACGTCACCGCCCAGTGTTGTTGCCGCCGCATTCAAAATATTTGCTCTCCCCCCCCCTCGTGCCCGATTAGTGTGGCTAAGATGGTCGCGGCGACGGATGCAATTTTGTCCATTGCGAAGTAGTAGGGCCACGCGTGAAACGAACTCGTAGGCCCCAAGGCAGCCTGATTAACTCTAGATTTGAAGCTTTCGTGACTGCAAGGATTCATATTCTTAGGTTTTTTCGGTAAAGTCACGTAGGTAAAAAATTAAAATTAAATGAAGTAAAATAAAAAATAAAATAAAAATCACGACGTTTCGGAGGCAACACAAGCTTCCGTCTTCAGGTGGAACCGTCACAGCACGATAGCTGTATCACAAATGAGAGAAATTCCAAGAAAATTGTCCTTGTATATATACTGGTTGAGGGTGGGAGGAGCCAAGGTAGGCGCTGAATATTATTTGTGAGGTTCTGTGCGGCTGAAGCACGCTACGTGACTTTTTTTACCTACGTGACTTTACCGACAAAAGCCTGATTAACCTCCGTTCCCCACCCCCGATCCAAACCGTGGGGGCTCTATCGCTGCAAAAAAAAAACGTACATTGTGCGGTCGCTCATTTCGCAAACGAGAACAAACGAACGCGGAGCGACGCTCATACCCGTCCCTCTCTCTCGCGTGCGGGCGGCAGAGCACAGCGAGCTGATGCAGCGGCTGGAGAAGAAGGAGCGTGAGTGCGAGGCCAAGACGCAGGAGCGCGAGGACATGATGACGACGCTCAACAAGATGAAGGACAAGCTCCAGCGCGAGGCGGCCGAGCGGCGACAGGCCGAGGAGCAGGCGCGCGAGCTGCAGTCGCGGCTCGACGCGTACCTCGCCTCTGTGAGTACCTCTCTGTCCATCACGTGTACCTCTCTCATGTACCTCGCCTCTGTGAGTACCTCTGTATAAGTATATCTCTCTAATGTACCTTGCCTCCATTCGTACCTGTCTTTCCCAATAGTGTACCACCTTGTGTGAGCATCTCTAGTGTACCCTGCTGCTGTGAGTACCTCTCTATCCTTCGCGTGTACCTTCCTGTGCGAGTACCTCCCTCTTTTTAGCACACCTAGTGTGGCGACATCTCTGTCGAGCGCAAGTCACTGTACGAGTACTATTGCCCCCCCTGTGTTCCTTGCCTCTGTGAGTACGTCACCCTCGAGTTGACCTCTTCCCATGAGCGCCGCTTACTTGATTGTGCCTCGTCTTTGTAAGCGTCTTCATGGAGGGCTACCTCGCCTTCCACGAGTAACCTCCAGCTTCAGGATAAACCCGCCAGTGGCCGCGAGCTGTTGGGCAACGGCGGTGTGCGTGGCGACGTCACGTGGTTGTTGCGTCGAGCCGCCTTCAACACATTTCCCATCTTATAGCCGTCGGTAATACTTTTTGTGAAACGGTGCTGTTGTGGCTATAAGCCTCACGACATTTGGTGTAACGCGATGAATAGCGCCGTTGCCATTCGAACAGAAACGTAAATCGTCCTGGAATCGGGTCGTGACCTCGACTCGAGGACGGGCTAATTATAATTTGCCCATCCTAGATTAACAATTATTCATCGATAATTTTCTTGCTGTGGATTTCACACCTGATGATGATTGCTTGTGTTTCAGTTGAAACGTCGTGAGAATTTGTATTGTTTAATATTTATATTATTTTCCTTCTACGTGACTTTATCGATGAATAATTGTTAATCTAGGACGGGCAAATTATAATTTGCCCGTCCTAGAGTCGAGGTCGTGACCCGATTCAAGGACGATTTACGTTTCTGTTCGAATGGCGGCGGCGCTGGTGACTGCGGGCAACCATATTTGATGACAATATTTGCAGCGGACGATTCCAGCGACGTTGCTTTTTTGCTGCGGCAGATCGCCGCCGACGGTGCGCACCGCGGAAAAACGACAACGGTGATGAAGCTGCGGCTGACGGTGACTGTGACGACTCCAATGTCGTTCCCAGGGTGGCAGCATCGGAGGGCCGCGGGTGCCCTTGCCTACCAGCGGCCTGCCAGGTGCGAGCGGGGAAACCGTGCCAGCCTTGAGCTCTTCAAACCTGGCTCCGCCGGCACCGCCCCC
The DNA here is from genome assembly GCF_965212315.1 of Lampetra planeri. Lineage (NCBI taxonomy): Eukaryota > Metazoa > Chordata > Hyperoartia > Petromyzontiformes > Petromyzontidae > Lampetra > Lampetra planeri. Next base: position 3,170,674 of record NC_136158.1, read on the forward strand.
ACCTCCCGGTGGGGTCCCTCCCCCGCCGCCCCCTCCTCCTCCGCCTCCTCCAGGAGGACCCCCCGGTGCCCCCCCACCCCCGCCGGGAATGCTGGGATCGGGGCCTCCTTCGGAACTCCCCAAGAAGAAGATCCCACAGCCGTCGAACCCTCTCAAGTCGTTCAACTGGTCCAAGCTGCCTGAGGTGACACAGACCTTGTTATTCTTATGCCGCCTACCTCGCCTGGTATACAGGAGGTCGTGGGTTTGATCCTGACCCTGACGTTTGCTGTATATTTGCGTTTGCCCGTCTCTCTCCGCGTGGTCGCGTAGATTTTTCTCTCGCTCCTCCCGATTTTTCCTTCCACACTTAGAATCGGCGTGCGTTTAGAGTATTGGGCTACTATACATTTTGACGTGATGAGCCACTTCGTTAAGCTATCATTTGCGGCCACGTCGCTTCTGAAAAAGAGCTACGTAGCTCGGTGAGCTTCACCTGGTAAAATTAGAAATGGTTGTCGGAATCGTTTGATTGAACAGAATGTGTTGCTTGTGCGACACATGCACCGTCAACGTCCAAGATCGACATCACAGTCCTGCGATGCAGCAGTCCACCTCGCACCGGCACACGAGCTGGTCTCATTGCCCCACACTCGTCTGGTGGATATCCTCTCACTGACTGTGTTCCTTCCATTGGCCGCCGCTGCATCGTTAGTTTCGCCCACCGGCCGTCGGCCCTCTCAGCCACATGCCCTGGCCAAGCCCACTCTCTTCTAACAGTCATTGTGATATCATTAACTTGATTAGCGACACCTGGATGGTTGCATCGATTTCCAACGCTTGAATGGACATAATGGTAATGGACATTCGTTTTGCGTTTTCCAGAATATTGATTCATTGTATGTGCTTATGTGGTCGATGTCTTTGTCTTCGATGGTAGAGAAGTAGAGAGCGGTTGTGCAGCCGGTTAGCGGATTGCGCTACGAACTCGTTGACCCGAGTTCGATTCCATAATCATGGCCAACACCAGTGACGATTATCCGAATCGGTCCTGGGCCTCCCCTAGGTCGAACTCAGCCTCAAACGAGTACCTGGTGTAGTGTGTAAGCATTGAGACTAGGGAGACAAAGGCAGCCAGGCGTGGTGTTGGTCACCCACCTCATAGGTGCACGCGAACAGCACTTGCCCGGGAAACCTTTCCCAAGCCCGGCTTGCACTTGTGGCTGGCCATCACGGACCGTCTGCCGCTGCTCCTCCTCCACAGAACAAGATCTCGAGCACGGTGTGGAGTGAGATCGACGACCTGCGAGCGTTCAAGGTGCTGGACCTTGCAGACATCGAGCGTATGTTCTCCGCCTACCAGCGACAGCAGGTGCGTGCGTGTGTGCGTGCGTACAGCGATGAACCCCACGCGTTTCAGTTGACGTTGTGTCACGTGACACGGCGGGCGCCCGACTCCTGACAGGGCAACCAATGTGGACGACACTCGGGTGGAAATGTGGAAACGTCGAGACACAAAGATGTTTATACCCTCGATGGCCTGCATATAATCGTGACAACTCGTTGAATCGATACTTTCCTAGCTGCTACTGCATGGAACAGGCCTAGTTGTCCATGTAACTAGCTGCTAACGCACATTGCACACTTGCCGTTAAAAATGCCTGTGCGGAGTACTTAAATGCCAAGCGCTCGCTCTCACCCCCTCTGCTGTGTTTCTCTCCTGCTGGCACGATGACCTTTAACCCGCTCACAAAAATCAAGGACCCCATGTTCAATGTGGGTAGCTTCAGGCAGGTGAGTGCGCCGCGTGCTGCCGTGCTGCACACGCGCCAACCGTGTGGGCGCATTGGGCCTTGAGTCGAGGGAGTTGCTCGGGACCACCAGGGGTGGCAAATGCTACCAGTGTCCACCACGGGCAGTGTCCACCACTCAGTGTCCACCACTCAGTGTCCACCACGGGCAGTGTCCACCACTCAGTGTCCACCACTCAGTGTCCACCACGGGCAGTGTCCACCACGGGCAGTGTCCACCACTCAGTGTCCACCACGGGCAGTGTCCACCACGGGCAGTGTCCCCCACTCAGTGTCCACCACGTGCAGTGTCCCCCACTCAGTGTCCACCACGGGCAGTGTCCACCACTCAGTGTCCACCACAGGCAGTGTCCCCCACTCAGTGTCCACCTCGGGCAGTGTCCACCACTCAGTGTCCACCACGTGCAGTGTCCCCCACGTGCAGTGTCCACCACAGGCAGTGTCCCCCACTCAGTGTCCACCACAGGCAGTGTCCCCCACTCAGTGTCCACCACGTGCAGTGTCCACCACAAGCAGTGTCCACCACGGGCAGTGTCCCCCACTCAGTGTCCACCACGGGCAGTGTCCACCACTCAGTGTCCACCACAGGCAGTGTCTACCACTCAGTGTCCACCACAGGCAGTGTCCCCCACTCAGTGTCCACCACGGGCAGTGTCCACCACGGGCAGTGTCCACCACTGTGTCCACCACTCAGTGTCCACCACAGGCAGTATCCACCACGTGCAGTGTCCACCACGGGCAGTGTCCACCACGAGCAGTGTCCACCACTGTGTCCACCACTGTGTCCACCACAAGCAGTGTCCACCACAAGCAGTGTCCACCACTCAGTGTCCACCGGGCAGTGTCCACCACTCAGTGTCCACCACGGGCAGTGTCCACCACGGGCAGTGTCCACCACAAACAGTGTCCACCACAAACAGTGTCCACCACACAGTGTCCACCACTCAGTGTCCACCACGGACAGTGTCCACCACGGGTAGTTGTCCACCACTCAGTGTCCACCACTCAGTGTCCACCACTCAGTGTCCACCACGAGCAGTGTCCACCACGGGCAGTGTCCACCACGGGCAGTGTCCACCATGAGTGGTATTCACCATGGGCGGTGGCCACCGTGGGCAGAAAGCTTAGCCTACGTACCATCTGTTTTGTAATGCACGCTCCCTGTATATTTTCATATTCTGTGCATCTTTGGCATCGCACTATAGTTGTTTTATATTGCTCCAACACGAGGTTCGCATTTTTGCGATCTGGAGCTAAAACGCTTCCCCAAGTGGTGCCGATTGGGCCTGCTTCAGGCCAAGGGCTGAAGGACCATGCCAGCATAGATTCATTTGCATCATAATTACATGAGTAGAGGTGTTCATGAAAATGGGTTTCAAGCAATAACGTTCGTTTGTCGGCAAATGGGTCGAAGGAAACAGTTGCTTAGATTTGCAGTAATTGAGATCACGGTTGTGTGCGTGCGTGAGAAGCGGTGGCTTAGTGGTTAGCGCGTTACCACTCCGAACTTCCTGCTCATGGACAACACAAGTGACCATTGTTTGAACCGGTCCTGGGCCTCCCCTAGGTCGACTTAGCCTCAAATTAGTACCTGTGTGTGTTACCATTGCCACTTGGGAGACAAAGGCGGCCGGTCATGGTGTTGGCATGCCGGCCTTCATAGGTGTTCGCTAACAGCACTTGCCCCAACAGTCTGTTCAGGCTATACGGGGGATCTTTGTCTTTGGGTCATCTCTAACCAATCAGCATGAAGCAGTTCTTCTGCTATCCTGTGGGGTTAGTGTGTGTCCACCACAGGCAGTGCTGGTGGCTCGGAGATGTTAACTACATCGCCTCGTATACAGGAGGTCGTGGAGTCGATCCCGACCCGGACGCCCGCTGCTGTATATTTGGAGTTTGCGCGTCTCTCTCTCCCCGTGGTCGCGTGACCTGACCCGTCTATCGCTGGAAACCGATGCGTGCAGAAGGAGATGGGCTCCAATGAGGAGCTGCTGGACTGTGGAAGCCGGAAAGCCAAGGAGCTCTCCGTGATCGATGGGAGGCGCGCGCAGAACTGCGTCATTCTTCTGTCCAGGTGCGTGACGGGCACGGGAGGGGGGGGGAGTGGGCCCGTCTTTCATTCCTTGATCGACTGATGGATAGATTCTATTACTGGTAGGAACCTCCTGGTTACACCAGCCCATAGGGGATTATTGTGTCCGTCGTGCAGGGAGGGGTTGGGTGGGGAGGGGAGGGTGTGGGAGGGGCTGGGTGGGGAGGGTGGGAAGGGTGGGGCTGGGTGGGGAGGGGCTGGTCACCCCGTGGTGCCCTTATAAAACTCAACGTTTAACCTACTCACGCCGGCTTGTGCCCGCCCTCACAGTCGGGAATATTTGTGGAATACACCACGCCGCCGTTGACCCTGGCCATTGACCGAGCAACCCAACGTCCCTCCCAGCTCCCTCCGCAGGAATGTGTTTATTTCAGCAGGAAGGGCCCAATGAGTGTCATTTGTGTCCTGCGACCGTGCGGATGAACCAGCATTGAGGAGGTTGCTCATCTCCTGTTTATAGCTCCAGAGCCGGTGGTGGAAGTTCCCCATTCCTATGGCGGAGCCGAGTATTTCCATAGGACAACGGTTTACTCCCCCCCCCCCCCCACACAAAGTGGTACGCGCTTTATCGACACCGGAGAGGGAATGATGGGCCGAGCTAACTCCACCAAGCAGGAATTGAGCTCGCGCACCTTCCCGATAGCGATCCACTCCCTCTACCGCCGAGACACCTGGCCGGTGGTGATGTCTGGAGTCTTGTCTCATTCCGTCCCTGTGTTGAGGCTCTTGCATCAGTTGGGAATGCCTCTACGATCGCCGTAGGATCATTAATCAACCTCCAAATGACTTAAAGCACAGCCACAGAACCCGTAAAACGTACGTTTGCCATGAAATGCCACGTGCGTAGAATAAAGATCACAAGGTCAGGCCAGCTTCAGTGTGGAGGGCAGTTGATTAAATCGGCACCATACCGTAATAACCCACACATCTTGGGCCTGTCCTTTGATCTGTCATCGAGCCTTCACAAATCATCAGCCCATGAGCTACCTACTGCTGGATGGAGGCCTCCCCGAGCCTTGGCCATATCTCCGAGAGCCCTGCGATGCGAGAATGCACCTAGCGCCTGCACACGAGCTGAAATCGCAACATCTCCAAGGTGGACATCCTCGTGGATGTGTTCTCTCCTTTGATCGCAACTTCATCATTACTCTCAACCACTGGCCATCATCACCGTTTATGAATTATTTCAGCAGGTGAGGCCCACTGAGCTATGTTGCTGTTTTTCAGAAGCAACCTGGCCACATGATAGGTCAACGCAGTGGCTTATGTAGATAGGGGTTTCCCTAGAGCTATGTTGGGAGGTCCTTCCACCAGCAGCGGCAGCGTGAGCAAGCAGATGCAGAGCTGCTCCTTTGCCTTTTTACCCCATCTTGTAATTTCAGCCTTGGACACTTCCATCGGGATCCTGCAGAACATAAATGATACCATCGTACGTATAATTGATGTTCTGTCCATTACATTTGCCAACCTGTGAGCATCTCTCACGGCGGCACCGTGAATCGACATGGGGGAGGGGGAGACGCCAGCACCCCCCCCTCCCCCCACCAGGTAGCTTGTGCTACCAGTCACGTGGGCACCTGGCCACGTGTAATTCTTCACAACTCGGTCCTTTGAAGTGCTGCCAGGGTTTGGGGGACAGGGAAGCGGGTTTAATTATAGAGGCCGCCGCGGCTGCTGCTGCCCAACCGCATGCACACGTTGTGGCGTCTGGTTTGTATAAAATTCGGATGGCATGTGCACACTTGCACGTGCACCACACACGTACAGGCCCGCTCAGCTCACTCTCTCGTTGTTCATACTTTGAGAACTTTAACGCAGTTTCGAGTATCGACTATAAACGTTATTTCTTCTACTTGAGCAATTCAGACGTTGGTAAAATACGTTACGTGAATACACGTATATATATATACACAAAAAATATTTACCTTCATGATCAGTTTGTTTAAAGAGCCCTGTGGGTTTGTCAAAAGGTATTTTTTGAATTCGGTATTAAATGCACACAACTTTCAAAGTTGGAACGTGGCAGCCATGAGCAACTGTCGGACGTTATTTGGGGCGGTCACTCTTTGGTTCTTTCGGTAAAGTCACATATAAAGATAAAATAATAAATTAAATACTAGCATACGACGGTTCGATTGGAACACAAGCAATCATCATCAGGTATAAATGAAAGAAACACATCTGGTATACTTAGAAATGTAATACAACAGAGAGTCGGATAACATAACAGTCAACACCCTACCTGGTTGATTACGTTCTTCCTGAGAATGCTAAATTTGAGAGAGAGATCAAACACAGAACCAGAGACATATAGACAGACATATAAGCAGAGACAGATATTACAGAGATACATAGAGAGAGACAAACATAGGCACACAGAGGTTGTTGCCTTGGCGATTGCGGGACCTAAATACAGCAACTCCTTGGCCCCTTCGAGGTCAGGGGGACTTCAAAAACACTACAAAAATCTTGAAATCTTGATGAAAAACGTATCTGTTTAATAGGGCTTTCTCTCTTTAGTTATTTTGAAACGTCTTTCTATTTTCCTCTTTCCTGGGTTGACGTTAAAGTATTTAACATCTTTTCATGCATAGCGCCCTGAGAACGATTGTTTCAGGGCGCTTTACACGTTTAAATTATTGTAATAAATTCATAGAATAGTGTCAAACTACAGGGCCACAACCCTTGGCTTCCTCTTAACTGGTTCTCTTCTCTTTCTGGCACTAATACAGGAGGTATCAAGATGTTCAAACACCACACAGACACCTATTGCAAGGCATGCAAAACACATTCCTGCAGAGGGAGCTGGTAGGAACGTTGGGTTGCTCGGTCAATGGCCAGGGTCAACGGCGGCGTGGTGTTTTCCACAAATATGCCCGACTGTGAGGGCGGGCACAAGCCGGCGTGAGTAGATTAAACGTTGAGTTTTATAAGGGCACCACGGAGTGACCAGCCCCTCCCCACCCAGCCCCACCCCACCCAGCCCCACCCCACCCAGCCCCTCCCCACCCTCCCCACCCAGCCCCTCCCCACCCTCCCCACCCAGCCCCTCCCCACTCTCCCCACCCAGCCCCTCCCCACCCAGCCCCACCCTTCCCACTCAGCCCCTCCCTGCACGACGGACGGACACAATAATCCCCTGTGGGCTGGTGTAACCAGGAGGTTCCTACCAGTATAAATATACTTTGATAATAATGTATGCGTTGTCCTTGACACTCATTGCAGTAATAGGAGTCTATTTGGTTTAACACGTAGGCTTTCGCGACCTTATCCATAAGAGGTTTTTGGGTTAGATCATGTTAATATAAGTGTGTCGTTAAACCCGCCACCACCCTACACAGCCAATTAGTAAGGTTTGTCACGTGAACAAAATGTGCCAATTCGTTACTAGTTCAGCACACCGGTGTGTTGGAGTGTAAACTCACAACTTTTACCATTCCAGTACTAGTTGTCTATTTGGTGTTTAAACATCTTAACCCACACATTATTTCCGAAAAGGTAAGGCCTTTTTCCCCCGTCATCTTGATATTGGCACAAAGATTAGTGGTACTCGTTTATTCTGCCAAAAAGGGAGTCGAAACTATGTTGTCAGATTTTTTTTGTGATTTGCTATCGTATTTGTGTATTGTTTGTTATTATAACTCTCACCCCATGCCTCCCCTACCGAGATATTTGTGTCAAAAAGAGTTTGAGAGAGCTCATCGGATTCCTTCGGTTTAATGAAGTATTCTGATTCTGATGCTTCCCCGGTGCTTTCTGAATGTGTCTTGCTGTTGTCTCTGAGCAGACTGAAGCTGTCGAACGATGAGATAAAGCGTGCGATCATGCGCATGGATGACCAGGAAGACTTGCCCAAGGACATGCTCGAGCAGGTACACATACACACACTCTCGCTGCCCCCACACCTGACAATAAGATTCCAACTCGCAACGGAAAGAGACTGCGGCTGAGGGTCAGAGCATTTCGAATCAAAGTGCGTTTCGAGTGTTTGGCTTTGGGGAGTGGGGAGGGGAGAGGGGGGAGCTGACAGGGACTGAGCCCCCCCCCCACCCCCACCTGCTTAAGGTTCAACCCCCCCCCCCCCCTTTGTGTAGCCAAGTGAAAATGTTGCTGGGGTGCCATGGTGGCTAGGAGATGTTAACTACCTCGCCTGGTATTCAGGAGGTCGTGGGATCGATCCCGACCCCGACGCCTGCTGCTGTATATTTCGAGTTTGCGTGTCTCTCTCCCCGTGGTCGCGTGGATTTTTCTCCGGGTCCTCTGGTGTTTCCCTCCACATTTTAGAATCAACGTGTGTTGAGAGTCTTTGGCTGCGATACATTTCCACGTGATAAGCCACTTCGTTGAGCTATCATTTGCGGCCAGGTCGCTTCTGGAAAACATCTATAAAGCTCAGGTGGGCCTTACCTGGTAAAATAAAAAATAGTTTAGTTTTAGTTTGTTGCACTTTTGACATTAATTCTGGGTTCCTGCCTCCCACGAATAAACTAGGTTCTCAAGTGTAGCGAATTGGTGGTCTCAGCCTGGTCACCGATGACCTCACACAATAAATAAGATTGTCCGACTCAGTGGTACTCTAAGCTCAACTCAACTCGTGTACAAACCTTTTGTCAATCCACTGCCGAATGAGGTCCTCCCAATGCTGTGTGGATCATTGGGGCTATCCGACGGTACTCTTAACACAGTGGCCAATGTGTGGGTTGGTGAAGTCAGGGAACAAACACTGAGCATCAGAGGTCGCAACCAGGTTCCCGATACCCGTACCCTACCCGATACCCGGCTACCCGTACCTGGCCGGGTACGGGTACCCATTTGCAACCCTGGTGCGGCCGGGTACGGGTAAGGAATCAAAACATATTCGCGACCTCTGCTGAGCATAGAATTACGGTCCAATAATGGACTGCGTACCCCCACACCCTTTTGTGCCGTGCCGGCCTTAATAGATGCTCACCTACAGCACTCACCCCAAGGGTCCGTTAAGGCTATACGGGGGATGTTGGTCGTTGGAAGCATGCGCACGTGTTTACATTTAAGCGTGTTCACTTAAATTTCGATTTAAAGCTTTCGTGACTGCAGGGATTCATCTTCTTGATTCTTTCGGTAAAGTCACGTAGAAGGGAAGTAATAAAATAATAAAAATAAAACAGCCCAGCTTAAATATACGCTCCAAGCGTGGTGGTGTTTCATTCAGACGCTGTCTCCCTGACAGACCTGGTCTTCACCTGAGGATGGCTGCTTGCGTTGTGGCCGAAACGTCGTGAGAATTATTTTATTATGTTTTATTTTTATTATTTTATTACTTCCCTTCTACGTGACTTTACCGAAAGAACCAATTAGACGTGTTCACTTAGTGCCTTGGTGCGTGCCTCATTGTGCGTGCATGTGTTTGTGATCTCACGCGCGTGCGCCCAGATTGTGTTCCCCATGTGTGTGTTAACACGGCGCGTGTACCTTGCTTGTGGCGTGTCGCAGCTGCTGAAATTCGTGCCGGAGAAGAGCGACGTGGACCTGCTGGAGGAGCACAAGCACGAGACTGAGCGCATGGCACGAGCCGACCGCTTCCTCTTCGACATGAGCAGGTGACGACCAGCGATGACCAGCGACGTTTAACGTCGACGTAACGCGTAGGGTTAGGTCCCCGCTGCGTGCGCTCGTGAGAGTTTGTTCATTGACTTGCCGGCGAGCTGAAACGATAATTGTTTGCGCGTCAAAACGCTTGGTACGCCCAGAGATTTCATTTGTTTGGTTGAGTCGGGCGGTTGGTTGAGGGGGTCCTTGCACCTCCGATTAGCGCGGTTGGCTACGTACGCTGCAGCAGAAGTTCAACGTACATACAGAATTTTTTACTTCCAAGAATCCTGTAGTGCAGCGCGTTATTTGTACCATTTGTATCATTTGCACCGTCAGGCGGACCGTCATTTAGGGGGGGGAAGGCCTCGCGCCAATAATATCTGGTAAACCAGCAGTATTTATTAAGCACGCCTCGCTCGTATCATCGTACATATAATTGATGTGCTGTCCATTACATTTGCCAACCCGTGACCATCTCTCACGGCACTGTGAACCAATATGGAAGCCCACCATCCCAGGTAGCTTGTGCTACCGGCCACGTGTAAAGCTTCACAACTCAGTCCTGGGAAGTGCTGCCAGGGTTGGGGGATAGGGAAGCTGATGAACCTATTGACCAGCTTAGACCGTGAACCCAAGAAGGTCTAAACTGGTCAATAGTTTTTGCTTAAACAATTTCCTGCAGGTTAATACAGACCTGGCAGGCCATGCTGCCCTCTTACAGACACTACCTCATTACCCAGTGAAGTGGGTGTCGCAAAAACAAAGACAAAGATTCCCATATAGCCTGGAACAGACTGTTGGGGCAAGTGCTGTTAGTGAACACCTATCAAGGCCGGCACTGTGGCACACGAGGGGGTGGGTGGCTAACACCACGCCTGGCCGCCTTTGTCTCCCTAGTGACGATGTTTACACACCACACCAGGTACTCATTTGAGGCTGCATCGACCTAGGGGAGGCCCAGGACCAGTTCAGATAATCATCACTTGTTGCTGGCCTTGAGCAGGAATCAAACTCGGGTCGCTGGGTTCGTCATGCAGCATAGCGCTAACCGCTACACCACCACTCCCCACACACACACGCGCGCATCTTGGTTTCATCCTAAAAGAATCCACCAACTTCCCCTCCAAAATTTGCTGGGATCACAGCCGTGCAGCATTGTCACCGCCGCACGCCCCCACCTCCCCCCCGCCCATCAATGGCAAAACATCTGCTACCTCGGAGGGAACCAAAACGAAATAACGTGCGGCAGCGGTGGCGCCTAAATCTCGGGTAATCTGTCCTTCCTTTGTACGAATGTCCCCCGGGCTTCCCTCGCAATATCCTCGATGGATCAGCGTGGTATTTATTCCGCTATCATTCTCAAGCTTGGTCCACGAAGCGAGCCTCGAATGACTCTGCGTCTCCCTTCGCAGGATTCCACACTACCAGCAGCGGCTGCAGGCGCTCTACTTCAAGAAGAAGTTTGCCGAGCGCGTGGCCGAATGCAAGCCCAAGGTGGAGGGTGAGCCTCGCCGTGTCGTTTTGTAATAAAGCTCGTTGAGGCGACTTCTGGAATCCGTCTTTTATTCAACTTGTATTACAGCTTTCCTTCACGCTGCTGACAGGCAGCGTGAGAGGGACAGATAGAGAGAGAGAGACACACTGCCACGTGGCAACCCGGAGCCCCGCTCCCGCGTGGCCCCCTTCCTCTGTTCGTTCCCGTTCTGACCACGTGTCGTTCGTTTCCACTCCTATTTAATACCCGGGGGTCATGTGGTACGTTTCCGCCAATCCTCGCTAGCCTCCATGGAATATTCCAGACTCCCTCGTAAGCTACCGGGACCACGCCCTGACTCATCTCCCCATTGGCTGTGGCCAAAGCCAGCAGAATCAATCCTTACAGCTGTTACCTTTCCATTACGTCAGGGCCACACCCCTAGGCTTCCCCCCATTGGCTGTAAACCAGGACCGGCAGTTTGCATTATGACCGCAGCTATTGTGGTCTATGCAAACATGACTCCTTGTAAAAAAGGTGTCAGTTTTCTTGCCAGATAGAAGGGTAAAAAAACAATTATCCTGCGGTAATCGTTTCGTCTCTCTCCCGCTCTGCCCCCTCACCGCCCCCCCCCCCCTCGTGCTCAGCCATCCTCTTGGCCTCCAAGGAGCTGCACCAGAGCCGTAGGTTGAGGCAGCTGCTGGAGGTGGTGCTGGCGTTCGGGAACTACATGAACAAGGGGCAGCGCGGCAACGCCTACGGCTTCAAGATCTCAAGCCTCAACAAGATCGCCGACACCAAGTCCAGCATTGACAAGTGAGTGTCTCGTCCTCTGGGCCCAACAACAACCGCCGCCGTTCGCCACTAAGTGGCGGTGACGACATCACCACGGCGCTTGTGCCAGGCTATGTCCCCGTCACCCTGGGTCCACACACAGCAGCAGTAGCACCCAGTTGATAAGTGTGGCACCCTGGACCCATGCACAGCAGAAGTAGCACCCCAAAGAAACCTTCATCATGTATAATATTCATCTTCTTGGTTCTTTCGGTAAAGTCACGTGACTAATAATATTGGTTGCGAAAGCCTACATGTTAAACTGTGAATGAATGCGCTCGCAGGAATATCACGTTGCTCCACTACCTCATCACGATCCTGGAGAAGAAGTACCCCGACGTCGTGAACATCCAGGACGACCTGCAGCACGTGCCCGAGGCCGCCAGGGTCAAGTGAGCTACGCAAAACAGACCGCCGTTTCGTCCCTTGTGACGCGTGACCCAACTCACCTTGTTTTAACATGGCTTGTCGTCGCTCGTGCAATTCACATCTCACAACCGCTGAGTAACTGCAGACCAACCTGGAAAGGCAGCCAGGCAAACCGGGTGCCAGCAATTTCCCAAGCTCAGTGCAGGCCTCTGCATGCGGAAGAGGTTTTCAGCGAAATTAACGAGCGTTTGTTCCAATGCGGGAGGAACGCGCCCGGGGAAAACCCACGGGTGAGGGGGGGTCAACACTCCATCCCATACAGAAGGGACAGATCACGTTAGTCCGCATTTTGCTGCATGAACCGTCTTCTCCTGGCAAGCCAGGGCATGGCACCTTGACGCCCACGGGAAGGGAGTTTCGCCAACATTTGTGACCCACCAACCCTCGCTGCCTTCACGGTGCCGGATTACGGGCCACGTGCAGAGCCACCACCCGACCGCGCTGCCGTGGTCATGCACAGCAGAATTAGGTCGAATTTTCAAGTAAAATTGCAGCCATCTAGAGAGTAAATGGTGATGATGATCTTGTCGTGACAGCATGCTGGAGCTGGAGAAGGAAATCAACTTGGTTCGAGGGGGCCTCAAGGATGTGGAGAAGGTATTTTGTGTTTCACACACACACACAACTTGTGAACTCAAGTAAATTTCAGATTTCGCTGGGTGGCTCAGAGGTCTGAGCCAACAGACCTCTAGGATCATGAATTCTAATCCGGGTCTGAGCCCACTCACAATTTTATTGGCAAAAATAACCTCGTAAGACAAATATTCATTTTGCCCTTAATTTGACTAAATTATCTTACTGTAAATTAAATAAATGTATCACTATCACGTGACGAACATTACTGTCTGATGGGGTGGGTGGAAGTGTGCTGCACCCTAGTGTGGATAAAAGGTCATTGCTAATATTTCAGAAGCAGTTCTGTGGAAGCTCATTTTATTCCGTGGCCTACCAAAACACTTGTTATTTGGGGAGGAGGTGTCAAGGCACACATTGGCTATTTCACATATGGCTGTGCATGTAGTCCGTCTTAAGCATATGTACCGCATGACCATGATCATTCAGGCCGAGTTGACCTAGGAGAGGCCCAGGACTGGTGTTGGCCATGAGCGGGAATTGAATTCGGGTTGCCAGGTTCATAGCGCAGTGCGCGAACCGCTACACGACCGCTGCCCACAACACACAACAACAACCGCCATTCGTCACTAAGTGGCGGTAATGTCACTACGGCACTTTTGCCAGACTTAGGCGCACTTTGAGGCCGCGTGAAGTGTCAAAGGCTCGCTTGGCAGGAGGTCCCGGGACATACGCAAGTGCCATGGGTTGCCCTGACACACACGCACATACGCTCGCACACCAATTCATTCATGCACAATTATGCACAAACGAATTGTCGGTCTTGCTTGAATCACACATCCTCTGAAACAGGCACGTGTGTGTGTGTGAATATTACCTGCTCATTTGTGTCCGTCTTCCACCTGTCCCAGGAGTTGGATTTCCAGCGGGCACAGCCTGGGAGGCCAGACGACAAGTTTGTGTCGGTGATGAGCGACTTCATCACGGTGGCAAGCTTCAGTTTCTCAGAGGTGGACGACATCCTCTGTGAAGCCAAGGAACGGGTAAACTTTACAGATCAGGATGTCTTTTCAACCTTTGGAAGGACTCGCCGAGTCTTCAAGGTTTATTGTTCACGAAGATCGACTTCGAATGTTTGGTGTGTTCCACGCGGAGTTTTTTTTTTTCTTCGAACGGCGAGGATGAAACGCACCGTCAGGAGATAGCCGCATTGTTTTGTTGCATGACTCTTGGCTACGTACAGTGCGAAAAAAGTTCAACATACATACTTGCAGCTCTTGGGTAAAATCAAATAATTGGCGCGTTGGGTTTTTTTAGAGCTTGTAAAAACTATCGCCTACCTTGCGCAGTTGGCGCATAGTCAGCGTTAGTTTCTCAGTAGGGGGCGATGTTGCTACGTGCTTTCTATACAAGTGGGTAATTTAAGGAATTTTCAGATTTGGACGTGATGCCAGCACACGTGGCCTACTCTTTTTGCGAATGACTTTACGGGTCCTTTAGTGTCCGCTGTGAAGCCAGCGGCGTGTCTTTACGGTAAGTACACACTGCACTATATTAATCAGCTGGGCTCAAACTCCTCACCTCTAGCGGCAAGTGGCAAGTGTCACTGCCCCGATTGAGTCTCAAGCTGTCTGTGCACGAATGGGTGACGGAGGCTTCCGCGCATGTTCAGAGCACACACTGTGTTGTTCGTGCATGTGTGTATTGTTTTGGGGAGCGGTAGTGCAGTGGTTAGCATGCATACGTTACGAACCTGGTGACCCGGGTTCGATTCCCGCACACGGCCAACATCAGTGACGATTATCTGAACTGGTCCTGGGCCTCCCTTAGGTGGACTCGGCTTGAAATGAGTACCTGGTGCGGTGTGTAAAACATCGGCACTGGGGAGACAAAGGCTACCGGGTGAGACTTTACTGGCCTTAATCGGTTCTTTGTTACGTATGTATTGTGTATGTCTTGTGTATACATGTTATATTGTGTATGTATGTTGTATTATATTGAACTTCTTTTGCACCGTACGTAACCAACCGTGCTAATTGGAGGTGCAGGGGAAGGACAACAAACTAAACAAAAAAACTCTTCGAAAGAAATTAGTTTTTAATTTAGTGAACAGCACTTGCCCCAGCAAGCCTGTGTGTAGGCAAGGCAGGTCTCTCTTGTTTCGTACAGCATTTTTGGTGATTGCAACACATCACAAATTGATGTCGAGATTTGATATCCGTTGAATGGATCCGATTGGGCAGTCGTTTCCTGAGATGTCGCACCACCACCACGGCCAAAAATTGGTCTCTCGTTAATTTTACATTCATGGAGGAAGTGTCCCCAAGTCTTCCATGGAGTGTCCGGATTCGATTCAAGGAGAACCAAATCTTCCTTGGTAGGTAGGTCAGATGCGGGTTGGAGGCTCGTGTGGTCGCTGACGGTGGATTTCTGCAGCACGCTGGCGTTTGCCCAGGCTTCTCTCCACCGTGCTTTGGTGGTCTTGTCGTTGTCATGGAGGTTCTTTGCATATTGACAAAGTTTTTTTGTATTTGAGCCTGTTCGGTGGTGGCATGGAAAAATGTCCTTTTTTATTGGGAGGTTTGTTTTTCTGATGGCCTTGTGGTACTCCCTCACACACGCGGCATTGTGGCGGAGCTGCGGCATTGTGGCGGAGCTGCGGAGGAGCGATGTTAGTGAGGTCCGGAGGCTTGACAGGTGATCTTTGTTTGTGCTTTGCGTGCGCGCGTGCGTGTGTGCCCGTGCCAGTTCGACCGAGCGGTGCGACGATTCGGCGAGGAGAGCGGCCGCACGCAGCCAGACGAGTTCTTCGGCGTCTTCGACCTCTTCCTGCAGGCGTTTGGCGAGGCCCGCCTCGAGAACGAGCGCTCGCGGCGGCGCAAGGAGGAGGAGGAGAAGCGTGCGCGTGCCGACGCCCAGGTACGGCCGCGCAGCGCCGGCGAGGGGGCGAAGAGAAACGGTTGCTTGGATTTTCCGCAATTGAGACCACAATTGTGTGTCTGTGTGTGTGGGTCACCTCTCTGTGGGGAGCGGTAGTGTAGCGGGTAGCGCGCTGCGCTACGGACCCGGCGAGCCGGAGTTCTATTCCCGCTAACGGCCACCAACACCAGTGGCGATTATCTGAACCGGTCTTGGGCCTCCCCTAGGTCGACTCGGCCTCAAATGAGTACCTGGTGCGGTGTGTAAAAACATTGCCACTAGGGAGACAAAGGTGGCCGGGCGTGGTGCCGGCCACCCACCCCCCCTCGTGTACCGTGTCGGCCTTCATAGGTGCTCGCTAACAGCACTTGCCCTAAAAGTTTGTTAAGGCCATACAGGGGATATTTGTCTTAGTTAGTCATCTATAACCACTGTGCATGCAGCAGTTCTTCTGCTAACCTATGGGGTTAATGTGTGTCCACTATAGGCAGTGTCCACCATGTGCAGAATCAGTCAGTATTTGTACTGGAGGAGGAATCCGATAAGGTATTTTTCACAAATGTCCAGGCGGGGCAGGTCAGAATGTTACAACAACGAACAAAACAAAAACACGACCGAAGCACCAAGTATAAGACAGGTAAACAAATAACGCAAAAAAATATATACAAGTTAAACGAAACCATTTTTACAATCTTACCAGGTAAAGCCCAGTGAGATATTAACTTATCAAAAATTACCTGGCCGCAAATGATAGCTTAACAAAGTGGGCTTATCATGTGGAAATGTATAGCAGCAAAAACATCTCCTATAATCTATGGGTAGTGTCCACCCCGGGCAATGTCCAACATGGGCAGTGTTCACATCAGGTAGTGTTAGTGGTGAGATGCTAGCGAACTCACCTGGTATGAAGGAGATCGTGGGTTCGATCCCGACCCAGACGCCTGTCGTATACTCGGAATTTGCACGCCTCTCTTCCCGTGGTAGCGTGGAGTTTTCGCCGCGTGATCCAGTTTTTCCCTCCACATTAACAAAACATGCGCCTTGAGCAGTGGGGTGCACGCATGCCCTAAGGGGGGTGCAAGATTCCCTTTCTGGGGGTGCAAGACATGGCCAGGTTTTTCTTTTGAAGGTAAATAATCGAAAACACGAATTTAGCACAACTACTTTGTTTACACGATTAAGAACCAAGGCTGCACTAAAGGTTAAGAACCACTGGCCTAGAGTACACACATGCATAAAACCAAAGATCCCCGGTGTAGTCTTTGTTGGGGCAAGTGCTGTTAGCGAGCACCTATTGAAGGCTGGCACAGCGCACGAGGGGGGGGTGGGGTGGCAAACAAAGACAGACCCCCCATATAGCCTTTTAACACAGTTGGTGCAAGTGCTGTTAGCGAGCACCTAGGGTGAACACACATGCATGCGCACGGATGCGCACGGATGAATTGTTCCATGGGAAGCGGCCTCACTCTAATATCCATCACATAGGCCAGGCAGAGTGTCGAGGGCTATGTTTGCCGTTTTTAATAAATGGCTCGGGGATCAAGAGGAATTGTTCTTGTTCTGCAGCGACAGCCTCGCTGAATTTAAAGTGGCCGATGTGCATTGAAATGAGAGCAGGTAATATTGGGAATCGGTGATAGGAGACAGTAGTTATGTCTCGCGGACGTCAGCGCCTTGTGCCTGCTTGCGCGTGCGTATGTGTTGCGTGCGCGTGCGCATGTGTTGCGTGCGCATGTGTTGCGTGCGCGTGCGTGCGTGCGCGTGCGCATGTGTTGCGTGCGCATGTGTTGCGTGCGCGTGCGTATGTGTTGCGTGCGCGTGCGCATGTGTTGCGTGCGTATGTGTTGCGTGCGCGTGCGTATGTGTTGCGTGCGCGTGCGCATGTGTTGCGTGCGCATGTGTTGCGTGCGCGTGCGTATGTGTTGCGTGCGAATGTGTTGCGTGCGCGTGCGTATGTGTTGCATGCGCACGTGCGCGTGCGTATGTGTTGCGTGCGCGTGTGTATGTGTTGCGTGCGCGTGTGTATGTGTTGCGTGCGCGTGCGTATGTGTTGCGTGCGTATGTGTTGCGTGCGCGTGCGTATGTGTTGCGTGCGAATGTGTTGCGTGCGCGTGCGTATGTGTTGCGTGCGCGCGTGCGCGTGCGTATGTGTTGCGTGCGCGTGTGTATGTGTTGCGTGCGTATGTGTTGCGTGCGCGTGCGTATGTGTTGCGTGTACGTGCACCCTGACAGCACTTGCCCCAACATTCTGTCTTTGTCTTTTTGTGTTTGCGTTCGCGGCAGCTCAAGGAGCAGCGCGAGCGCGAGCGGAAGGCGCGCAAGACCAAGGCGGGCTCTTGCGACGAGGGCGGCGGGGAGTTCGACGACCTCGTGTCGGCCCTGCGCTCCGGCGAGGTCTTCGACAGAGCCGACCTCGTCAAGATGAAGCGCAACCGCCGCCGCCCGGGCACCCAGCTCGCCGACGCCGGGCGCGAGCGGCCGCTCGCGAAGCTCAACTTCTGAAGAAGCCTTCTTCCTCCGCGTCCCGCAGCGTCGCCAGATGTGCCACACCTCCTGCCGCCGCCGCCCCTACCCCCGCGCTCCTCTCTTACCCCGGCCACTTGGCCAAAAGGCGCCGTTCCGTGAGCTCGGTGGCACGGAGGCTGCTGCTGGCGCTCGGTCGTCGATCAGTTTTGACGTCTGCGGACGCCCTTGCGAACGCTTCTGCAATAAGGGTGTCACCCCGCCAGGTTGCAGCTCGCGTTGACGCTGGATTACAAAGCTCGCGCTCGCCCGGCCGTAGTCTAAAACGAGAGTTTTCCCAGCTTGCGCTTAATTCGCGTGCGCCGAGCAGTTACCTTGTTCGTTGTTGGTCATGAGCTCAGTTCCACGTTGCTTCCGCGGAACCCAGTCTGTCCTTGCCACGCCGCTGCTCAGTATATTGGAGGCTCGGTATTTATTTTTACCCATCCTACAGGCAAATTGATGATAATTGACTTTGGTGGTGCAATTAAGCCATAACTTGGACAGTCGAATCATTACCGTCATGATCACAAACTTCACACGGTACCACCGAAACGTTTCCCTTGTCTTGATCTATACGAGGAGTGTTTGTTCTTAAGTCACAAATTCAATTCGTCAAAGGCAACAACTATTTAAGCATGCTCTCCGATATAATGTTTAGAAGCCTCATTCGTCCAGCCGTCGAAAGATCTACGAAATCCCAAAGTAGGTTTGCTCATTGGGTTTTTGCGGAGCATTTGTCATCAATATAAATGATCATCGTTATTATTATTAGCCATGGGTCGATCCACTGCTAGATGAAGGCCCTCCCAAAGCCGCCACCATCTCTCTGCAGTGGAATTATCCACCTCGTCGCCTGCACTGCAGACGCGAACCGATTTCTCCGCTCCATCTCCTCGTTGGACGTGTGCTTGGATGCTTCCATTTCCTCGTCTGCCACTCCGCTGTCATCCTGGACCGTCGGCCATCCGTCGTTGAATCGCAACGTGCCCTGCCCGAGACCCACCTTGCTTGCGTCGGCTTCACGGTGTTGTACAAAGTGTCGGACTGCATTCGAGTGACTTTGCTCTGCCTCCCCGCGCCGCCAAAAGATGCCGAAAACGGTCGGAGTTCGATTTTTTTCCCCGTAAAGAAACGAGGAAACGTGTCGCGTCGTCGATAGCCGGAGACTCGGGAAAAATGAGGCGCGATGAAGAACGGCGGGCAACTTGGGACATCGTTGTAACATGCAAATCATCGCTGAAGACACCCCCCCCCCCCTGCACACCCGCGTGATCACATCATTCCGTCGTCACCACCACAGGAAAAAAGATTTTGCAACCAAAGTGCTGCAAAGATGACTTCACCTTTCATTCGTTGTTCGTCACGCGACGTATACGGTGTATATATATTTTTATATTATTTGGGATTGTTTTTTTTTATTTGTATGCGTATAGGTGGCGTAAAGTCGATTTAAACGGTGTCGACTCAACTGTCATCTTTTCCAAATATATATTTTAAAAAACACGAGCTCTACAACAGACGCGAGGTTAATCAGACACACGGATGGAAGCGTCTCAACCAAAGTAACGTGGGGAGGATTTGTGCCGCGCAAGAAAATGGAAATCGTTGGCCCCCTTGGCTGGGGAAGGGGGGGGGGCTTTTTTGTTCATGCAATAACAAAACAAAATATTGGCATCCGAGAAGTTGGAACTCTCCGACGTCGCGTCGACTGCGTGCAAGTGATTTATCGAGCAGCCGTGAAAATAAATGCTGCATTGGGGCGACTTTCAACAGAAGAATCTCGACAAAAACAAACAAAAGCAACGAAAACTTCACGAGTGCCTCTTCGCACTCTGCGGTTTCACGTAATCGATACGAAAACACGTTATCGATATGAAAACACGTTCTGATTTGACGGAGGCTTGGGTCCCACTTTGTGTGCGCGCCAGCGATGGCGGTGTATTGTTAGATGGTGCATGTGTCTCGGAGTGTTTTCTACGGAAGGGTTATTGCATGCTCTTAACCGTACAGGAGACGATCGGGGAGTTGGGATTAAACGCAGATTTCGCCTCTTAGGTTAAGCTCTGGATATTTACACGGTGGAATGACGGAAACCTTTCTCGTCACGAATCTAACTTTTATTCCCATTGCAATTAAATGGCAGTAACCCTCGATTGGCTGCAGGGGTGCTGTAAAGTAAACCCATTGCGCACGCATTGAAGAAAAAAAATACATAAATTCTTGCACACGTGATGTATGCATGTGTTCACGAGCCGAATCGATGCGTCGACGGGCACACCCCACCCTCTAATACAATTTGGTGCGAAAAACGCCAACGTTACTTCATTTGCAATTGAGACCAAAGAGACGTTGGAAGAATTGGACAGCTGGGTAACTTGGCGGTCATGGTGCATTGCCGAATGCGTTGGCTTTTGTGAGATTGATGGTTCAGTTCCTGCCACTATCGTGTCATTTCTCAGTCGAAATTGAATTTCGGAGTCGGTATTACCATGTGGTCCTGTCTGCTGTAAAGTGTACTATAATTAACGATCCTGTGCAATGATTTGCACGAGTCGTTTGCTGTAATCTCATGAGCTCAAGTTTTTTTTAATTAACCTGAAACTACATTTTAAGAACATTGTGAGTCTCTATCCGTGGCTTCAGGCCTTTCCAGATAATGAATTTGGATTGACTGCAAGCATAATTAAATTAAAATTGCATCCAGCAATTTATCATCCAGATTTGCGCCGATTTCTTGTGATGTTACCGATTTAAAATTAAGTTTGGCAATAGAAGAACCAGAGCTCAGATCTGGGCCCACTACACAGATTAATATTGATTTTCAAGTGTAGCCTATATTGTTTCAGTCTGATCGTGCACGCAAAAACCACCGCATTGAATAAATGTAATGTCGTTCTTGATTTGATAGATCCAAACCAAATGAACAATCGCATTTTATAGTTCAGATGGAGTGCTCTTGCCAATAAAAGCTGGAAACCCGGCATCATTTGTTTAACAAGCCCAACTTGCTGGTGAGACCCAGAACGCCAATAACCGGTGCAGACTTTGCGTACTTAAAAAAAATGCGTCTGGATGTTACTGGTCTCGACAGCCGGTGGGCTGATGGAGGCGACACATTTGTCTTCACGTGTGGAGGTGCAGGAGTTCCGCTTTAATATGCTTTCACCCGTAAAATGTACGCGTATCGCACACATCTTGCACGGTGTGAAGGAACGCTGTTGGGTGTGTTGAGTGCGACACATTGAAGAGATACGTCTTCAGGATAATACTGTGATGTCCCTTCGAGAGATATTCTCCATTGCGAGAGGGTTGGTGTATATCGCACAAATGTTGCGAAACTCTGTGGGCGTCGGGGTACCGTTGCCTGGTTCGGTAGGAAAGTGTGGACTAAAATCATCTGTCCCAATCTGTACGGGGGATAGAGTGTTGCCCCCTCGCATGCGTGGGTTTTCTCCGGGCGCTCCGGTTTTGTCCCACATGTTTAAACACTGGTTAATTGGATGAAAACATCTTAATATATAGAGGACTGCAGAGCTTGGGCAATTGTTGGTGCCGGCTCGTCGCCTGGCTGCTGCCTTCCAGCTTTTGTGCGTGGTTCCTCGGCATTTGAGATGCAGTTAGCGCGAGATGACGACGCGATATAAATCTGAATATTATTATCGTTTCAAAGTCAGCAGGGCTCTACCATAACATGTAGGTGATCTTGTGGCTACTTTGCTTTGTGCCTTGTACTGATGCGATTGGCACGATTGGGGATGTAAAGTGGTGCCAAGGGGAGGACGCCGTTACCACTGAAGGCCTTATTGGGTAGGATTCACGGCCTTCTTAAAATGGGTCGTGTGAAGTACAATGGCTTACCAATACTTTGCGTCGTTATGAAACTCCAGTGGCTTCTGCGTGCAGTGGCGAATGTGATGTCTATGGGGGGAAAAAGTATCTCGGCCTTGTGACGATACACACGTGCATAGCTCTCCGATGTGATTTTTGGAGTCGTATCGCGGGTTTGTTACAAACCCACCAACTCCTTTTCGTGTTTATTGTTGTTCTTCCCCCCGCAACCTCCGATTTAGCACGGTTGGCTATGTACGATGGGACGTAAGTGCAGCATACATACGTACACGATGGTCGGACCTTTGGCTCAAGAGTTCTGGGAGCTTCGGTTCGTGAAATCTTGTTCGTAGCTCCCAGCACGTGGCAGCAAAACGTCGGACATCGTGACAAGCAACGGCGCATTTGCATTGGACGTTGTAGAAGTAACCGGATGTTGAAAACAACAAAACAAATTTTGTTGGCTCGTTTTAAATGCAAGATCTAAATGCCCTGCTGAAAACGGTTATTACTTGGTGGCGAAAAAGAAAGCCGTCCAAAAATGTCCATTTTCAAATGTGTGTTATAACGGGTTTATTGCTAATGGGAAAAAGAAATTCGTATGCTGTCATTTCTATCACCAGCTATGCACTGGCTGTCCATATATGCACACGGATCTTTATCCCCCCAAATTCCCGAGGCCTTGTGGCAGCCACAATTTTATTCGGAGAATGTTGCATCCATCTTTGGGCGCAATTTCAAATCCCCTCTCCTTTCTGCTGTGAAGGGCCAAATTGCCCGAAAACATTCGCAGTTTAAGGCACTGCCTTTTCATAACGGCGGTGAAGTGATTTTCAGCTTGTTTTGGGGGGCAACGTCTCTTCCAAATCCTTTTTGGATACCCACTTGCTCTCCCAGCGTGCCCATGCTGAGGAGCTCTAGCAAGAGCAAACGTGGCTTTTTGAAACGAGATTGAGGCCTGGTTTCAGGCCATTGCGAGGGTTTTTATCGGTCCTTAAAAAGCCCATTGGCCCAAGAATGTCTTTGTTGTTGGTGTTACAACACCAAGGTGGCAAATGCAAAACGGTGAATCTCTTGAGGCGTTTTCAATTCGCAGGCAGCATAACTGACCGCCCCAGCAAACGCAAAACGCGTTTGTTTCGCTTGTCGCAATTTTGTCTTCACGTAGACAAAGTTGTTTGATCAGTCATTATCTGTTCGTCAATCGCTTGAGAGATTGAACTCTGATGAAACAATAATAGGTTTTACCCTTTCCGGCAATATAACACAGGTATTAAGATGTTCAAACGCCGCATAGATATCTTTTGCAAGGCATCACTCTTGCAAGGGACACTGATGTAGGAAAGTGGTCATTCATCTTCTTGGTTCTTTCGGTAAAGTCACGTAGAAGGGAAGTAATAAAATAAAAAAACACAATAAACATAATAAAAATAATTATGTTATTTTATTATGTTTCATTATGTTTCATTTTTATTTTTTTATTACTTCCCTTCTACGCGACTTTACCGAAAGAACCAAGAAGATGAATCCCTGCAGTCACGAAAGCTTGAAATCGAAATTTAGTGGTCATTCAATTCACTATCTCTGCGTTAACCAGGTCAGACGCATTATCTCTTGCAAAGGAGACCTATGTAGCCGTGTTACTTTGGGAGTTCAGTTAAATATCTCTTTGTCAACCAGGTAGAGAAACTCTATCGCTTGTGAAGGAGGCCGGTCCGTCGATAATAGTGAGTGTAATTAATTCTGCTGTTCTACTTGTACTTTAACCCAAGCGTTGGTTTTTACTCAGATCGTTTTTGATGTAAAATGAAGCGAGATGTTGAGTGGGGGGGGGGGGGCATGGGGGTGAGGTTTTGGGAAAGAAACACTGTGCTCTTTTGCTGCATAAAGTGCAAAATGTAAATGTCTTATATTTAAAAACATTAAGCTAAACTGTAGCATTTATAGGCAATGCATATTAACACCCCCCTCCGCCCCCCCCCCCCACCGTTGTTTTCTGCAGAATACAAATAGTGCATGCACTGAACGACTTCACGACGCTTGTTTTGCGCTGGACAGTGAAACGGGAGGAGTGACTCGATTTAACAGGCCGACGGGGGCGAGTGGAGAGTAGAAAAGGGGCAACGCTTAGCGGGACACAGTCGGTTTGTTCCATCGTTGCGGTACGAAGCGAACATTGGGGCTGGCGTTTTATCAAAATACATCATCGCGGGTATTTGCGAGCGAACGGTCATTCATGGATCACTCCGCGCGCGTGTGCTTCATTTGTTAATCGAAAGCCCGGAGTGTCGTGGGGGGGGGGGGGGGGCAGCCGTTGTACGGCGGCAGGGGTTCGGCAGCGCTGTCCTCCACAGAATCCTCACGAGGCTGGAACCAATGTCGGAGCTGCGTCATTGTAACTTTTGCTGCGATTTAACACCCCCCGGGGAGGCTTTCGCAACCAAATATCATGCATGATAGGTTTATTTAATTTTGGGTTAGATGGCGTAAATATGTGTCGTTAAACCCACCACTACTCGACACAGCCATTTACTGGCAAAACGTCGTACTCAGATTATAAATGTTGTGGCTTTGCTCTCCAACACCGATGTGCTGTACTAGTAACGAATTGGCACGTTCTGTTTACGGGACAAACCTTACTCCCTGGCTGTGTCGGGTGGTGGCGGGTTTAACGACACATTTACGTGATCTTACCCCCCACAAAACCCTGTATTATACTGCTGTGATGTTTTAAAACGGGGAAGAAAACTGGTTTGAGATTCATCTCTGTGTTGCTGGTGGATAAAACAACTAAAACCAAACCGGCGAATTATGCATGTCCACGTAGTGGTATTTTGTGTTTTTGTTGTCGTGACACTCATGCCAATGCCACCTGAATATCCATGAGAGGTTTTTGGGTTACATCGCGTGAATTGAAAGGTGTCGTTAAACCCGCCACCATCCGACACGGACAATTTGTAAAGGTTTGTCACAAACACAGCGTGCCAATTCGTGACTCTTCCAACACACCGGATGTGCTGAATTAGCGGTGTCGAGTGGTGGCAGAGTTTAGCGACACATTTATATTTTACGCGATCCAACCCAAAAAACCTCTTGTGGATAATATTGGTAGCTAAAGCCTACTACACTACTACTGTGTCAAACTGGCGACCTGAATTTGTTTTCACACATTAACCGTGCGACGTAGCAACTCCCCCCCCCTCCATAAACCGCTGCAAATAAGTTGGCTGTTCAAACGCGTAGACGTAATGTCACGGTGTGAAGTGTAACCTTGGCCGACACATTTGACAGTCGCGTGCCAGTGTCCTTTGAAGTGAAGGCAACAAAAGATTGTTTCTTGGTTCCTACACGGCACACCAATTACTGTTTTTTGTTTAGTACCTAGTAATGCATCACCGAGATGCTCAAGCATCGCTTGGGATGTTTGGCAAATTCTTTTCTCGGAGGGGCGTGGGGTGGTTTATGTCTATGCGAGTTTTAAGCAAAAAAATGCCTCCGCATTTTTGTCATCGTTCCAATAGCAGTGGTGTTGAGCGAGCGATTGCAGGGCTGCGCCCTTTATCAGTTTTCTAATGCATCACCAGATGTCAGTAAACATATTTTAAAAATCGCCCTGAGCAAGCGAAGCATTTTGTATTCGTAAAAAGGACTCATTTCCATTTGTTTGCAGCGTCGCATCTCTTTTAACATTCCACGGCTTTTACGACTCCGTAACTCGGCATTCCGAGCCTCCTTGGAGGCTGCTGTTGTTGTTTCCCCCCCCCCAACCAAGAACAAAATAGTTCAAAGAGGAAAAACAAGAAACGAGCTTTATTTGCAGGCAGGTGTCAATCAAATGATTGCCTGTGTTCACATTCCATCTCGGGTGCGCTTTGCTTTTCTCAATTCGATCGAATTAAAATCATTTGTACGTTCTGACTCACCAACTTAATTTTACTGCGGCTTTTTTTCCCCCCATCCCGGTCGCGCTGCACAGCTTTCCGATGTTACCCCGTGGTGTGTCGCCCTACATGCTGGGGAGCTTCTTCACGAAACCGAAGCCGCTCAACTTTATCTCTCGAGCGCTCGTATCGGTTCCTGGAGGAGGTCTCCCGGCACGCGGAGAGGAACGACGTATAACGGTGCTGAACGTCACGCGGTACAACCTGAGAACACTTGGAAGAGAGGCCAGACTAATTAAATTAGCCGTGGAAATGTATTTCCATACGTCCTGCAAGTTTTTTGATTCCATGGCACATGTGGATGGCACACGTGTCGTCGATGGGCCACATTTGAATGCGTGAATTGTTTAATCCCAAGTACACAGAGTACTCTATAAAACAAAGAAGTCTATAAAATAGTATCTGTGCGTCTTTGCCAAATATTTTTGCTGTTTATGGAACGCTGAGTTTTTGGACATCGGTTGCATGCTATGCATGTGTCTCTGCAAAAATGTACCGCTCATAATGTACAGTTGTGTCATTACTATTCAACTCGTCGGTGCATATGGGAAAATAATCAGTTGCATCTGCATTTATACATTCAGGCAAAGCTTACACATTAAATTAGTACACGATAGCAATATGATAACAAATATTTCCACGTGCAAATGGACCGTGGTTGCATGTTTGATTTAATCAGGCAAAACATTTGTGTAGATATTTTTTTTTTTACAGAACACAGGGTTCAGTGTACTTGCAATAGAGGCTGTTAAGGTGTATTTTTGAAGTCAAACCAGCAACACGAACTAAGCAAAGGTGTCTCAACCCTGTCCACATTGTGCAAGTGTTCAAGCCGACACAAATATGTTTTGCTGTTGTTGATGCAAGTGGTGGGCTTTTCGCAGGCACGCCAACATTGTTGTACAGGTAACGGCAGTGTGTGACGTTAAATGAACACAACGGACCTTCATTTCTCACTCGATGCGTTTGCGGAACGCTGCTATACGCTCGTTTGGAGTCGGGATAATCGGCATAAGAGGCACCACCACCCAGGGTATGGGCTCTACGTATCGATCATCTAATACAGCACCATATAGAGTCCTGTAATTCGATCAAAGGGTCTACAGCAGTGGTTCTTAACCTGGAGTGAACGCACCCCCTGTGGAGGGTGCGAGATGTGGCCACAATTCTTTAGAAGATAAATAATCGAAAACAAATTAAGCACCGGCACGTAAGTTACAACTACTTTGTTTCATCAAACCCCTGTGTGTTTATTAACATTGTACATTTTTTGTTACGATTCAGAACCTAAAGGGGGGGGGGGGGGTGGTGCAAGCTTGCAGTGAAGGCTAAGAACCACTGGCCTCTGGGGTAAGACGAGAGTCCGTGCCGGATGAAGCTAGTACGGGGCCAGTAGCATGTGATGTTATAAAGGGGCCCGAAAAAAAAAAAGACATTAAAACACATTTTACTTGCATCGTAAAATAATTGTTTTTTTTTCATTAGTCATACAGCCAGATAATACGACAAATCGCTAACCTTAAACACCCAGTTCATAAAAGTTGAAGGCGGTATAGTACTATAGTAATAGAGCAAGTGCAGAATCACTGAACAGGAATTGATCGCTTGAAAGCATTTAGCGCGGGGCCCCTTGAAAGTGCACGGGGCCCGTAGCTACTACATGTATAGCAGTACCTACTACATTATATGTAGTAGTAGCTACTAGTAGCTACTAGTAGCTACTACTACATATGCAGCTACTTTTTCCACTCGGATAATCCGGCACTGACTTGAGCAAACAAACCCAAGGGGGTGGGGGATGTGGTGTGTGCCAACGCACCTTCGGAACACCGCTCTGGACTGGCCCGACCGATATGAAGCGTTGGCATCACCGCTTGAGGAGGCTCGATTGGTACCTCGTGGAAAACGCAGTTCACCGCGCGTCCGTTGTGTTGCTGTCCAACGCGTTCGCCCACTATCGCGACTTTCTCCGTCTTGAAAGAAGACGGGGGTGGGGGTGCGAGAGAGAGAGTGCCCAATTTTGTGTGTGTTTTGAAAGGGCACTTTTCGGCACCGGGGTTGTCATTCAAAGAAAGCGCGCGTGGGCAGCTCGTTACATTGTTGATTTTTTTTGCGGTGTTGATATATTGCGTAATAAACGAGTTGATGTAATAAAAGCCAGGGTTTATTATTGGCACATTCCACGCGTGGTTTTTTTGCGTTTGTGTTTAACCGGAGGGGATCGGCGGGTGGGGGGGTGGGGAATCGCTTCAACTTATCCACTTGCCCACTCGTCAACTTGATGGGAGCCGTGGCTGGAACGCGTAGCCGCATTGCGCTGCGGGCACGGCCAACAAAGTTCGATTCCCACTCGCTTACATTCCATGTTTACTGGGCAGCAAGCGACGTTTCGAGAAACGGCCCTTCTTAGTAGCACAATCGATGCATCGTAACATAGCGAGAAAATATCGGTCATAATCCGTTCAATTTAAACACGTAGGCTTTCGCGACCAGTATTATTCATAATAAAGGTTTTTTTGGGTTAGATCGCGTTATTTATGTATCGCAATCCTCCACTACCCGACACGGCCAAGCGGTAAAACAATGTGTCACGTCGACAAAAGACAAATAGTTCACTACTTTAGCCCACCGGTGTGTTGTAGAGTGGATCCACAGCATTTACAATTTGAGTAGTACGACGTTTCGCTGGCTGTTACATCCAGCATCTTCGGGAGATTTGCCAGACGAGTGGAGCCACCCACGTGCTTCCGGTCTTAAATAGTGCAGGATGACGTCATCGTTGATGAACCCCATTAGGATTCGAGATCAGAGGTGGGGGTGAATGCAATTATGTAATCGATCAGTAATCAGCCACTTAGCATGTGACTCACCTGTAAGGAATTGCAATGTGTGTTGTGTATTACTTAATACGCTTCCAGGATGCGTCGAGTCGAAAGCGATCACAGCGATTGAAATTATTTGAATTCTCAATTTCAATTGATTCTCTAACTAATCTTGGCCAGTAATAATTAGTTCTGCATAACACTTCAACGTGATCAAAATTAATTGAATGTCCTTGTTGGCAAGCATGCACTGCCACTGCTGACAGCTGTGTTTGAGATAATTTAATGTTCCTTTGGTGTTCTTTTCGTCTTACGCTAATGTTATTTCCCGTCTGTCCAATATGTGGTAAGTGTTAAATTGGACAGACGGGGCCGATGTTTCAGAGGAACACGTGGATTCGAGAATTAAAAGCGTCAATGAGAAATGCCGGTTGCCGAATCAATGCTGGTGAATTGTCACGATGTTTATTGGCAAGAACCGATTTCAAAATCATCGTGGTCTCATCAGCAGGGTTCGGCTTGCTTGAATCAATGCTTGTTGTATTACACAGCTATGCTCCCCGCATTCACCAATTCCCACAGCCTACATACCATGCAGTGGATTGACATCATGGCTGGGCACGTAACACATTCCTGCGGAGGGAGCTGGTAGGAACGTTGGGTTGCTCGGTCAATGGCCAGGGTCAACGGCGGCGTGGTGTATTCCGCAAATATGCCCGACTGTGAGGGCGGGCACAAGCCGGCGTGAGTAGGTTAAACGTTGAGTTTTATAAGGGCACCACGGGGTGACTAGCCCCTCCCCACCCAGCCCCTCCCTGCACGACGGACACAATAATCCCCTGTGGGCTGGTGTAACCAGGAGGTTCCTACCAGTAAAATTCGTCACGTGAGTCCAAATATTCCTGAACGATCACATTCTCGTTTAAACCACCAGGGGTGGCTGAAGCACAGATTTAAACGGTGACTCTTAGAGCTGCTGCCTCGGTGCTCTGATACGTTTGAGACTCTGTGCCGGATTATCCTAGTAGCTAAAGTAGCTAAATATGCTACGGGCCCCGTACTTCCAAAAGCTATATTCTTTCAAGCTATCAATTCCGGTTCAGTGATTCTGCACTTGCTCTATTATTATAGTACTATACCGCCTTCAACTTTTATAAACGACTTGGCGTTTAAGATGAGCGATTTGTCGTATTATCTGGCTGTATAGGAATTTTATTTTTTATTTTATTATGCAAGTTATAAATGCGTGTTTTTAACTTAGGGTACTTATATAACATATTCTACAGGCCCTGCACTAGCTTAATCCGGCACTGCAGCCACCCCTGTAAAAGGCGAGTGATTGGTGATATCAACAACGGTTAAGGGGCCGTCCATAAATGACGTTTACGCGATTTTGGACGATTTTTGACCCCCCCCCCTAGTCACACGGCGTCACAAAAAGTCAGACCCCCCCTCAAATATAATGTCACAAAGCTCTGCCCCTCCCCCCTCTCCAAAAAAATAAAACATGCCTCAAATCGCTTTAAACTATTGTCATTGTAGTGCGTATTTAATGTGCCGTGGGGGGGGGGGGGGACTTTTTCCGATAAGATATCATCGGTGTGAGGTTCGCCACACTGCCTGCAAGACAACAATACAGCAATTCTGAATGCAATTGTGTTGTATAGCAGCATAGGTTAAACAGAAGTCTGCCTGTGCAATAAAACAAACCACGTAGGCCAGCAGTGTTTATCTTTTTTTAATGAACTGATGGAAGCATTCATCGAGTCTGGCACGACTCCTCTCAAATAAAGTCCCTGCGTGAGTCCCCAGGTCCGGCAGAACGATACAACAACAGCGCATCGTGACCGTCAAATATTCAGTAACACTGCTCGTTCGATGGGCACATCTCTTATTATTATAATAACAACAACAACACCCCACCCTACCCCCCACTTTGCTTAAAAAAAACACACGTGAAATAATAACACGTCACCAGCGGTGTCTGTCAAAAAGCCTGTTGCAACAAAGCGAGGCCTACCGCGATGCGGTGCCGATCATCCCCATCTGGAGGGAGATTTTAACGAATTAAATTATGCGTTTGCATTCATCTAAAATCCTCTTTCTCCCCCCTCCCCTCCCCTCCCCTCCTCCTCCAATTCCCACGGGAGAAGACGCAACAGGGCCGAGCCGGGCCCGTTCCTCGCTCTCGCTGGGTTTTGCCACACAAAACCCAGAGTAAACATCTGCTCAAAATTAACTCTGCAATTGCGCCCGCACTGTCGCTCTCTCGCTCTCTCTCTCTCTCCTCGCTCCCTCGGTCTCTCTCGCTCGCTCTCCGTTATTGCTACTTGGGGCGTGGGCGTTGATTGTGCGTGATTTTGTGTGTGCGCGTGTGTGCGCGTGTGTGCGTGTGCGCGTGTGCGTGTTTACGTAATTTTGTGTGTGCGCGTGCGTGTGTGTGTGCGTGATTTTGTGTGTGCGTGTGCGGGTGTGCGCGCGTGTGTGCGTGATTTTGTGTGTGCGTGATTTTGTGTGTGCGTGATTTTGTGTGTGCGTGATTTTGTGTGTGCGCGCGCGTGCGTGTGCGCGCGTGCACGTGTGTGCGTGATTTTGTGTGTGCGTGTGTGTGCGCGTGCGTGTGCGCGCGTGCACGTGTGTGCGTGATTTTGTGTGTGTGTGTGCGTGTGCGTGTGTGCGTGATTTTGTGTGTGTGTGCGCGTGTGCGTGTGTGCGTGATTTTGTGTGTGTGTGTGCGCGTGCGTGTGTGCGTGATTTTGTGCGCGTGTGCGCGTGTGCGTGTGTGCGTGATTTTGTG
Organism: Lampetra planeri; assembly: GCF_965212315.1. NCBI lineage: Eukaryota > Metazoa > Chordata > Hyperoartia > Petromyzontiformes > Petromyzontidae > Lampetra > Lampetra planeri. Next base: position 3,202,249 of record NC_136158.1, read on the forward strand.
CGCGCGCGTGCGTGTGCGCGCGTGCACGTGTGTGCGTGATTTTGTGTGTGCGTGTGTGTGCGCGTGCGTGTGCGCGCGTGCACGTGTGTGCGTGATTTTGTGTGTGTGTGTGCGCGTGCGTGTGCGCGCGTGCACGTGTGTGCGTGATTTTGTGTGTGCGTGTGTGTGCGCGTGCGTGTGCGCGCGTGCACGTGTGTGCGTGATTTTGTGTGTGTGTGTGCGTGTGCGTGTGTGCGTGATTTTGTGTGTGTGTGTGCGTGTGCGTGTGTGCGTGATTTTGTGTGTGTGTGTGCGTGCACGTGTGTGCGTGATTTTGTGTGTGTGTGTGCGTGTGCGTGTGTGCGTGATTTTGTGTGTGTGTGTGCGTGTGCGTGTGTGCGTGATTTTGTGTGTGTGTGTGCGTGTGCGTGTGTGCGTGATTTTGTGTGTGTGTGTGCGTGTGCGTGTGTGCGTGATTTTGTGTGTGTGTGTGCGTGTGCGTGTGTGCGTGATTTTGTGTGTGTGTGCGCGCGTGCGTGTGTGCGTGATTTTGTGCGCGTGTGCGCGTTTGCATCTCGGGCAGTCGACCCATGGCACCTGCTGGGTCTGTCTGTCCCGTGACCTCCTGCTAGCGGGCGTACGACACTTCACGTGGCCTTAAAGTGCACGTAGCCTGGCACAGGCGCCGTGGTTACGTGTACTGTCACTTTGTGGCGAATGGCGGTTGTTGTTGTTGTTGTTGCTGCTGTGGGGAGCGGTGGTGTAGCGGTTAGCACGCTGCGTTACGAACCCGGCGACCCCGAGTTCGCGATTCCCACTCACGGACATCAGCACCATCGGTGACGATTATCTGAACAGGTCCTGGGCCTCTCCTAGGTCGACTCGGCCTCAAACGAGTACCTGGTGCGGTGTGCACACATCGCCACTGGGGGAGACAAAGGCGGCCGGGCGTGATGCTGGCCACCCACCACCTCGTGTACCGTTCCGGCCTTCATAGGTGCTCGCTAACAGCACTTGCCCCAACAGTCTGTTGAAGCCACACGGTGGATCTTTGTCTTTGTGTGCATGCATGTCCCCACCGCAAGAGCACGACTATGATTGTGCCGTGGCCGTGATTATGCAAACGTGCGACAACTCCTTGGCGAGCGCGTGCTCGGAGGAGACACGCCTAATTGTGCTTGCCTTGCGTGTTAATTACATTGAATACAAACGACGGTATATTTACATTAGCCGCCCAGCGGTGTGTGCTAAGCCTGTGCAATTCGGTATTAGGAAATTAAACAAAAACGCTTCGAAACGCGTGCATTTATTGAGAACCTGGGACAAAGACAAAGACCTCTCCCCCCCCCCGTATAGCCTTAACGGACTGTAGGGGCAAGTGCTGTTAGCGAGCACCTATGAAGGCCAGCACGGCACACCAAGGGGTCGTTGGCCAGCAGCATGCCCGACACGCGCACACTCCACCTCTACATTCACGCAAACCCACACAGGCATTCTGCAATATTTTGTTGTCTTTTCTTGGATTTTCTGTTTGCACATAGTCACTATAAGATGTTTTCTTGTTCGTGTTTTTTGTTTGTTGCGGTTGCACCCGATTCAAGAGCCGAATGGCTCACAGGGCTATACCTGATAAATGAACTTGCGCTTGCATTCACTAAAACGCGCGCCACACACACACACACACACGTGCGTGCACGCACGCGTACCCAAACACACACGTCATCTTGTGACATGCCAAACGTCAGTTCAGCCTTGGTAAGCGCCGCTTCCCGTCGCATTCAGGCCGGCTTAAACACCTCCGCTATAGCTTATTTAGTAGGGGCACCGGTAAGCAATGCATTGTGGTACCGTAGTTGAACCTGGATGTAATGAGAGCGATGGATCAAGCCTTCAGCGCGGGGACAGGGCATCAATCTGGCAAAGTTGTGCGGTGAAAAATGACACCGGGAGTTGTGGCCGCAGAGCTAAAAGCCAACGATTTCATGGACTCCTGTTTGTTGTCAAGTCCCCATTTTTTTATCTTGATTGGTAAAAAAAAATTAATCTGGCTCGAGCTGACTTGCGCCGCAGGGATTTAATAATCATTTAAACACCGATTTATGCTTTTTTAAAAATATTTTACATTTCTCACGCGACGCAGTTGTTTTTGCTTTGATTTATCATTTGCTTCGTTTCTGTACCTTTTACTTGTTGTTGTTGTTGTTGTTGTTTTTAAAACATTGAATACCAGGGTCACCCTTGCTAATGATACCCCCCCCCCCTCCATGACCTCGTGAGTTCTCACCTGGGCTAAACAACCACATTTGAAACTTGATGGCCTCATCCATTTCTAGACGAAGGCCTCCTCATCGTTCTATAATGTCACAATCCACGTGTAGTGGTATGTCCTGGACATTGCTCCCGTCAACCCGTCTCCATGGTGGGCATCTTCTCGGGCGCGTTCCCTCATTTGGCTGCCGTTTTGCCACCAGTCTCGTTCATCGGCCCTCATTCCCATCAATCAATGTCTCCTGGCCAAAACCACTTTATTATTATTATTATATATTTTTTTGTAAGAATATATCCGATTTGCATTTTCCCCATCCCTCATTCTGTCTGTGAATGTATGTTTTTAAGCATTCCAAAAACTCGGTAGTTTTTTTTAACATGCGCATCGGCTTTTTTGTTGTTGTTGTTGTTGTTTTAACGAGGATAAAGCCCACCGAGCTATTAGCTCTGTTTCAGAGGCGACCCCTGGCCACACACGTGGCCGATATCATCGCACGTGGGAAGTTATAGCCGCAGCGAAATTATCCAAACGCACGTATTGTAAATGCGCAGAGGAAAAAACCGGAGAACCTGGGATAAAATCCGCTCAACCACCACGGGGGGAGAGAGAGAGAGAACACGCGAACTCCAAAGATACAACAGGCAATCGTCAGGGCCCGGGATCGAACCCACAATCACCTGCGTGCCAGGCTCGGGAGCAGTGCCGGATTATCGTAGTAGCAAGAGTAGCTGCATAAGTAGTAGCTACACGTGTAGCAGCTGCGCGTGTAGCAGCTGCACGTGTAGTAGCTGCACGTGTAGTAGCTGCACGTGTAGCAGCTGCACGTGTAGCAGCTGCACGTGTAGTAGCTGCACGTGTAGCAGCTGCACGTGTAGCAGCTGCACGTGTAGCAGCTGCGCGTGTTGTAGCTGCACGTGTAGCAGCTGCACGTGTAGCAGCTGCACGTGTAGTAGCTGCACGTGTAGCAGCTGCACGTGTAGCAGCTGCACGTGTAGTAGCTGCACGTGTAGCAGCTGCGCGTGTTGTAGCTGCACGTGTAGCAGCTGCACGTGTAGCAGCTGCACGTGTAGCAGCTGCGCGTGTAGTAGCTGCGCGTGTTGTAGCTGCACGTGTAGCAGCTACACGTGTAGCAGCTGCACGTGTAGTAGCTGCACGTGTAGCAGCTGCGCGTGTAGCAGCTGCACGTGTAGTAGCTGCACGTGTAGCAGCTGCACGTGTAGCAGCTGCACGTGTAGCAGCTGCACGTGTAGCAGCTGCACGTGTAGCAGCTGCACGTGTAGCAGCTGCACGTATTGCAGCTGCACGTGTAGCAGCTGCACGTATTGCAGCTGCACGTATTGCAGCTGCACGTGTAGCAGCTGCACGTGTAGCAGCTGCACGTGTAGCAGCTGCACGTGTAGTAGCTGCACGTGTAGCAGCTGCACGTGTAGCAGCTGCACGTGTAGTAGCTGCACGTGTAGCAGCTGCACGTGTTGCAGCTGCACGTGTAGCAGCTGCTGCACGTGTAGCAGCTGCACGTATTGCAGCTGCACGTGTAGCAGCTGCTGCACGTGTAGCAGCTGCTACACGTGCAGCTACTACACAAATTTGTTTTTGATCTGGATCTAAAAGTGCACAGCTCAAATTGCTTCCTAATATTGGAAAGGAAGAGCGTTCCAGACGTCCCGCAGAAGCGCATCCGAAAGCGCGCGATGCTGTACCCATCTTTGTTCGATGGCTATCTAAAAGCCGCTGCTGCTACGAGGATGGACCTGATTTCGCGCGTCGTCGTCGTTATTATTATTATAGCTATATAATGTGAACATTTTCCTGCCGCTGATGTCAGCTGGCCGTGCCGCCCTTATAAAGAGCTGCTTAGCTCAAGGAGCTTTACTCGGGGAAATCAACTTTTGCCCCAAAAAAATATTGACGGTAACTGGGACTCACCAACCTTGAGCAGCATCACAGGTGTGATTCGCTCAATAATCCGAGCTCAAACCCCCCGTTGCCTTATTCTTTGGTTCTTTCGGTAAAGTCACGTATAAAGATAAAATAATAAATTAAATTAAATACTAGTATACGACGTTTCGATTGCAACACAAGCAATCATCATCGGGTATAAATTAAATAGAAACACAAATCTAGTATACTTAGAAATGTAATGTAATACAACAGAGAGTCGGATAACATAACGGTCAACACCCTATCTGGTTGATTACGTTCTTCCTGAGAATGCTACATTTGAGAGAGAGATTGAACACAGAACCAGAAACATAGACAGACATATAAGCAGACATTCTCAGGAAGAACGTAATCAACCAGGTAGGGTGTTGACTGTTATGTTACCCGACTCTCTGTTGTATTACATTACATTTCTAAGTTCACTAGATTTGTGTTTCTATTTAATTTATACCCGATGATGATTGCTTGTGTTGCAATCGAAACGTCGTATGCTAGTATTTAATTTAATTTATTATTTTATCTTTATACGTGACTTTACCGAAAGAACCAAAGAATAATTCCTGCAGTCACGAAAGCTCCAAATTAACCCTGTTGCCTTGCTGGTGGTGAAACCCCAAGGACTTCTCTCATTCTAGATTTGAAGCTTTCGTGACTGCAAGGAATCATCTTCTTAGGTTTTTTTCGGTAAAGTCACGTAGAAAGTAAAATAAAATAAAAACAAAAATCACGACGTTTCGGAGGCAACACAAGTCTCCGTCATCAGGTGGGACCGTCACAGCCGAAACGTCGTGATTTTTGTTTTTATTTTATTTTACTTTCTACGTGACTTTACCGAAAAAACCTAAGAAGATGACTTCTCTCATTTAATGACATTGGCATCTAAGCTCCCGAACATGTTTCCAACTGCAAGAATATAATTGAATGCGAGTGGTATTCTCAATTGACAAGGACACGTATCCACCCACTTGTGTTGTATATGCATATTTGTTCTTCTGATAAGGCAGCGAGAAACCGGATGGTGGCCCGGTGCAATTTAATATCCCTGAATTATTGAATGCGGTCCCATTACAATGGAGCTTTCATTAATGTTTGGCTTCGAAAGCAAACAAGAAACTTTGCCGGCGGTAATTAAATGGAGAAAAGGCCCATTTCGCTCCAGTCTTGCACAGAAGGTACGATGCACGATCTGTTTTACCTGCAGAACGTCATAGGTAAGATAAATAAAAAAAATAACAACTAAATAACGAAATAAATACGAAACCCTCCCCTCCCCCATCTGATGAGTTGACCGGGTGGCTCTGAGATCAAATTGCTGAGCTGCGACCGGTGAGACCCTGGGTTCAAACCTAAGCAGGAGCTGTCTGTGATTACACGCGGTTCTCAAATGGTCTCAGCCGAGTCAGCAATGACTACAACGATCCCCGCCCCACGTGCAGACTGTTGGTGCAAGTGCTGTTAGCGAGCACCTATGGTGGGGTGGCCAGCACCATGCCCGGCTGCCTTTGTGTCCCTGGTGGCGATGTATTACACGCCAGGTACTTATTTTAGGATGAGTCCACCTAGGGGAGCCGCAGGACCGATTCAGATAATCGTCACTGGTGTTGACCATGAGCAGGAATCGAACTCTAGTCGCCCGATTCATAGCGCAACGACTGCACACACACACACACACACAATCCCATTGTGTTAAATTTGGTTCTGCACTTAATTTGTCTAAATTTCATATCGTGATCACCAAATATGTGGTGACCATCACGATCTCTAGCAGCGTGGGTGAGAAAAAAGTGCTGCCCCCTATTTTTGCGATGTTACTTGAAGGGATCTCAGAAGTAGTTTTGTCGTGTCTACTTTCGCGGGCCACTTTGTTTCATGACGTGACGGTCGATCGGCAGGTGGGGTAAAGTGTGGGCACCGCAGCCTCTTTCAAGACGTCTAGCCAGCGTGGAAGAGTAGGCCTAAAGATACACTCTTTGGAGGTGCTCCCTCGTCTCTTCCTCCTGCAGTGACATGAGCAAGAAATCGTCGGGCTGAATCTTTCAACTATTACACTTTTTATTTTACCAGTTAAGACCCACTGAGCTGTATCGCGATCTTTCAGAAGCGACATGGCCACGAATGAGAGCTCGATGAATGTTACTCACCGTGTGGAATTTGATAGCAGCCACGATGTCGATCCTAAGTGTGGAGGGGAAAACCGGAGGACCCGGAGAAAAATCCACGCGACCACGAGGAGAGAGACACCGCAAACTCGAAATATACAGCAGCAGGCGTCAGGGTCGGGATCGAACCCACGACCTCCTACATACCAGGCGAGGTAGTTAACACTTCGCCACCACGGCACCCACTACCCTTTACCCCACCTCTCCCAGCAACAGAGGTGGGTTTGAGTGACGTGGGAGTCGAGGGGGGCGCGGGGGGCGGGGGGGACCTGTGCAGTGCCACACAATCGTGACGCCAGCCCCCCAGACACACACGGGCACCATCTGTTCACTGCCAGCCCCCCCCCCCACCACACACCACACGCACATCCATAGGGGGGAGGTCTGCCAGAGCAGCTTGTTCCATCTGTGGCGGGTCACGGAGTACGTGTGCCACGAAGCCCCCCAACTTGCACACTGCTGGGCAACGGGCCTTCACCCCCCCCCTCTAACCACCCCCCCCTCTCCCCCCTTCTTTTCCCCACCCGCTCGTGTCCTGTCATGGCATCTGAACTCCGCGGCGTCCTCGTCTCGCTGCTTGCTCACTGCCGTGCCCTCCGCCGTCTCTCCTCCGCACCTCCGAAAGGCGGCCGCTGACCGCGTCGCCCGGCGCTTTCAGACGCCGTTGCTTCCGCGGCCGTCTGGAACGTTCTTCCTCCCGATATTAGGAAGCCACTGGGAGCGATGCACTTTTAAAATCACTTTTTTTTTAAACTGCACTTTCGTGTTTTAGCTTTGTTGTCCTTCCCCCGCAGCTGCGATTATCAAGGTTGCCTACGTACGGTGCGAAAGAAGTTCAACGTGCATATATACGTTACATTCTCCAACCTTCTCTCGATCCCCGCTTTGAGGTTCATTTTGTCCGTCGTATCTCGTCAGTTGTTCTCGTGATGGGACGTGGAGGAGAATGAAATAAGAATGGTACGGTGTTATATATGTTTTGTGTGTGTTTATGCAGTGCCCGTTCATGCATCTCGACACGCTGCGGAATTTGTATGACGATTGCGAGTTGGAGGCGCGTGGAAAACCACAGAGAGAGCGGGCGGACAGCAGTTGCCCAACCTCTGTGAGCCCGACGTTGGGGTGTTTGGCCAATTCCACCGAGGGGCGTTTAACACACGTGGCGATGAAACCGGAGTGGCCGGAGAAAACTCGCGCATGCGAGAGGGGTGGAAACACTCAATCCCAGCACGGTCGGTCCGTCCTCCTAGAACACAGCGTGTTGTTTTCATCACGCGAATTGGTTACGACGCGACGAATGTATTGGGGGACTCGTTTTTTTTTTTTATAACGCGGACGCGAATTGGATATACACATAGGTATACAATAAAATAGATCACGACGTTTCGGGCGCAACACAAGCGTCCGTCATCAGGTGGGAAAGCGTGGTTCTGCTGCTGCTGCTGATGCAGACTGTTTTAGAAGGTTTGAAATGGGATCGAGTGAACGTAACCGCGTCTCGCGAGTAGCAATAAGCGATTGTACATTTGACTCACGATAACGCGATTTTCCCATAACGCGGTATTCTTCCGGAAACGCAACTACCGCCGCGTTAGTGGAGGACAGGCTGTGGCCGATGAAAGTTAATGAACTTGCTGTACTGCCATACCTTGGGCAAGCCAGCAGATGCCGCACCTCGAGAGCATTTCGTGAAGTTGAGCGAGGCACTAACGCTCTCCTCGTACTAGGTACAGGTCAGAGGTCGCAAACGGGTTTTGATTCCTTACCCGTACCCGGCCGCACCAGGGTCGCAAACGGGTACCCGTACCCGGCCGTACCCGTACCCTACCCGTACCCGGCCGGGTACGGGTAGGGTATCGGGTACCTGATTGCGACCTCTGGGATGAAGCCATGTTGCAGGCGCGGGTGGGTTGATTCTAGGAACTTGAATTGTGAGAAGAGACAAGACGTTGGGAAATGAGTGACAAACGGTGACTCACCAGTGACTCACGGCCTACCCGTACCCGTACCCGGCCGCACCAGGGTCGCAAACAGGTACCCGCGGGTAAGGGTAGCCGGGTATCGGGTAGGGTACGGGTATCGGGTACCCGGTTGCGATCTCTGGTACAGGCACGGCCACCAACAATCAATGCCCGGCCATCCCCGGATTTGAACTCGTGGCAGAATCGGGCCTCTTAATGGCTGCAAGGGAGGCAGGCCGCGCATGAGAAATAAGCTCGGAAGTAAAACTCACCGTGAGAGAGACTTTGACTTTTAAACAACTTTTATTGCCACCAGCAGCAACAGCACTGGGAGGAAATTCCGATATGAAATACACAAAGTCACCAGCAAACAAACGAATAAACGCTATAAATCCACGCGCTGTGGTGGTAAATGCACCGCGCACAACACGAAGAAAAGTCACGTGGTGGTGGTGGTTGTGGTGGAGGTGGTGGTTGTGGTGGAGGTGGTGGTTGTGGTGGTGGTGGTTGTGGTGGTGGTTGTGGTGGTTGTAGTGGTGGTGGTGGTCATCGCGCACGCCACGGTGACGAGCGAGCGCTTCAGAAGGTGAACACGAGGGTGCCGTCCACGCTGGTACAGAGGGTTTTTCCGGCTCCCCAGCATTCGAAGAAGACGTGCACATCACCGACATGTGTGTGGTATGCGTGCTCTAGCCGGAGCCGCGCCTTAAGCAGGCCCCTGAACACTGGAAGCACAGAGCAGCCGTCAGTGTCACCTTGCAGCATCTTTTTCCTAGTTCTGTACACCGCCAGAGAGAGCCCGGAATTCTCCCCCAAAAACCACGGCAAGACGGAGAAACGAAAAAAAGATGCCCCTCTTGTGCTTTTGCAGAATCAAGTGTGAATGTAGGTCATTGTAGGAATGTGCAAGATAATGTACACGTGTGTATGTTGAACTCATATCCCATCGTGCGTAGCCAACTGTGCTAATCGGAGGTGTGGGGGAAGGACAAACTAAACACAAACATCAGTTCTAAAGAAATTAATTTTCATTTTTAGACTTAAAACTTTCGTGACTGCAGAAATTCATATTCTTGGTTCTCTCTGTAAAGTCACGTAGATAAAAAATAACAATAATTATTTAAAAATAAACATTATAAAATAAAATTAATTAATTGAAAATAATTACATAAAAACACGGTAAGACGGAGAAACGAAAAAAGATGTGCTTGTAATTTTCCAGCAATGAGGGCAGAGTTTACTGGATGTGGTGTGCTCAAGGCTTGACGTCTCATCTCATATTTTCCAGGTCGCCGGAAAATCGGCGGTAGACCATCGGTGCCGTGGTGGTGAGATGTGAACTACCTCGCCTCGTATAAAGGATTTCATGGGTTCGATCCCGACCCCGACGCCTACTGCGTATTTGGAGTTTGCGTGTCTCTCTCCCCGTGGTCGCGTGGATTTTTTTTCCTCCGGGTCCTCTGTGATTTCCCTCCACATTTAGAATCAACATCATGCGTGCAGCAGCAGCAACTGCAGCAGCAGCAACTGCAGCAGCAGCAACTGCAGCAGCAGCAACTGCAGCAGCAGCAACTGCAGCAGCAGCAGCAACTGCAGCAGCAGCAACTGCAGCAGCAGCAGCAACTGCAGCAGCAGCAACTGCAGCAGCAGCAACTGCAGCAGCAGCAGCAACTGCAGCTCCCTTTGATGCTGTTAATCCTGCATAATGCACATGCATATGTAGTACTAATCACATTCCTGCATTTCCCATAAATATGCTAAATTCCTCTTGATATGCAAATTCCTTTGTCAAGGCGCCCAGCTTATATATGTGCTCCAAGCTCGTGTGCTGTTTCATTCAGACTCTGTCGCCTAGACGGACCTGGTTTTCACCTGAGGACGGCTGCTTGCGTTGTGGCCGAAACGTCGTGAGAATAATTTTTATTATGTTCTATTTTTATTATTTTATTACTTCCCTTCTACGCGACTTTACCGAAAGAACCAAGAAGAAGCGTGCAGAGTAGTTGGTTGCTATATTCAACGCGAGACGCCGCTCTCCGTTGAGCTATCATGTGTGGCCACATCGCTCTGAACAAAAGAAAGCTGTATCACAGCCGAGTTGACCTTACCTGGCAAAGTGAAAATAGCAAAATATAGTAGTAGGTTTTTTACCCTTTAAACTGGTACAAAACTGACACCTGTATACAAGGCATCATGTTTGCAATAACCGCAACGCAAGCAGTCTTAATGCAAACAAAAAGAAACAACTCTGACAATGGTAATGTATGCACTGTCCTTGAAGTTGATTGGTCCACACCCGAGACAGCTTTTCTTAGAGCCTAGTCTCACATGGTGTTGGACCAGATGACGCCAAAAGACTAGGCCCTAAGAAAAGCTGTCTCGGGTGTGGACCAATCAACTTCAAGGACAGTGCATATCATTATCATCATCAGAGTTGTTTCTTTTTGTTTGCATTTTGACTGCTTGTGTTGTTGTTATTGCAAACACGATGCCTTGTATAAAGGTGCCAGTTTTGTACCAGTTTAAAGGGTAAAAAACTACGACTATATTTTACCACTGGTAAAGGAGGTCTCATAGAGTGAATAGCAAAATAGTTTGAGTGTGCCTTGATTTCCGCAGGCGCGCTCAGATTCACTCTTCGACAGCTCTCTTCAACGCAGAGCCAAAGTCTCCCTGGAGAGGCTTGGCAGCGTAAATATATCTCCTCCGCGTGTCCATCACTCTGCGGGAATAACATTTTTGTTGTTGTAAAGAAACTGTTTCTTACCCAATAACCCAGCAGCCGCGCACGGCCTCGCGGGAGCTACGTTTGTTTTCGAGACGAGCGTAAAAAAAAAACTAGAAACGGGTTCGACACGCAGCGTCTCATCAGCAGGCGGAAGGTCTCGCTCCGAATCGATCCCTGGCGAACCGCTGATCTTACAGGCAAGGAGCTCGCTTCTAAGAGCGACACGGGTTGGTGTGCCTGTTGGGGGAGGGCGGTAAGGGGGGCTAAGGGAGGGAGGGGAGTAAGGGAGGGGGGAGTAAGGGAGGGGGGGAGTAAGGGAGGGGGGAGTAAGGGGGGGGGGGGAGTAAGGGAGGGGGGAGTAAGGGAGGGGGGGGGGAGTAAGGGAGGGGGGGAGTAAGGGAGGGGGGCTAAGGGAGGGGGGGGGGAGTAAGGGAGGGGGGGAGTAAGGGAGGGGGGAGTAAGGGAGGGGGGGAGTAAGGGAGGGGGGAGTAAGGGAGGGGGGAGTAAGGGAGGGGGGGGGGAGTAAGGGAGGGGGGGAGTAAGGGAGGGGGGGGGGGGAGTAAGGGAGGGGGGGAGTAAGGGAGGGGGGGGGGAGTAAGGGAGGGGGGGAGTAAGGGAGGGGGGAGTAAGGGAGGGGGGAGTAAGGGGGGGGGAGTAAGGGAGGGGGGAGTAAGGGAGGGGGGGGGGAGTAAGGGAGGGGGGAGTAAGGGAGGGGGGAGTAAGGGAGGGGGGGAGTAAGGGAGGGGGGGGGGAGTAAGGGAGGGGGGAGTAAGGGAGGGGGGGGGGAGTAAGGGAGGGGGGAGTAAGGGAGGGGGGAGTAAGGGAGGGGGGAGTAAGGGAGGGGGGGAGTAAGGGGGGGGGGGGAGTAAGGGAGGGGGGGCTAAGGGAGGGGGGGGAGTAAGGGAGGGGGGGAGTAAGGGAGGGGGGAGTAAGGGAGGGGGGGAGTAAGGGAGGGGGGAGTAAGGGAGGGGGGGCTAAGGGAGGGGGGGAGTAAGGGAGGGGGGGAGTAAGGGAGGGGGGAGTAAGGGAGGGGGGAGTAAGGGAGGGGGGGAGTAAGGGAGGGGGGCTAAGGGAGGGGGGAGTAAGGGAGGGGGGGAGTAAGGGAGGGGGGGAGTAAGGGAGGGGGGGGGAGTAAGGGAGGGGGGAGTAAGGGAGGGGGGGGGAGTAAGGGAGGGGGGAGTAAGGGGGGGGGGAGTAAGGGAGGGGGGAGTAAGGGAGGGGGGGAGTAAGGGAGGGGGGGGGGAGTAAGGGAGGGGGGAGTAAGGGAGGGGGGGGGAGTAAGGGAGGGGGGAGTAAGGGGGGGGGAGTAAGGGAGGGGGGAGTAAGGGAGGGGGGGGAGTAAGGGAGGGGGGAGTAAGGGAGGGGGGGGGGGAGTAAGGGAGGGGGGAGTAAGGGAGGGGGGAGTAAGGGAGGGGGGGAGTAAGGGAGGGGGGGGGGGAGTAAGGGAGGGGGGAGTAAGGGAGGGGGGGGGGAGTAAGGGAGGGGGGAGTAAGGGAGGGGGGAGTAAGGGAGGGGGGAGTAAGGGAGGGGGGAGTAAGGGAGGGGGGGAGTAAGGGAGGGGGGCTAAGGGAGGGGGGCTAAGGGAGGGGGGGGAGTAAGGGAGGGGGGAGTAAGGGAGGGGGGGAGTAAGGGAGGGGGGAGTAAGGGAGGGGGGCTAAGGGAGGGGGGGAGTAAGGGAGGGGGGGAGTAAGGGAGGGGGGAGTAAGGGAGGGGGGGAGTAAGGGAGGGGGGGAGTAAGGGAGGGGGGGGAGTAAGGGAGGGGGGAGTAAGGGAGGGGGGCTAAGGGAGGGGGGAGTAAGGGAGGGGGGGAGTAAGGGAGGGGGGCTAAACGAGGGGGGAGTAAGGGAGGGGGGCTAAGGGAGGGGGGAGTAAGGGAGGGGGGGAGTAAGGGAGGGGGGCTAAGGGATAAGGGAGGGGGGCCTAACGAGGGGGGAGTAAGGGAGGGGGGCTAAGGAGGGGGGAGTAAGGGAGGGGGGGAGTAAGGGAGGGGGGCTAAGGGAGGGGGGCTAAGGGAGGGGGGAGTAAGGGAGGGGGGCTAAGGGAGGGGGGAGTAAGGGAGGGGGGAGTAAGGGAGGGGGCTAAGGGAGGGGGGCTAAGGGAGGGGGGGAGTAAGGGAGGGGGGAGTAAGGGAGGGGGGCTAAGGGAGGGGGGAGTAAGGGAGGGGGGAGTAAGGGAGGGGGGCGTAAGGGAGGGGGGCTAAGGGAGGGGGGAGTAAGGGAGGGGGAGTAAGGGAGGGGGGAGTAAGGGAGGGGGGGGCTAAGGGAGGGGGGAGTAAGGGAGGGGGGAGTAGGGGAGGGGGGGCTAAGGGAGGGGGGGAGTAAGGGAGGGGGGAGTAAGGGAGGGGGGCTAAGGGAGGGGGGAGTAAGGGAGGGGGGGAGTAAGGGAGGGGGGGAGTAGGGGAGGGGGGGCTAAGGGAGGGGGGAGTAAGGGAGGGGGGAGTAAGGGAGGGGGGGAGTAAGGGAGGGGGGAGTAAGGGAGGGGGGAGTAAGGGAGGGGGAGTAAGGGAGGGGGGGAGTAAGGGAGGGGGGGCTAAGGGAGGGGGGAGTAAGGGAGGGGGGAGTAAGGGAGGGGGGAGTAAGGGAGGGGGGAGTAAGGGAGGGGGGAGTAAGGGAGGGGGGGAGTAAGGGAGGGGGGGCTAAGGGAGGGGGGAGTAAGGGAGGGGGGAGTAAGGGAGGGGGGCTAAGGGAGGGGGGAGTAAGGGAGGGGGGGAGTAAGGGAGGGGGGCTAAGGGAGGGGGGCTAAGGGAGGGGGGAGTAAGGGAGGGGGGGGAGTAAGGGAGGGGGGGAGTAAGGGAGGGGGGAGTAAGGGAGGGGGGCTAAGGGAGGGGGGAGTAAGGGAGGGGGGAGTAAGGGAGGGGGGGAGTAAGGGAGGGGGGGCTAAGGGAGGGGGGAGTAAGGGAGGGGGGGAGTAAGGGAGGGGGGGAGTAGGGGAGGGGGGGCTAAGGGAGGGGGGAGTAAGGGAGGGGGGAGTAAGGGAGGGGGGAGTAAGGGAGGGGGGAGTAAGGGAGGGGGGGAGTAAGGGAGGGGGAGTAAGGGAGGGGGGGGAGTAAGGGAGGGGGGGCTAAGGGAGGGGGGAGTAAGGGAGGGGGGAGTAAGGGGGGGGCTAAGGGAGGGGGGAGTAAGGGAGGGGGGAGTAAGGGAGGGGGGCTAAGGGAGGGGGGAGTAAGAAGGGGGGCTAAGGGAGGGGGGAGTAAGGGAGGGGGGAGTAAGGGAGGGGGGGAGTAAGGGAGGGGGGGCTAAGGGAGGGGGGGAGTAAGGGAGGGGGGGAGTAAGGGAGGGGGGAGTAAGGGAGGGGGGCTAAGGGAGGGGGGGAGTAAGGGAGGGGGGAGTAAGGGAGGGGGGAGTAAGGGAGGGGGGCTAAGGGAGGGGGGAGTAAGGGAGGGGGGAGTAAGGGAGGGGGGCTAAGGGAGGGGGGGAGTAAGGGAGGGGGGGAGTAAGGGAGGGGGGCTAAGGGAGGGGGGAGTAAGGGAGGGGGGCTAAGGGAGGGGGGAGTAAGGGAGGGGGGAGTAAGGGAGGGGGGCTAAGGGAGGGGGGGAGTAAGGGAGGGGGGGAGTAAGGGAGGGGGGGAGTAAGGGAGGGGGGGAGTAAGGGAGGGGGGAGTAAGGGAGGGGGGCTAAGGGAGGGGGGAGTAAGGGAGGGGGGAGTAAGGGAGGGGGGAGTAAGGGAGGGGGGCTAAGGGAGGGGGGAGTAAGGGAGGGGGGGAGTAAGGGAGGGGGGGAGTAAGGGAGGGGGGGAGTAAGGGAGGGGGGAGTAAGGGAGGGGGGAGTAAGGGAGGGGGGCTAAGGGAGGGGGAGTAAGGGAGGGGGGAGTAAGGGAGGGGGGAGTAAGGGAGGGGGGAGTAAGGGAGGGGGGAGTAAGGGAGGGGGGGAGTAAGGGAGGGGGGAGTAAGGGAGGGGGGAGTAAGGGAGGGGGGAGTAAGGGAGGGGGGGCTAAGGGAGGGGGGGAGTAAGGGAGGGGGAGTAAGGGAGGGGGGGAGTAAGGGAGGGGGAGTAAGGGAGGGGGGAGTAAGGGAGGGGGAGTAAGGGAGGGGGAGTAAGGGAGGGGGAGTAAGGGAGGGGGAGTAAGGGAGGGGGGGAGTAAGGGAGGGGGGGAGTAAGGGAGGGGGGGAGTAAGGGAGGGGGGGAGTAAGGGAGGGGGAGTAAGGGAGGGGGAGTAAGGGAGGGGGTGGGTAAGGGAGGGGGGAGTAAGGGAGGGAGGGGGGCTAAGGGAGGGGGGCTAAGGGAGGGGGGCTAAGGGAGGGGGGCTAAGGGAGGGGGGGAGTAAGGGAGGGGGGGAGTAAGGGAGGGGGGAGTAAGGGAGGGGGTGGGTAAGGGAGGGGGGAGTAAGGGAGGGAGGGGGGCTAAGGGAGGGGGGCTAAGGGAGGGGGGAGTAAGGGAGGGGGAGTAAGGGAGGGGGGTGTAAGGGAGGGGGGAGTAAGGGAGGGGGGCTAAGGGAGGGGGGAGTAAGGGAGGGGGGAGTAAGGGAGGGGGAGTAAGGGAGGGGGAGTAAGGGAGGGGGAGTAAGGGAGGGAGGGGGGCTAAGGGAGGGGGGCTAAGGGAGGGGGGAGTAAGGGAGGGGGGCTAAGGGAGGGGGGAGTAAGGGAGGGGGGAGTAAGGGAGGGGGGCTAAGGGAGGGGGGGAGTAAGGGAGGGGGGCTAAGGGAGGGGGGGAGTAAGGGAGGGGGGAGTAAGGGAGGGGGGGAGTAAGGGAGGGGGGCTAAGGGAGGGGGGGAGTAAGGGAGGGGGGCTAAGGGAGGGGGGGAGTAAGGGAGGGGGGAGTAAGGGAGGGGGGAGTAAGGGAGGGGGGCTAAGGGAGGGGGGGAGTAAGGGAGGGGGGCTAAGGGAGAGGGGGAGTAAGGGAGGGGGGAGTAAGGGAGGGGGGGAGTAAGGGAGGGGGGCTAAGGGAGGGTGGGAGTAAGGGAGGGGGGAGTAAGGGAGGGGGGAGTAAGGGAGGGGGGAGTAAGGGAGGGGGGAGTAAGGGAGGGGGGGCTAAGGGAGGGGGGAGTAAGGGAGGGGGAGTAAGGGAGGGGGGGAGTAAGGGAGGGGGGAGTAAGGGAGGGGGTGGGTAAGGGAGGGGGGAGTAAGGGAGGGAGGGGGGCTAAGGGAGGGGGGCTAAGGGAGGGGGGGAGTAAGGGAGGGGGAGTAAGGGAGGGGGGAGTAAGGGAGGGGGGAGTAAAGGAGGGGGGCTAAGGGAGGGGGGAGTAAGGGAGGGGGGAGTAAGGGAGGGGGAGTAAGGGAGGGGGAGTAAGGGAGGGGGAGTAAGGGAGGGAGGGGGGCTAAGGAGGGGGGCTAAGGGAGGGGGGAGTAAGGGAGGGGGGCTAAGGGAGGGGGGAGTAAGGGAGGGGGGGAGTAAGGGAGGGGGGCTAAGGGAGGGGGGAGTAAGGGAGGGGGGAGTAAGGGAGGGGGGGCTAAGGGAGGGGGGAGTAAGGGAGGGGGGGAGTAAGGGAGGGGGGGCTAAGGGAGGGGGGAGTAAGGGAGGGGGGAGTAAGGGAGGGGGGGAGTAAGGGAGGGGGGAGTAAGGGAGGGGGTGGGTAAGGGAGGGGGGAGTAAGGGAGGGAGGGGGGCTAAGGGAGGGGGGCTAAGGGAGGGGGGAGTAAGGGAGGGGGAGTAAGGGAGGGGGGAGTAAGGGAGGGGGGAGTAAGGGAGGGGGGCTAAGGGAGGGGGGAGTAAGGGAGGGGGGAGTAAGGGAGGGAGGGGGGCTAAGGGAGGGGGGCTAAGGGAGGGGGGAGTAAGGGAGGGGGGCTAAGGGAGGGGGGAGTAAGGGAGGGGGGAGTAAGGGAGGGGGGGAGTAAGGGAGGGGGAGTAAGGGAGGGGGGCTAAGGGAGGGGGGAGTAAGGGAGGGGGGCTAAGGGAGGGGGGAGTAAGGGAGGGGGGAGTAAGGGAGGGGGGCTAAGGGAGGGGGGGAGTAAGGGAGGGGGGCTAAGGGAGGGGGGGAGTAAGGGAGGGGGGAGTAAGGGAGGGGGGGAGTAAGGGAGGGGGGCTAAGGGAAGGGGGGAGTAAGGGAGGGGGGCTAAGGGAGGGTGGGAGTAAGGGAGGGGGGAGTAAGGGAGGGGGGAGTAAGGGAGGGGGGCTAAGGGAGGGGGGGAGTAAGGGAGGGGGGCTAAGGGAGGGGGGGAGTAAGGGAGGGGGGAGTAAGGGAGGGGGGGAGTAAGGGAGGGGGGCTAAGGGAGGGGGGGAGTAAGGGAGGGGGGAGTAAGGGAGGGGGGAGTAAGGGAGGGGGGAGTAAGGGAGGGGGGGAGTAAGGGAGGGGGGGCTAAGGGAGGGGGGAGTAAGGGAGGGGGGAGTAAGGGAGGGGGGGAGTAAGGGAGGGGGGGCTAAGGGAGGGGGGAGTAAGGGAGGGGGGGAGTAAGGGAGGGGGGAGTAAGGGAGGGGGGAGTAAGGGAGGGGGGGAGTAAGTGAGGGGGGGAGTAAGGGAGGGGGGGAGTAAGGGAGGGGGGGCTAAGGGAGGGGG
Source organism: Lampetra planeri (assembly GCF_965212315.1). Lineage (NCBI taxonomy): Eukaryota > Metazoa > Chordata > Hyperoartia > Petromyzontiformes > Petromyzontidae > Lampetra > Lampetra planeri. Next base: position 3,219,713 of record NC_136158.1, read on the forward strand.
GAGTAAGGGAGGGGGGGAGTAAGGGAGGGGGGGAGTAAGGGAGGGGGGGAGTAAGGGAGGGGGGGCTAAGGGAGGGGGGAGTAAAGGAGGGGGGAGTAAGGGAGGGGGGGAGTAAGGGAGGGGGGGGGCTAAGGGAGGGGGGGGGGGGGCTAAGGGAGGGGGGAGTAAGGGAGGGGGGGAGTAAGGAGGGGGGAGTAAGGGAGGGGGGGAGTAAGTGAGGGGGGAGTAAGGGAGGGGGGGAGTAAGGGAGGGGGGAGTAAGGGAGGGGGGAGTAAGGGAGGGGGGAGTAAGGGAGGGGGGGCTAAGGGAGGGGGGCTAAGGGAGGGGGGAGTAAGGAGGGGGGCTAAGGGAGGGGGGAGTAAGGGAGGGGGGGCTAAGGGAGGGGGGAGTAAGGGAGGGGGGGAGTAAGGGGAGGGGGGCTAAGGGAGGGGGGAGTAAGGGAGGGGGGCTAAGGAGAGGGGGGAGTAAGGGAGGGGGGAGTAAGGGAGGGGGGGCTAAGGGAGGGGGGGAGTAAGGGAGGGGGGGGGAGTAAGGGAGGGGGGAGTAAGGGAGGGGGCTAAGGGAGGGGGGGGAGTAAAGGGAGGGGGGGGAGTAAGGGAGGGGGGGGCTAAGGGAGGGGGGGAGTAAGGGAGGGGGGGGGAGTAAGGGAGGGGGGGAGTAAGGGAGGGGGGCTAAGGGAGGGGGGAGTAAGGGAGGGGGGAGTAAGGGAGGGGGGGCTAAGGGGAGGGGGGGAGTAAGGGAGGGGGGGAGTAAGGGGAGGGGGGGGAGTAAGGGAGGGGGGGCTAAGGGAGGGGGGAGTAAGGGAGGGGGGAGTAAGGGAGGGGGGGCTAAGGGAGGGGGGAGTAAGGGAGGGGGAGTAAGGGAGGGGGGCTAAGGGAGGGGGGGGAGTAAGGGAGGGGGGGAGTAAGGGAGGGGGGAGTAAGGGAGGGGGGCTAAGGGAGGGGGGAGTAAGGGAGGGGGGGAGTAAGGGAGGGGGGGAGTAAGGGAGGGGGGAGTAAGGGAGGGGGGAGTAAGGGAGGGGGGCTAGGGAGGGGGGAGTAGGGAGGGTAAGGGGGGGAGTAAGGAGGGGGGAGTAAGGGAGGGGGGGAGTAGGGAGGGGGAGTAAGGGAGGGGGGGCTAAGGAGGGGGGAGTAAGGGAGGGGGAGTAAGGGAGGGGGGAGTAAGGGGAGGGGGAGTAAGAGGAGGGGGGGAGTAAGGGAGGGGGGGAGTAAGGGAGGGGGGGAGTAAGGGAGGGGGGAGAGGGAGTAAGGGAGGGGGGGAGTAAGGGAGGGGGAGGAGTTGGGAGTAAGGGAGGGGGGGAGTAAGGGAGGGGGAGTAAGGGAGGGGGGTGGGTAAGGGAGGGGGGAGTAAGGGAGGGAGGGGGGCTAAGGGAGGGGGGCTAAGGGAGGGGGGCTAAGGGAGGGGGGCTAAGGGAGGGGGGAGTAAGGGAGGGGGTGGGTAAGGGAGGGGGGAGTAAGGGAGGGAGGGGGGGCTAAGGGAGGGGGGCTAAGGGAGGGGGGAGTAAGGGAGGGGGGGAGTAAGGGAGGGGGGCTAAGGGAGGGGGGGGCTAAGGGAGGGGGGAGTAAGGGAGGGGGAGTAAGGGAGGGGGGAGTAAGGGAGGGGGGCTAAGGGAGGGGGGCTAAGGGAGGGGGGGAGTAATGGGAGGGGGGCTAAGGGAGGGGGGAGTAAGGGAGGGGGGAGTAAGGGAGGGGGGAGTAAGGGAGGGGGGCTAAGGGAGGGGGGAGGTAAGGGAGGGGGAGTAAGGGAGGGGGGAGTAAGGGAGGGGGGAGTAAGGGAGGGGGGCTAAGGGAGGGGGGGAGTAAGGGAGGGGGGCTAAGGGAGGGGGGGAGTAAGGGAGGGGGGAGTAAGGGAGGGGGGAGTAAGGGAGGGGGGGGAGTAAGGGAGGGGGGGAGTAAGGGAGGGGGGCTAAGGGAGGGGGGAGTAAGGGAGGGGGGAGTAAGGGAGGGGGGGAGTAAGGGAGGGGGGAGTAATGGAGGGGGGAGTAAGGGAGGGGGGGAGTAAGGGAGGGGGGAGTAAGGGAGGGGGGAGTAAGGGAGGGGGGGAGTAAGGGAGGGGGGAGTAAGGGAGGGGGGAGTAAGGGAGGGGGGAGTAAGGGAGGGGGGAGTAAGGGAGGGGGGAGTAAGGACGGGGGGGAGTAAGGGAGGGGGGGGTAAGGGAGGGGGCAGGGAAGGGAGGGGGAGTAAGGGGAGAAGGGGGGATAAGATGAAGAGATAATTGACGGTGGGGGGGGTGGGGGGGGGCCTTCCTGGTAGAACTTTAGTTTTAACATCCTGCACCTCCGAGTTACGGTGTGAAAGAAGTTCAACATACATACGCACACAACGGAGAAGGAGTCAATCCATCCGTCAATAAGAGGCACGCGGGCTCGGGCACGGGTGAACATCGATTGCCGCAGATCGGAGGAGTTTTAAAACAACAAAACTCTGAATCGATGATTATTAGGAACGCGCTGTGACATTGTAGACACTAATGAGCTGTGTTTGCTGCGACACTCGAAAAGTGGCAAAGACAGCGGCAAAAAGTTTGTTCGAAGCGCCAACGTCTGGCGGTAGAATGCGGTCGGCAACCCGCTGTGGTGACATGGCTGGGCCCTGGCTTGCTGCTTGGTTCGAGACCCCCACCGGCCACCCTGGTTAATACTGCGGGGTGTGTTCGCCGCTAAGTTGAGCGTCCTGTGGCGTTATCCGTAAAAAAAGAGGTGGCCCACGTGTGTCCGTTGTCTGTGCCAAAGTTCCCAATTTACTCGCAAATTTCCTTCATTGGGTAAAACCACTGAGCAGAATGAGCCCCTTCTATTGGCAGCCTACGCGTGTCCGTGAAACGTGTAGCGCCTTTTGCGCGATAGCCCTGTTCTAAAAGAACGGCGTTTAACATTTCCTTTCTCGTTATTATTTTTAGACTCCGACTAATTGACGTTCCGTGGAGCGGCACCGCCTGATTTGTGCAACTTTCGTTTCACGAGGCCAGATTTTAATGCCACCGGCATGGACACAAGATTTAAAAGTTTGTGCGACGCCAAGAAGCGTTTAGACATTCACGGTGAAGGAATAAAACGAAAGTTGCTGCCACTACGCGTTACAGCCCGGGGAACTCCTGCATCGTAACCCCCCACTTAATAATTTAACATTTGAAACCCAGGGAATGCCTCTCTGCATCTCTCTGAGATTCTGTCAGGAGGCTCCAACCTCGGCTGTGTTATCAATTCAGTAAATTTAACCCGTTCACAACTACTTTCGCATCGCATACGTAGCCAAATCTGCTAATCGGAGGTCCGACGATAGTGAAGGTTGTTCCGACGCCTCCCCCTATATGAGTGTAGGTCACATTCAATCCACTGCTGGATGAAGGGCCTCCCCAAGCCGCTGACACCAATACTATTATATAACAATGCACCTTGTATGTATTTATGTTGAACTTCTTTAGCACCGCACGTAGCCACCCGTGCTAAATCGGAGGTACGGGGGCAGGACAAACTAAACACAAAAAGCAATTCTGAAGAAATTGGTTATAAAATACGGATTTTAAAGTGCATAGCTCCAGTGGCTTCCTCAAATCGGAAGGAAGAGCGTTCCAGACGGCCGCAGAAGCGCATCTGAAAGCGCCGCGCGATACGATCACCGTCATTGTTCGATGGTTAGCCAAAAGCGAAGATGACCGGAGTCTGCACGACGCTCTACCCTCCTTGACGAGAATCAGCGAGGTATTGCGGTGAAATGTGGCGAGTAGCAGCTATGAACCGATTTCATCGCTCCATCTCCTCGGTAGACGTCTCTCTCAGGGCTCGTTCCACTCCTCGGCTGCCACTCCGTTACCACTCTCGACCGGAGGCCATCCCCGTCGCTTCTGGCCGTGACGCTCCCTGCCCAGGCCAAAGCTCCATTTTGATGAACGATTCGGATTTCAATTTAACACGTAGGCTTTCGCGACCAATATTATTCATAATATAGGCTTTTGGGTCAGATCGCGTTATTTATAAATGTGTCGTAACCCTCCACCACCCGACACGGCCAAACAGTAAAACATGTGTCACGTTTTTCAAAGGACAAATTAATTGACTTCTTTAGCCCACCGGTGTGCTGAAGAGATGATGACGTCACCCTGATGCTGTTCTATTTAAGACCGGAAGCAACAGGAGAGCTTCACCATTCTTGCCCGATGAAGCTGATTGTAATTATCAGCGAAACGTCGTACAACTCAAATTTTAAAATGCCGTTGATTCTCTCTTCAGCACACAGGTGGGCTAAAGAAGTCAATTAATTTGTCCTTTGAAAACGTGACACATTTTTTACTGTTTGGCCGTGTCGGGTGGTGGAGGGTTACGACACATTTATAAATAACACGATCTGACCCAAAAACCTATATTATGATTCGGATGTCGTCATTCACCTGCGTTCGTTCTCTCCTGTACGCGTTCCTTCCTTATGTTTAACACTCAGATTGTAAATATTGTGGTTTGGCTCTCCAACACACAACCGGTGTGCTGTACTAGTGACGAACTGGCCACGTTTTGTTTACGTGACAAACCTTACTGGTTGGCTGTGTCGGGTGGTGGCGGGTTTTAACGACACATTTATATATTTACGCGATCAAACCCAAACACACCTGTATTGTGGAAAATAAAAACAAGTTCATACTTTAGATTCATAGTTTCTATCCTACCCCAATTTTAGGCCTCACCCAGGTCGGCTTGGCCTTAAACGAGTAACTGGCAAAGTGTACGATTACCAACTACATCTCATTAGCAATGCCCACAGCTCCATGGCAGAATCCTTGATGTTGGGGAGAAGGGGCGATGGGGGCCGATCGCCCCCCCCTCCAGGACCCCTAACACCGGTATTTTATTGATATTTACTAGATCAAAATACATTGAATGATGTATTTTTAATTTCTTGTATGTAGGGCCCAATTTAAAAGGCTTGACATTTCAGGAAGTTTCTCGACCCTGCCGGGTCTTGCGTTTGCGGAAATGATCGTGAACTATTGTTGAAATTTTACGTGCTCTGTTGTACATGTAAAGAATGGCCATCAGATTTTTACATTCCGCAATCTCGACCGCCAATATTTCTTCACGTAGCCACACGTAAATCACATCTCTCTTCGCTGAGCGCGAACGGCGATCGGTCGCAACGAAAGGTTCGTGCAGATCGCTGGCGTCGCGTTGTGAGCCATTCATACCCAACAAAGGGGGGGCAGGTGTGTTGGGGCATTACCTTTCGTTTTTAATTGGAAAGACACACATTTCCGAGGAGCGTAATGTTGTTTTGATAAATACGTTCACGGCGCGCTAACGTGTGTGTGTGTGTGTCTGTGGGGAGCGGTAGTGTAGCGGTTAGTGCGCTACGCTACGAACCCGGTGACCCGGGTTGGATTCACGCTCACGGCAAACACTGGAGACGATTATCTGAACCGGTCCGGGACCTCCCCCTAGATCGACTCAGCCTCAAATGAGTACCTGATGCTGTGTGTACACATCGCCACTGGGGAGACAAAGGCGGTCGGGCCTGGTGCTGGCCACCCACCCCCCTTGTGTACCGTTCCGGCCTTTCATAGATGCTCGATAACAGCATTTGCCCTTGTTAAGGCTACATGGGGGATTTTTGTCCGTCTGCCCGCCAGGATTTATTGCAAGGTTGTTCGCAAAACACCTCCGCGTGCGAATTGGAAAGAAATCGCGTGCACAGAAGCGCGGAGGCGACGCATTTCCTCGGGTTGCGCGCCCGAGGGAAGGAGAGAGAAAGGCGCGGATTGGAGAACTTTACGCAGCTTCTGTCTCCTCAACAGACCTGTTCTCCACCTGAGGACGGCTGCTTGCGTTGTGGGCCGAAACGTCGTGAGAATTATTTAATTATGTTTGATTTTTATTATTTTATTATTTCCCTTCTACGTGACTTTACCGAAAGAACCAAGAAGATGAATCCCTGCAGTCACGAAAGCTTTAAATCGAAACTTTACGCAGATCACTGGCATAAATCATCGCTTTTGGCTGCTGCCATCGAACAAAGTCGGCGGTCACCGCATGTCGCACGGCGCTTTCAGATGCGCTTCCGAGGCCGTCTGGAACGCTCCTCTTTCTGCTATTAGGAAGCAAATGGAGCCGTGTGCACGTTTATATCCAGATTGAAAGCTCATTTCTTTATAACTGCTTTGTGTTCTTTGTTCTTTCGGTAAAGTCACGTAGAATGGAAATAATAAAATAATAAAAATAAAACATAATAAAATAATAAAATACTATAATAACAAGATAATCTAATTATTTTATTATGTTTTAATTTGATTTGAATTTTTACTATTTTATTATTTCCATTCTACGTGACTTTACCGAAAGAACCAAGAAGATGAATCCCTGCAGTCACGAAAGCTTTAAATCGAGATGAATGCTATTCGATGTCCTACTATTGAGACGCATTATTTTGCCCGTTTAATTTAAAAACATCCATTTTCAACAGGGAAATCTGGTACCTATACGAATCTGCAAAATGGCAAAATCTATAATCGAGTAATGGTACAATTTTGCGTGCAAGTTCCAGTTTTGCGTTAAAGCTACGGAGCAGGCGCGAGCGTCGCCCTCGCGTGTAATTGGTGCAATTATTTTTAGATTCAGTGTACGGCAGAAATAATTATTTGGTAATGCATTGCTAATCCGTATATAATTATCTACAGACATTACCAAGCACATGTGGAGGCAACTCATAATAACAACAACATTGGCAATTATTTACACGCGGAAAGCCTCTCTCGACTCTCACGACTCTCTTTCAGGAGGATCCGGCAATTGGGATGTTTGGCTAATTGCGTGAGCGACTGTTGGCAAGTGGGAGGAAACCAGGGTCACGGGAGACAACCCACGGACGTATGAACCTTTTGCGCTACAGTGCGTAGCCAACCGCGCTAATCGGAGGTGCGGGGGCGGTAGTAAGGACGAACAAACCAAACACAAAAAGTAGTTCTGAAGAAATTCGTTTTCATTCCAGATGATTTAAAAGCGCATAGCTTTGGTGGCCTCCTAATATCGCAAGGAAGAGCGTTCCAGACGGCCGCAGGAGCGCTCCTGAAAGCGCCGCGCGATGCCGGTGACCACCTTGGTTCGATGGCAGCAGCCAAAAGCCTTGGCTGCTGCGAGGATGAGAACTTCGCGTGCATGGGGAGGGTGACACTTTGTCCTGACATCTTGTGGCCACATCGCTGCCACACTTACTTACTTACTCTTCCTCGTCCCCTATGGCACATGAGGCCACAATGAGTTCTCTCTTTCCATATGTTCCTGTCCTTGGCCGCATGCTGTGCCTCTCTTCATGAGAGGTTCATTTGACCGAACAGCCACACGCCACCAGTACACGTGGCAAGTGGTGGCGATCACCCACGAACCAGGATCAACGTCTGTTTAGCTTCCAGGTTCGAGAATGAAATCGTTTGAATTGGCGGCGATTTGTTCAAAGCCAGTTCTGGTAGAGTTGTGGATTTATACAAGCAATCCACGACTCGAAAGATTATCGGTTCGATTACTTACCTATTCGTTAAACAATATTTGAGAAAACAAGCGTTTCACCGCACGATTGTGTCGCTGGACGGGAGGTTTTGCCACGTCAGAATCATCACCGCGTCACGCTGGGCGTGGCTTGTGAGGGGTTTCCTGCCTTCGTGAGGCAGGATGTCAGCGCGGTTGCCGTGCCAGAAAGGGAATCTTACTCTTAGTTCTTTCGGTAAAGTCACGTAGGTAAAAAATGAAATTAAAATTAATAAAAATAAAACAATAAAATCACGACGTTTCGGAGGCAACACAAGTCTCCGTCATCAGGTGGGACCGTCACAGCCAGATTAGCTGCGTCAAGTGAGGCAAGGATTCAAGATGCAAGCCCTTAAATAAAGCGATGGGTATTACCTTGTTATCGCGGCATCTCTTGAGGAAGGCCAACGTCTCGAGAAGTTGTGATTTCTTGTCTCGTTGTCTGTAAAACATTCTAACAGATAGGTGGAATTCCTCCCCGTAGATGGCATTAATTCTAGATTTGAAGCTTTCGTGACTGCAAGGATTCATACTCTTAAATAACTAAGAGTATGAATCCTTGCAGTCACGAAAGCTTCAAATCTACAGAAAGGGAATCTTCACTTAAAATTGGAGGAGGAATCCGATGAGCTGTGAAGCTCTTTTACGACAGGTGTCCAGCATGGGCGGGTCGGAAAAAGGTTTAAAGAGAGTCAAGTAATCGACCAGAAGAAAGCAGTCGACCACAATTTTGATTCGATGAATCGAATAATGGTCCCAGCTGTGATAGTTGTGGCCCGAATCTCTACAGCACACAAACCAAACACATTCCTCCTGCGGAGGGAGCTGGAAGGAACGTTGGGTTGCTCGGTCAATGGCCAGGGTCAACGGCGGCGTGGTGTATTCCGCAAATATGCCCGACTGTGAGGGCGGGCACAAGCCGGCGTGAGTAGATTAAACGTTGAGTTTTATAAGGGCACCACGGGGTGACCAGCCCCTTCCCACCCAGCCCCACCCCTCCCACCCTCCACCCAGATATATATAATATATAAATGTGTCGTTAAACCCGCCAACACCCGACACGGCCAATTAGTAAAGGTTTGTCACGTAAACAAAACGTGCCAATTAGACACTAGTACAGCAGCACACCGGTGTGTTGGAGAGTAAACCCACAACAATTTGAGTACGACGTTTCGCCAGTAATTACAACCAACCTCATCAGGCTGGTTGTAAATAGCGGCTGGGTCGGGTGGTGGCGGGTTTAACGACACATTTACGCCATCCAACCCAAAAAAACACACACACACACACCTCTAATTATGGATAATATTGGTCGCGAAAGCCTACGACGTGTTAAACCGAGGACCTGTTAATATCGTGAATTGTTGTTGTCTGGCTCCATAGTGCCACGTACGAGCTTGTCTTCCGCAAATATCATAACTCCTCCTTGCTCTGTGTGTGTGTGTGGGAGCGGTTGCGTAGAGGTTAGCGCTACGCTACGCTACGAGCCCGGCCACCCGAGTTCGATTCCCGACCACGGCCAACACCGGTGGCGATTAATCTGAACACGTCCTGGGCCTCCCCTAGGTCGACTCGGCCTCAAAAGCGAGTACCTGGTGTGGTGTGTAGTAATCTTCGCCATTCGGGAGACAAAGGCGGCCGGGCGTGGTGCTGACCACCCACCCCCCCCTCGTGAGCCGTGCCGGCCTTCTTTGGTTGCTACTCGCTATCAGCACTTGTCCCAACAGCCCATTGAGGCTATACGGGGCGGGGGGGATCTTTGTCTTTGGTATAAATTGACTCGGCCATGAACGTGTCAACAGCGCCCGGGGTACATTCCAATGATGCGGCTTCACCTGCCACGCTTGTTTCTGAAACATTTATTCTTCTGCCCGAAAGCTATTGAAGCACGTGGGGGGGGGGGGTGAGAAACATATGGCTCGCCAAGTAACACAGCAGGCAAAGATGCAAATGCGCCCAGATTTCGGTGAGCTGCATGAACACTCCCCACCTTCCCCCTCATTTGTATTTCAGGCTCCCCACATTGTCCCCCCCCCCCTCTCTATCGTGTTCCACAGTGCCGGCCTTCCTAGGCGCTACTCGCTAACAGCACTCGCCCCAACAGTCTGTTAAAAGGTTATGCGCGGGGTGGTATTGGGGGGTAGGGTATATTTATATTTGTCTGCGTGCGTGCAAGACCTCTCTGCCAGCTGGGCGCATTTCCCGACGGCTCGCTCGCCCCCCACCCCCCTGGGCTTTGTCGACTGCGGACTGCGAGAGGGGAGCTCACCTCGGAATGAGAAGTATTCCACTCAAAGCGCGACGGGGGGGGAGGGTGGGGTGGCGAGTTCGAGGCCACGGGAGGCATTCCGCTCTGTGTTATTGCTGCAGCCCTCTTCGTCCCCGTCCGTGCAGATGGGGTCTACCAGGCACGAGGCAGACACTGGATAACCATATCGCCCCCCCCACCCCCGCGTGTGTTGGATCTTCTTCGAAGCTCACGGTCCTGCCCCCTAAACAGCACCCCCACTACAGAGATCGTGGCGGTTAGGCGCGAGTGGCCGATGCACAAAATGTTGAAATGAAAAAAACGAAAACTCTGTCCGGTGTGCGCGACTGGGACATCTCAAAACACCCTCCTGTGTCTGATTGCCAGAGAGGTTGAAGTTCTATTCTTCCTATTTAATTATGTTGATACTGGCAACGACAACAACCAACAACAACCAACAACAACAACAAGGGGTCCCATAGGGCACGGTGGGAGTTGTGGGGTGGGGGGGGAGATCCGACGGGCCAATTGGGGTGGTTGACGTTGTTGTCGTCGTTGTTATTGTTGTGGTTGTTGTTGCCGTTGTTGTCTAGATCACTGATGGGGTCCCTCACGCCCACGCCAACGTTATCCCGCATGATGAGTAGAAGAAGAAGAGTTATGCCGAGTGTAATACTGAGCCGTCTTGCAGACGTCGATTTCGTGCACAGATCACAGACGGTCTCCCCAAACTCCTCTCGATAAACTAACGAAATACTTTATTTTTTTCGATTCAAAGCTTTCGTGACTGCAGGGATTCATCTTCTTGGTTCTTTCGTTAAAGTCACGTAGAATGGAAATAATAAAATAATAAGAATAAAACAATGAAATAATTCTCACGACGTTTCGGCCATAACGCAAGCAACCGTCCTCAGGTGGAGAACACGTCTGTCACCTGAGGACGGCTGCTTGCGTTGTGGCCGAAACGTCGTGAGAATTATTTAGTTATGTTTTATTTTTATTATTTTATTATTTCCATTCTACGTGACTTTACCGAAAGAACCAAGAAGATAACCAAATACTGCCGCGGATTCTGATTTTCTCTCTCGCGCGCATCTGCGTAAACAACAACAACAACTAATTTATCTCGATATAATGAACAAAATACAGCCCCCCCCCCTCTCTCTCTCTCTGTGTGTCGCGCGTCTGTTGTTGACAACCACTCCTCCTCGTCTCTTTCCCGACCGTACGCTGAACTTCTTTCGCACCGTACGTAGCCGTGCTAATCGGAGTTGCGATGCTACGGCCGTGTTCAATCTGCGCAACTGCTGCTGCCTGCCGACTGTGCATCGTCTTAACGTCACCATTTAGCACGGAGAATAGCACGGAGTAACAGAGCCGTCAACCCACACGGTTTAGCCGGATTCTTGTGCAGGGAAATTCAGTTTTTCAGGTCCATACGGCGTAGAGGTCGTTTCAATACGGGCAAAATCATGTTTTTGTCTATTTGTGTTTCTCCCTTGTGATGGGAGTTTGCAGGATGAACGTTGAGATTCATAAGGGGCACGGGGTGACCAATAAGGTCTGAATTGGTCTGCAGTAAGGTAGGCAGCACTGATGAGGGGTTGACAGGTACGCTATACACTACACTAGTATACGCTACATTACGACACCGGACATAACAAATACAGTTTAACCCGTATTTTTTGTACAGGGAAATTGAGTTTTCAGGGCCATGCAGCGGACAGCCGTTTCAATACGGGCCAAAAAAAATGTCTATTTGTTTGTGTTTCTCCCTTGGGGGATGAACGTTGAGATTTATTAAGGGGCACGGTGTGACCAAAAACGTCGGCATTGGTCTGTAATAAGGTAGGGCACTGATAAGGGGTTGACAGGTAATGGAGAAATAAAAAAAAACTACCGTGATTTTTGTTTCAAGTCTTGCGGGTGTCTCAATTATGAATACACATCCGGGGGTATCGGGACAAGCGGGGGGATGGGTGGGGGGCACTGCAGGACTCCAATGATGCCCGCAGTGGCTGCCCCACCCCCCCCGGCTGATACAAAATAGGCAGCAGCAGCACACAGCCACTTGCTGGCACCAGCAGCAGCAGCACACAGCCACTTGCTGGCAGCAGCAGCAGTGGCAGCACACAGCCACTTGTTGGCACCAGCAGCAGCAGCACACAGCCATTTGCTGGCATCAGCAGCACACAGCCACTTGCTGGCACCAGCAGCAGCAGCAGCAGCACACAGCCACTTGCTGGCAGCAGCAGCACCAGCAGCAGCAGTGGCAGCAATGGCAGCAGTGGCAGCAGCACACAGCCACTTGCTTGCGCCAGCCAACCGCTTCTGGCAACAACAACGACGACGACAGGAGGGTCAGTGCCGGATTAAGCGAGTGTGGGGCCTGTAGCATATGTTATAAAGGGGCCCTAAATAAAAAAACACTTCAATATTAAAAACACACATTTTTTACTTGCATAGCAAATGTATTGTATTTTTTTTTCCATTTGCTATACTGCCAGATAATACGACAAATCGCTAACCTTAAACACCCAGTCGTTCATAAAAGTTGAAGGCGGTATAGTACTATAGTAATAGAGCAAGTGCAGACTCACTGAACCGGAATTGATCGCTTGAAAGCATTTAGCGCGGGGTCATTGAAAGTGCGGGCCCCGTAGCTACTACACGTGTAGTAGCTACTACACGTAGTAGCTGCTACATGTAGCTACTACTACATGTAGCAGCTGCTACTTATGTAGCTGAGTTGCTCGACGGCCACTGCTGGCAGGAGGGCCTCGGCTGGACGGGAGCTCCGGAGAGCCGGGCCCCACCCCCTCCCACCGTCCCCTCCTATGGGGTATTTGGCCTACTCTTCTACTATGGCCAGATGTCTCGGAAGAGGCGGGCACGTTACCACCAACACACCACCTACCACCACCAGCCACCACCAGTCACCCACCACCAACCACCACCACCAACAACCACCCACCACCACCAGCCACCACCCACCACCAACAACCACCACCAGCCGGCACCACCACCACCAGCCACCCAACACCAACTAACCACCACCACCAGCCACCCACCACCAACCACCCACCACCACCAACCACCCACCAACCACCACCAACCACCCACCACCCACCACCACCAACCACCCACCAACCACCACCCACCACCACCAACCACCCACCACCACCACCACCAACCACCACCAGCCACCACCACCACCACCAACCACCCCCAACCACCAACCACCCACCACCACCCACCACCAGTGTACGTAGTCTGCCGAAACGATTCACCGCGGTGGCGGCTGGGGTGGGCAGAGGCACACTGTCGGAGCCTGGGAGTGTTTAAGAAACGTGCCCACGTTGTTCCTGCTGCCAAGCCGGGAGATTGAACCCAATCGGTGACCCCTGGGGATGGCAAGTCCGCTGCTCCTGTCGCGAACCGTCGCATCGCGGCAGCAAGCATGCAACTTCATTATAAAAGGGAGCTAATTATCTTCTTGGTTCTTTCGGTAAAGTCACGTAGAAGGGAAGTAATAAAATAATAAAAATAAAACATAATAAAATAATTCTCACGACGTTTCGGCCACAACGCAAGCAGCCGTCATCAGGTGAAGACCAGGCCTGTCGGGGAGACAGCGTCTGAATGAAAGCTAATTAATTAATCTCCGATGCCTCCCGTCCCTGCACACCACAAACCCTCTTGCCTCTCCCTTGTAAACTCCCACAGCCAAACTCCTTCCCCACCCACCTTCCCTCTCCCCTCCCGAGCCTATATAAAGCCACAACAGCAGACCATTTGCTCACACCTGAAGACGGACGCTTGTGTTGCGAACGAAACGTCGTGTTTTCTTTTTTTCAATATTTTTTTCTACCTACGTGACTTTACCGAACGAACCAGAGGGTATGGATTCCTGCAATCACGAAAGCTTCAAGATTACATCTCCGATGAGTTAATCAACCCGCTTGACAACTAAACGATCATCGGCGACGTAGCAATCCGCACGCACGCCCGCATGCCCTCTCTCTCGGTCTCTGTGTGCAGCATTACAAACAATGGAAGTGCCTAGAGAGAGAGAGAGAGAACAACCCATCCCCCGACCCCCAGCAGTGACGCGTTAAAAGATTTGTAACGTCTCATTTACACCCGGGTAATTACACCGGGGGATACTGCATCACCAACAACATGCGCTCGACTCATTTACACTTCATTTGCGCGCCGCGACGATTTATATTTTGGCTGCAATTCACACATTCGGTGCTGCGGACGTGGGGAGGCAACACGGCAAAAACTAAAAAATCGGAATAATTTGGAACCCTGAAATATAAATAAGCCAGACTTGGGGGGGGGGGGGAGACTGTTAGACCAGAAGACGTCTAACACCGTTTGAGACTAGGCTCGAAAGAAAGCTGCCTCTGGTGTGGACCAATTAGTTTCAAAGATAATGCATGGCTGGGTGGGGAGGGTGAGGGTGGGGCTGGGTGGGGAGGGTGAGGCTGGGTGGGGAGGGTGAGGGTGGGGCTGGGTGGGGAGGGTGAGGGTGGGGCTGGGTGGGAAGGGTGAGGGTGGGGCTGGGTGGGGAGGGTGAGGGTGGGGCTGGGTGGGGAGGGTGAGGGTGGGGCTGGGTGGGGAGGGTGAGGGTGGGGCTGGGTGGGGAGGGTGGGTCACCCCGTGATGCCCTTATAAAACTTAACGTTTAACCTACACACTACACTATACACTACACTTATACAGGTAGGAACAACAGGTTCCACACTGCCCACCAGGGATTATTTGTCTGTCGTGCACGAATGCGCTGTCCAACCAAGTTCCTACCTGCCCACTCCGAAGGAACGTGTTTAGAGTATTTTTTTGTTTGCATTCTGACCACATGCGTTGTGGTTATTGGTTAATGCAGACATGATTAATTGTAAAAAAGGGTTCAGTTTGGCGTTTTAACATCTTCTTAACACCTGTTTTGTTGCCAGAAAAAAAGGGGAAAACCTATTCTCATATTTTGGTACTGCCAAAGGAGGTCCCATGATGTAGCCGTAATATTCCTGCGTGCAATGGCGGAGCCAGGATTTACAGGTAGGGGAGGGGGGCAACCCCTCCAGCAATGAAAAGTGATAGAGGAGTTGTTAGTAAGTAAGGACTTGTCCCTTGCTTTTTATTCGACGCGTGTGCGGCGATGGTGCAGCCATAAATCGAGGGTCGATTTCGAACCGCGTTGTGTGATCGGCATCGCGCTCGCTGAAGGTGAACGCCTTCAGGGAAGTCGTGGACTGTATACGCAACTGCGCGCAATTCTGTGAGTCGCCTATAACCGCTTTGCCGTTACTTATTGCCAATTATGGACTCAGACTATTGTCCTATCATCTCATCGAGTCCCCGGCACGTAATAATATGCTACAAAGTGGCAGTGGGGGTCGCAAAATGCAGCTGTATTACTAATAAACCCCTGTACCAGTTGAAAGGGTAAAAACCTATCACTATATTTTGCCACTGGTAAAGGAGGTCTCATTGTGTAAATAAAAGCGTGCAATAATAATAAAAAAACAGCGTTCCGACTCGAGTGTTGTCACTGTGCAACTCATGCGATGGCTTATCTCTCGGCACGCGGGAGGTTAACGTGGGTTTGACCCCTGGGCCCCGACGATGCCTGTTGTGCATTGCGAGTCCGCGTGCGTTTCCTCTCCAAGGTGGTGGTCACGTGAAATTGTCTCCGGTTTTTGACCCTCCACATTTAAGAAACGTGAGTTTAGATTCTTCTTGGTTCTTTCGGTAAAGTCACGTAGAATGGAAATAATAAAATAATACAATCATTCTCACGACGTTTCGGCCACAACGCAGGCAGCCGTCCTCAGGTGAAGAACAGGTCTGTCGGGAAGACAGCGTCTGAATGAAACACCCCAGGCTTGGAGCGTATATTTAAGCTGGGTTGGAGGGGGAAGAGCGCCTTGACAAAATAATTAGCATATGAAGAGGAATTTAGCATATTTTTGGGAAATGCAGATATGGGATTAGTACTACTTGTGAAATGCGTAGGAGGTGGGCGGGGGTTTTCAAAGTCATATTATGCCCGTGCATTATGCAGGATTAGCAGCATCAAAGGGAGGGGATAGGAGTAGCATTAATAAAGGGAAGAAATGTTAATAGTATGTAGCTGCAGTAACGAAACCACCACGTAAAAAACTAAAGTATAAACTACATAGTATCATCAGTATACTAAATATACTCTCCAATAAGCTGATCTATTAACAGTAAGTAACAGAGGTGTGGACTCGAGTCATGTGACTTGGACTCGAGTCAGACTCGAGTCATGAATTTGATGACTTGCGACTCGACTTGGACTTGCATAACAATGACTTTGTCCCACCTCTGGTAAGTAATACATTACAATTCTTTGTCGCAAAAAAAAAAACGAGTTTAGATTATTCGGCTGTTAATTCCCGTGCGTGACAATATAAGCCACTGTGATTAGCTATCACGTGTGATTCTAGATTTGAAGCTTTCGTGACTGCAATGATTCATACTCTTAGTTTTTTCGGTAAAGTCACGTAGGTAAATAATGAAATTTTAATTTATAAACATAAAATAATAAAATCACGACGTTTCGGAGGCAACACAAGTCTCCGTCATCAGGTGGGACCGTCACAGCACGATTTGCTGTATCAAGTGAGGCAGGGATTCCAAGATGCAAGTTCTTAAATACAAGTTAAGGGGGAGGGGGGGGCTTATCAGAATGTGGTAGCCAATGAATGGAACGTATTGGGAGGGAGGGGGCGGGGCTAAAAGAGAGCACGAGGTGTAAGTAGGCGTGGACCTGTTTGTGCGCAAGCACGTGTTGGTGCACGTGTGGCCAGGTGGCCTCTGAAGAAGAGCTAATAGCTCAGTGGGCTTTATACCTGGTTAATAAAATAGTTTCGTTTAGAATAGCTGAGTAGGCAGCAAACAGTGTGCACACTTGCCCGAGGATTATTTTGCATTGAGATGATGTTTTTCTTTTTTTATATTCCCACATCTGTTTGGCAATTTATTCAGGGACATTATTCCGGAGTCAATCCTCCTGATGTAAAACGGATGTCAGAGGACCTCTGGCGAGAATTATAAATAGCAGACTTCTCTCGCGCCGGATATCTCGTCTCCAAATCGCACGTTTGATATTTTGCTCGCTCAAACAAAACCGTGGAAACGGTAAGACATTGATTTTTGTACAACATTGTACAGGGTCAGGTCTGCCACAAATGTTCATAGTTGCCATCAATCATTCAGCCATGGTCATTCCACTGCTTGATGACGGACGCCCCAAGGTCACCACCACCACCACCACTACCTCGCACGATCCCACGGTGTGGTAATCGACCCGACACCTGCAGATGGAAAAGAGGGTGCCGGGGTGGTGAAATGTTAACTCCTTCGCCTGATATGCAGGAGGCCGTGGGTTTGATCCCAACACTGACGGCCCGTTTGTATATTTGAAGTTTGCGTAACATTTTCTCCAGGTCCTCTGGTTTTTCCTTCCACATTTAGAGTATTTTGGCTGTTCAAAATTTCCACGTGATCAGCCGCTTCCTTGAGATATTAATTTTTGATAGCCAGGTCGCTTATGAAAAACAGCTATATAGCTCAGTGAGCCTTACCTGGAAAAATAAAGAGAATAGTTTAATAGTTTAATTTATTTATACGCCGTGCCCTCGATGGAAGTCATCTGAAATATAGTATTTGTTCATCGGATATATTATTTGCCCGAAATGGATTTTGCCTGCTTCAACATAAAGGTGTTCGGTTTGTTTGCAAAATATAAACTCACGGTAAAAAAAAGTAAATGCTAAAAATATATTAATCTTGTCAATGAAATGTGCTCGCCTGTCTCGGCTGGCATTGGCTTATTGGGCCAATGAACTCCAATACTTTGTGCGCATAGTCAATTGAGGTAAATATCACCCAGGGAAAAGTCAATTTTCCACCAAAACTTTTTTTTTTATTTGTCCATGAGCCACGGCTGTTACCCTAGCCAAGATTGCCTTGCTTTGTGATGCGCGGTTAGGGAGCCAATGGTAAAATAAATTGACATCAACTCGTGCCGCGTTCACGTACACATGACCGAGCGCGTGCGTGCATGTGTGCGTGCATGTGTGCATGCGTGTGCGCACTCCTGTACAGGAGCAAACGCAGGCAAGCTAGTGGCTGTGTGGTGCTTTAGCGAACTGTTCTCCAGAATCGGCCCTCCAGGAGTTCGATTCCCCGCTCGCAGCTAAACGAATATTTGAACCGGTCCAGGGCCTCCGCTAGGGCGCACTCAGCCATCGAATGAGGAGCCTGCTGCGGTTTGTAAACATCAGCGCTGGGGAGACAAAGGCGGTCAGGCGTAATGCGAGCACACACGGGTCGGAAACCGAAAATAATTAGAATGAGAGACATTATATTCCGATTTCGGTAAAAAAAAACTTTCCCCCCACACCACAACCCCCTTGCGTTAGCCACACCACAACCCCCTTGTTCCAGCCACCCCACAACCCCCTTGTTCCAGCCACACCACAACCCCCTTTGTTCCAGCCACGCCACAACGCCCTTGTTACACCCACACCACAACCCCCTTGTTACAGCCACACCACAACCCCCTTGTTGCAGCCACACCACAACCCCCTTGTTGCAGCCACACCACAACCCCCTTGTTGCAGCCACACCACAACCCCCTTGTTGCAGCCACACCACAACCCCCTTGTTCCAGCCACACCACAACCCCCTTGTTTCAGCCACACCACCACCCCCTTGTTTCAGCTACACCACCACCCCCTTGTTTCAACCACACCACAACCCCCTTGTTTCAGCCACACCACAACCCCCTTGTTTCAGCCACACCACCACCCCCTTGTTTCAGCCACACCACCACCCCCTTGTTTCAGCCACACCACCACCCCCTTGTTTCAGCCACACCACGACCCCCTTGTTTCAGCCACACCACCACCCCCTTGTTTCAGCCACACCACCACCCCCTTGTTTCAGCCACACCACCACCCCCTTGTTTCAGCCACACCACCACCCCCTTGTTTCAGCCACACCACCACCCCCTTGTTTCAGCCACACCACCACCCCCTTGTTTCAGCCACACCACCACCCCCTTGTTTCAGCCACACCACCACCCCCTTGTTTCAACCACACCACAACCCCCTTGTTCCAGCCACACCACAACCCCCTTGTTCCAACCACACCACAACCCCCTTGTTTCAGCCACACCACCACCCCCTTGTTCCAGCCACACCACCACCCCCTTGTTCCAGCCACACCACCACCCCTTTGTTACAGCCACACCACAACCCCCTTGTTCCAGCCTCACCACCACCCCCTTGTTCCAGCCACACCACCACCCCCTTGTTCCAGCCACACCACCACCCCCTTGTTCCAGCCACACCACCACCCCCTTGTTCCAGCACACCACCACCCCCTTGTTTCAGCCACACCACAACCCCCTTGGCCTTCATAGGTGCTCACTAGCAGCACTTGCCCCCTACAGTCTGCGAAGGCTACACGGGGGGGTCTTTGTCTTTGTACGTGGGGAGCGGTAGTGTAGCGGGAAACGCGCTGCGCTGCGAACCTGGCGACCCGAGTTCGGTTCCCGTTCACGGCCAGCACCGGTGACAATTATCTGAACCGATTGTGGGCCTCCCCTAGGTCGACTCGGCCTCAAATGAGTATTTGGTACGGTGTGCAAATATCGTCACGAGAGAGACAAAGGCGGCCGGGCGTGGTGCTGGCCACCCACCCCCTCGTGTGCCGCGCTGGTGCTACTCGCTAACAGCACTTGCCCCAACAGTCTGTTAAGACTATACTCGAGATCTTTGTCTTTGTATGTTGAACTTCTTTCGCGCCGTACGTAGCCAACCGCGCGAGTCGGAGGCGCAGGCGGTTACAACGGGACGCGCGTGTTGTTTAAACAAAAATCTAAGAATAATCCACCAGAAAAACTGCATACTCAGCCAAACTCCAGATGGGACTGCATAAGGCAATACATAATAATGAATCAGCAGTGCAACCTTATCACTGTCGGAGGGAGAAGCCATTGTTTTGAGCCTTATGGTGGTGTCCCCGGGGTTCTCGCATCTTGTCCGTGACGCAGTCACTTTTAGTCTGTCGATGGTCGGCGATGCGGCAATCGACTCATCTCGACGAGCTGAACACGATTCAAAGTTGCATTTTTCGATGAAGGATTTTTTTTTGCCACCGATTTCGGATTGATTGGTACCCCAGCCGAGGAGTTAACAACAACCCTGGACAAAAAAAAAAATGTCCCACAAATAAAATATTTAATTGCCTCGGCCCATTTTGTATTATTTGGTATCCCGGGTTACCATCATAAGCAGCATTTGTCAGCGCCGATTGTCAGAAAATAAACCCCGTTGTCATTCCCCCACATCCGTCTCACGGTCCCGTGGCCCCTAAACGTCACCGCGGCAGAGATGGCTCACATCTCGGCAGATCCTGGCCAGCAAATAGTTATGTAGACTAGCCGTAGCTTCAGCCGCACCAACCTTACCATAATAATAAAAAACTCCTATTCAGGGGCCTGCCCTGACTCCTCCCCCCTCAACCAGTATATATACAAGGTCGGATCTCTTGGAATGTATCTCACTTGATACAGCTATCGTGCTGTGACGATTCCACCTGAAGACGGAAGCTTGTGTTGCCTCCGAAACGTCGTGATTTTTATTTCATTTTTATTTTACTTTTATTAATTTTAATTGGATTTTTTTACCTACGTGACTTTACCGAAAAAACCTAAGAATATGAATCCTTGCAGTCACGAAAGCTTCAAATCTAGAAACAAACAGCTGCTCTGTGAAGAAAGCGACACGGCGTGGAGAGCTCTCCGATGCGTTTTTCAGGTCGTGCCGCGTTTCGTTCGTGCGCACGACGTCCGACGTTTCGTTCCCACGCGCCGGGAGCCTTTTGCAGGAGCTTCATCTCCCTAGCACGCGGCGCGGTATCTCGCGCCTCCATGCTGTACTCGCGGAACGCAAACCGGAGAGCCGTAGCCGATGATTATATATTATATATTTCACTCCCAGTTCCTCTTCGCTGACAAATGCATTTTATATTGTATTCCACGCTCCACGCATGTCCGACGTTTCGCTCGACGCGCTGGGAGCCGGAGCTCCTGAACAAGCTTCCTCGAGCACACGAGTTTGGCTTGATTGACGATTTACTCAAAAAAAATGTTGGCCGTGTCTGTACAGCACTCGCGCTGCGATGCCCTCCCCCTCTCTCTCCCTCTTGGCGCATGCTGCCGGGCCGTGCGAATGCAACTTAGCGACGTGCCGACACTGGTGCGGCTCTCGTCCGTGTGGGGACGAGCGAGCTGGCAGGCAAGTCTGTTGGGCACGCTCACTCGAGTTGGCTTGTCCACCGGACCCCGATGAAGCCATGCGCCCACGTTCTGGTAGCGGCAGACACGAATTTGCCGGCCAGACGCGAATTTCGACAGCGCGGGCATTGTGGGAACTTTTTATAAATACGAGCGGTACAGAGGTGAAGCCCTGCAATTGCCTGCTCGCGTCACTGCTGGCGGAAGGAGCTCCACTCGAGGGAGCTCCAGAGAGAAATTGGTGTGGCTCTGTCCACGTGGGGAAGAGAGCGTGTTGGCAGGCACGCGGGTGTTGGGCTTGCACGCCGCACTCGATGAAGCCATATGCCCACGTTAGGGTCGTGGCCGTGTCGCCAAACAGCGTCAGCCACGAATTCGACAGCGCGTGTTTCGCGGGAAGTTTCTGCAATTGTGGCTGTGGAACGCGATTTCTAAATACAAATGTTAAAGGTGCAGCCCTGCAATTGCCTGCTCGTGGAACTGCTGGTGGAAGGGACCTCCATTAGATGGAGCTCTAGAGAGACACCTTTAGAGCGCATTCTGGCCTTCTGCACCATGCTTGACAGACGTCTCGGTAGAGGCGTAGGAGTCACCCACACTTTACTCCACCTGCCGATGAACTAACCGTGGTCGTTCTCATTCATACTGCAGGGTTCACCTATGTTGTGGGGCGGGGGGGGGGTTATTCAAGAACTTTGCTCCATTGCTTCAACTGTCGCAGCAGCGGATCGAATCCAACCTGTGCACTCCGGCTTCGCAAGCCAGAGGTGTGGACTCGAGTCATGTGACTTGGACTCGAGTCAGACTCGAGTCATAAATTTGATGACTTGCGACTCGACTTGGACTTGCATAACAATGACTTTGTCCCACCTCTGTCGCAAGCCCACCAGATATTCCAGAAGAGCACCTACAGACGAGCTGTGAATCATGCCTCGAGCCGTTCTACACAATTCCCGAGACAGAGTATTGCGCAATGCAAACAGGATCCGGCCATTGTAGGACCGTCTGCCCTGGTTGTGGTGCATCAACATCTGGCGAAATCCGATGAGCAATAAAGCTCTTTTTCCCCCACAGATGTCTAGTATGGGCGGGTCAGAACGTTACAAAAACATGATAGGAGTGCTAAATATGGGAAAAGTAAACAAATATACAAATGAAACTAAACAATTTTATTTTACCAGGTAAGGCCCAATAGGCTCGTCGCTTATTTTTCAGAAGCGACCTGGCCAAGCACGATAGCTCAACGAAGTGGCTTATCACGTGCGCATTAATAGCAGCCAAAACAATCAAAATAGTCAAAGTAACGCATGCGTCTAAATATCAAAATTAAGAAGATCTCACCACATTTATTAAGACTGCATTGCAAAAGCAAGATAAACGGCGGGTCTTCATATCCGGCAAGGGCCGGCAGACACGTAATGATACATCGACCGAAATGGATTCGCCGGGGGAATGATGCATGCAGTATCGAATTATGTACGTCTGGAATGTAATAATTCTGAATCATATACAGTGATCGTCTTAAAAAAAGGAATCAATACACCCGAATAATAAACAGCGCAAACACAAAATACGCTAGAAGGATGTAAGGAAAAAAACTACTAAATGAATAAAAAGTGAAAGAACACTGCTACCAAACGCTAAAACCGATGAAGTAACGTAGAATGGAAATAATAAAATAATAAAAATAAAACATAATAAAATAATTATCACAGAGACTTGCATGCCAAATAACAGCCTGGGTGTATCATTCAGACTCTGTCTTCTCGACAGACCTGTTCTCCACCTGAGGACGGCTGCTTGCGTTGTGGCCGAAACGTCGTGAGAATTATTTTATTATGTTTTATATTTATTATTTTGTTATTTCCATTCTACGTGACTTTACCGAAAGAACCAAGAAGATGAATCCCTGCAGTAACGAAAGCTTTACATCGAAATTTAACGCAAACACCAAGTTTAAACTAAAAACGCCGTAGACCTCGGAGAAAGCATTCAATAAAATGCAAAACACCGAGCCGAACAGAGTGGAGGTAAGAGATGGGCGTTAGGAGTTTGAAAGCTCTTGGGGAATTCTAGCAGGAGCTAGAGTCCGCGGCCTCAAGAGAGGGAAGACGCCCACGAGGACACTACGCACCACAGGGAGATGGAGCGATGGAATTGGCTCGCGTGCGCGGTGCAGGAGCGAGATGGGTTGCGGCTTCACGGGCCCTGGCAAGGTTGAGCGTGGGCACGGGGAGTCCTTCATCCAGCAGTGGATGAAAAATAGCTGATGATGATAATGATGATGATGCTCCCCCCCCCCCCCCTCGTACAAAATTTTTTAGAATTCTTTTTCACTTTATATTCTTAAGTTTTTTCGGTAAAGTCACGTAGGTAAAAAATTAAAATTAATAAAAGTAAAATACTTTATGCAGCAGTCGCGTGCCGTGACGGTTCCACCTGAAGACGGAAGCTTGTGTTGCCTCCGAAACGTCGTGATTTTTATTTTATTTTATTTTTTATTTTACTTTTATTAATTTTTTTACCTACGTGACTTTACCGGAAAAAAACTAAGAATATGAATCCTTGCAGTCACGAAAGCTTCAAATCTAGAATTCCTTTTCACCGTTTTGTGGAGATCTTCCTCCCTCCCCGCAGGGCGTCTTCCTCTCCAACGCAGCGAGGCCTTTGTTGCCCAACGCGTTTCTGAAGACGACCAGTTTAACACGTGACCTTTCGCGACCAGTATTATTCATAAGAAAGTTTTTTTTTGGGTTAGATCGCGTCGTTTATAAAAGTGTCGCAACCCTCCACCAGCCGACACGGCCAATCAGTTAAAAAAAGTGTCACGTTGACAAAAGACAAATAGTTCACTACTTTAGCCCACCGGTGTGTTGAAGGGTGGATCCACACCATTCATAATTTGAGTAGTACGACGCTTCGCTGGACATTACATCCAGCATCTTCTGGCGATTTGCCAGATTAGTGAAGCCATCCACCTGCTTCCGGTCTTAAATAGTGCAGGATGATGTCATCGTTTTTGAACGCCGTCAGGATTCGAGATCAGAGGCGGGGATGGGGGTGAATGCAATTATGTAACAGATCAGTAATCAGCCACTTAGCATGTGACTAACCTGTAAGGAATTGCAATGTGTGTTGTGTATTACTTAATAATACGCTTCTAGGATGCTCTGAGTCTATAGCTATCACAGCGATTAAAATTAATTGAATTGGTCTCAATTTCAATTGATTCTCTCACTAATCTTGGCCGGTAAGAATTATTTCTGCATAACACTTCAACGTTATCAAAATCAGTTGAATGTCCGTGTTGGCAAGCATGCTCTGCCACTGCTGACAGCTGTATTTGGGATAATTTAATGTTCCTTTGGTGTTATTTTAGTCTTACGCTAATGTTACGTCCCGTCTGTCCAATATAACACCGCATAAGCAATTGATCCGATATCCACCTTCTGTTAATAACTTCAGTCATTAATCTTTAGTACAAGACACGAGTTTTAGAATTTTACGTACCGTACCAAATCTTACTTTAATGTTTTTCTTTGCAAAACACGGGCTAATTTGTCAGCAACTCCCGAGATAAATGGTGTTTTAATTGTTTTGTTAATCTGATCACTTTCAGCAGTATTGTTGTTCGATGTTGATTTGGCATGCAATTCTCTGTTAATTTGAGCGTTATTGAAGCCAATTCAGTCTAAGTGCTTCTTTAACATGTTTACTCTCTTTCCCTAAACTTTCACTCTCTGACACTGTCTTTGCCCGATGTATTGAGGTGAATAACACACTCCCATTCCTGGATATTTTGCTCAAAATGGCAAAATAACACGCAGCGTGCACCGAAGGGGGACACACACAAGATGCCTATCTGAATGCAGATTCGCATCATCACCCAGCACAGGCATCCTCTCTCGTCAAGACGCTCATATTCCCATTCATTGTGCGTATTGCGTATTGACTTTTTTTTGTAACGAAATAGTTTGGTCTGCAATCAATCCCTTCTTGTGGTAATTATGCCAAATTCCCCTTTGTTCTGGCAATTCAAGATTGAATGCATCGGAGGAGTGGGATAAATAATAAATGAAAATGAGGATGATCTGGTGTCGGTAGAAACATGATATCACGAGTAATAGCCGTCGTGTAACAAGTTATATAATCCACAACACAGGTTTTTTTTGGGTTAGTTCGTGTAAATATATAAATGTGTAATTAAACCCGCCACCACCCGACACAGACAACTAGTAAGACTTGTCACGTAAACAGAACGTGGCCAATTCGTCACTAGTACAGCACACCAGTGTGTTGGAGAGCAAATCCACAACATTAACAATCTGAGTAATTACAAGTAGCATCATCAGACGGACAGCCAGATTTGTGTAGGAATCCTCCTGTTTCGTTTCTTACAGCAGCACACTGGACTTGCAAACCAGAGGTCGCCGGCTTGACCTCTCTGCCCGGCAGAGGTTTCTTAAATCCTCCAGCCCTCTGTCCACCCAGCAGCTTGAATGGATTCACCGCGGTCAATTAGATCGGTTGGCACGTTGCGTGTGTTGGGGTTAAAGCTTTGGTCACTCCCACGTATCGCAAGGCGTCTGGCCAGCGCTGAAGAGAAGACCCAAATGCCCTCTCTGGAGCACGACTGGAGGGCCCCTTCCGCTAGCAGTGGCGTGAGCAAAGCGACTGCAGGGGCTGCAGCTTTTGTTTTCTTCTTCCCCGTCACGTTCAGCGGCTTTCAACGCGCGCGCGAAAACTTCAACGATCCCCCATTTTTTTGTCTGCGCCGTTTCACCTTCGCCGTGGGCCACCGCGTGGAACGAAACCGCAGATTTCTCAAAACGCGAATGGCATCGTGACCGAACACCCACACCCCCCCCCCCCCCCGGACATATCCATCGCCGCTAAGAAACGTTGTCAGCTGAGTTGCGATGGGCGCAGCCAAAAGCAACTCGATGCGTTATCTCTGTTGGTCTGTCTGTTGTTAATATGGGTTGGGGGAGGGGGCAGCGTGGGGGAGGGGGGGGGCAATAACTCTCACAAAGATGATCGAATCGTGTTGTTATCAATCGGGAGTCGCCCGGGTGAAAACTTTAGTGAATCGATCAAAGGCGCTGGCCAAAACCCTGGCAAGCCCTCACCACCCCCCCCTTATCCATCATCCATTCTAGCACCGTGTGCTCCCCTAGCCGCACTTACTTTTCACAATAGTTTAAATGATGCCATTAGCCTGCGTGTGCGTTCACGAAATCCATGCGCTTCTCTCAATTCTAATTCATAGCACGCATCTCTCCGCGCTTTTATTTTTGGGACAACTTTTCTGTGTTGTCGGTGGGTGGGTGGTGCAATAGAAACTCCGTGGAGAAGAAGCCCACGCTCCGGTGCTCCAGGGTTTAAATAAGTGATGGGGGGGAGGGGGGGTAACACATTCCTGCGGATGGAGCTGGTAGGAACGTTGGGTTGCTCGGTCAATGGCCAGGGTCAACGGCGGCGTGGTGTATTACGCAAATATGCCCGATTTTTAGGGCGGGCACAAGCCGGCGTGAGTAGGTGAAACGTTGAGTTTTATAAGGGCACCACGGGGTGACCAGCCCCTCCACACCCGGCCCCACTCCTCCCCACCCAGCCCCTCCCCACC
Source organism: Lampetra planeri (assembly GCF_965212315.1). Taxonomy (NCBI): domain Eukaryota; kingdom Metazoa; phylum Chordata; class Hyperoartia; order Petromyzontiformes; family Petromyzontidae; genus Lampetra; species Lampetra planeri. The sequence continues at coordinate 3,246,432 of NC_136158.1, forward strand.
CACCCCACCCAGCCCCTCTCCACCCTTTCCACCCAGCCCTTCCCTAACCTCTCCTCCCCACCCAGCTCCACCCTCCCCACCCAGCCCCTCCCCACCCTCCCCACCCACCCAGCCCCTCCCTCCCCACCCACCCAGCCCCTCCCCACCCTCCCCACCCACCCAGCCCCTCCCCACCCTCCCAGCCCCTCCCCACCCTCCCCTCTCCACCCAGCCCCACCCCTCCCATTTTTGGATGCACGACGGATGGACGGACACAATAATCCCCTGTGGGCTGGTGTAACCAGGAGGTTCTTACCGGTATAATTGCGCTCTCTGCATCACCACGCCAGTGTGGATCGCGAGCAACAACCTTGGACGTTTATATGGGAAGGGAAGGATCAGGGGGAAAGTCAACTCGCTTAAAACGATAAAGGGGACGGGGTGGATTGTTGCGGCGGCTTCGGGGCCGTCCATAAATGACGTCACACACCTAGGGGGGTGGGGTGGGGGGGGGTCAGACATTTGTGACGATGTGTGACGAAGGGGGGTTTGAGAAATGTGACGTCACATCAAAATGCGCAACTTTAAATAAATATAGGCAACACGTTCTACTTAATTAAATAGACTTTTTAATACATGTTTTCTCCTACAATATCAGAGTGCAGCGCCACATTAAATACGCACTACAATGACAATAGTTTAAAGCGATTTTAAGCATGTTTTATGATTTGGGGGGGGGGGGGGCAGAGCTTTGTGACGTCATATTTGAGGGGGGGGGGGGTCTGCCTTTGTGTGACGAGGGGGGGGGGGTCAAAAATCGTCCAAAATCGCGTGACGTCATTTATGGACGGCCCCTTCTTTAAAAAACAGCAACGAAAGGGTGACACTGGGACTTTGTGCCCACTCACTTGATCGCAGGACAGCTGCTACACTCGCAGACGAAAGAATCCTATTGGATTCAGTGGCCTGGAGAAACGAGAAGCTTGTTGGGACCAATTCCTAATTGAGATATTGTCCACTGCGCTAAGCCGTTGCATGCCAGTGGTGCCCAAGCCCCCTATACCCAAAGCTTACAAAAAAAAACATCCACAACCAGGGATTATCCTTCTTGGTTCTTTCGGTAAAGTCACGTAGAAGGGAAATAATAAAATAATAAAAATAAAACATAATAAAATAATTCTCACGATGTTTCGGCCACAACGCAAGCAGCCGTCCTCAAGTGAAGAACAGGTCTGTCGCAAAGACAGCGTCTGAATGATTAATTTCTCACGGGTTGCTGCTGGTAAACTGGAGTAGGTGATACGTGACAAGTCACCACAGCATGTGGCGAAAGGTATGGTGGATGTGGTGTGCCGGGCACATCAACATTTGACACGGTGCTGCTCCGGCTGAAATTCAGCCATAACCCATAGGTTGAAATTGGACGAGTTAAAAAATTAACCCGTAAAAACAAAGTTTTTCACTATATATCCTTTATATGCGTGGCGGCTAGAGTCCTCTCGTCCTCTGGCTTGAGATGGCTGCCACCTATGGGTCAGATGATTGCTTGCCACCATTAAGCAATTGGTAATTAAATATAAACCAAAAAAAATCCTAAAAAGTGTAAAAATTTGGAAAAACATTTTCACGAAAATTCATTGTCACGCACAACGAGTCTGTGTGCAAAATGTCAGCTCGATTGGATCACAGGAAGTGGGTTAAAAAACGACCGAAAGATTTGCACGGTCGTAAGCGCGCAAGCAAGCAAGCAAGTGAACTTAATATAAAGGATTTAATAAGGATGGCTGCTCCTTCACAACTCAGTTTACAGCTGCAAAATCAACTTTATTCAGTTCATAGCCAAAAAGGGGGGGGGGGGGGGTGGAAAGACACGTGCACGCACGGATTCTGTAACGCGCACATTTCCATTGTCGTCGCAGGCATTGATGAGCAGCATGCAAACAGATGGGTAGCCGTCCAAGGCAAAAGCGCATTTGAATGACACTTGAGAAGACGTGGCGAGTGGATGTAACGAGAGAAAGGGGCATGGGATAGAAGCGCACGGGGAAATAACATCTGAGCAGAACAAAAATTAACCCGTAAAAACAAAGTTTTTCACTATAAATCCTTTATATGCGTGCATCGGTTTTATTTTATTACTCATTTCTGTTTTTCTTGAGTAAGAGTTTCATTTTGATCACATTGGTATTTTAAATGAAATATGAAAAAAAAAATTCCTAAAAAGTGTAACATTTTGGAATTTTTTTCACGAAAATAAATTGTCACGCACAACGAGTCTGTGTGCAAAATGTCAGCTCGATTGGATCACGGGAAGTGGGTTAAAAAACGACCGAAAGATTTGCACGGTCGTAAGCGCGCAAGCAAGCAAGCAAGTGAACTTAATATAAAGGATTTTAAAACTAAGAATCCTTGCAGTCACGAAAGCTTCAAATCTAGAATTACTACCCTTTACGGGGAGGAATTCCACCTATCTGTTAGAGTTTTTAACAGACGACGAAACAAGAAGCATCTACGTGACTTTACCGAAAAAAACTAAGAATCCTTGCAGTCACGAAAGCTTCAAATCTAGAATTACTACCCTTTACGGGGAGGAATTCCACCTATCTGTTAGAGTTTTTTAACAGACGACGAGACAAGAAGCATCTACGTGGCTTTACCGAAAAAACCTAAGAACATCTGAGCAGTCGAACCCCTCCCCATGGCTTCGGAGAAAAAGACAATTGCATTCGGAGCCCACACATGTTTGAAGAGTGCAAACTACACGGGCCGCAATAAATTTCACCGTCCTTATTAACTTCAGCCGTGGTTTTTACAGAACATATGTCTCAAAAGTTAACTCGGGCGGGGGGGGGGGGGAGATAGTTGTACTGCTCGTAAGTATTTTGAAATTAGGGATTTGGATCGGATCATTGGGGGGGCCACGTGCCACCCCCCCCCCCCTTCCCACTGGCTCCGCCAATGGCTGAGACCGTCAACTCGCTACACTTTGAGGAGGACCCGGTTTAATCACAGGCAGCTGGTAGCCCGGATTCGAACCCAGGGCCTTTGGAGGTCCCAGCTTAGCCCTCTGACCTCTGAGCCCTCTGACCTCTGAGCCCTCTGACCTCTGAGCCCTCTGACCTCTGAGCCCTCTGACCTCTGAGCCCTCTGAGCCCTCTGACCTCTCAGCCCTCTGACCTCTCAGCCCTATGACCTCTCATCCCCCTGACCTCTAAGCCCTCTGACCTCTGAGCCCTCTGACCTCTGAGCCCTCTGACCTCTGAGCCCTCTGACCTCTGAGCCCTTTGAGCCCTCTGACCTCTGAACCCACTGACCTCTCAGCCCTCTGACCTCTGAGCCCTCTGACCTCTGAGCCCTCTGACCTCTGAGCCCTCTGAACTCTCAGCCCTCTGACCTCTGAGCCCTCTGACCTCTGAGCCCTCTGACCTCTGAGCCCTCTGACCTCTGAGCCCTCTTAGACCAACGTCGGCAGCGTACGTCTCTTATTGACCGCGTCGCTTTTTTGGTCAATGGAACCTCTTGCTGCTGCAGTGAATTTCGCTTCAGCAGTGTGAGCGAAAGTATGGATCCCTCGACCAATAGCAATCTCCAAATGCATCTCTCTTTTCGAGCAATTCATTTGTCTTAATGGATGCTTTCCTGTTCGCCGATAGATCTCCTAAGTGGTGCATCTCTCTTAAGCAGTGCGTCAAAGTTGACGCGACCCTTCTGGGAACTGATGCGTTCTTCCCACGCAAAGCATCCCTCTCCGCGCATCGCTTTTCAAGGTAATCTCTCCCGGCGGGTGCGTTTCTCTCAACCAATACACCTCCCGTGCAGTGCCGAGGACGTTGAGCCGTCTTCTTTCTTTAGCTATGTTGTACATTTCTTTGCTGTCTCTCTCTCTCTCTGTCTGTTCCTCCTTCTCCGTGTGTTCAATCCACCGTTTTCTCTCTTCTCGCCTGCCCCCTTCACTCGAACAACCCCACCCCCCACCACACATTAAGCCACGTCCCCCTCACAACCACCACCGTTCCCTATCTCTCTTTATACTCTCACTGTATGGCTCTCACTCATTCCCCATTCATGCATTCCATTTCCTTCTCCATATTTTTCATTCCAATCCATTTTCCTCTTCATATTATCACTGTATGACTCTCACTCATTCCCCATTCATTCATTCCATTTTCTTCTCCATATTTGTCCTTCCAATCCATTTTCCTCTTCATATTATCACGGTATGACTCTCACTCATTCCCCATTCATTCATTCCATTTCCTTCTCCATATTTTTCATTCAAACCCATTTTCCTCGTCCTATTCTCGCTGTATGGCTTTCACTCATTCCCCATTCATTCATTCCATTTCATTCTCCATATTTTTCATTCCAATCCATTTTCCTCTTCATATTATCACGGTATGACTCTCACTCATTCCCCATTCATTCATTCCATTTCATTCTCCATATTTTTCATTCCAATCAATTTTCCTCTTCATATTATCACTGTATGACTCTCACTCATTCCCCATTCATTCATTCCATTTCCTTCTCCATATTTTTCATTCCAATCCATTTTCCTCTTCATATTATCACGGTATGACTCTCACTCATTCCCCATTCATTCATTCCATTTTCTTCTCCATATTTGTCCTTCCAATCCATTTTCCTCTTCATATTATCACGGTATGACTCTCACTCATTCCCCATTCATTCATTCCATTTCCTTCTCCATATTTTTCATTCAAACCCATTTTCCTCGTCCTATTCTCGCTGTATGGCTTTCACTCATTCCCCATTCATTCATTCCATTTCATTCTCCATATTTTTCATTCCAATCCATTTTCCTCTTCATATTATCACGGTATGACTCTCACTCATTCCATTTTCTTCTCCATATTTTTCATTCCAATCCATTTTCCTCTTCATATTATCACTGTATGACTCTCACTCATTCCCCATTCATTCATTCCATTTCCTTCTCCATATTTTTCATTCAAACCCATTTTCCTCGTCCTATTCTCGTTGTATGGCTTTCACTCATTCCCCATTCATTCATTCCATTTCCTTCTCTATATTTTTCATTCCAATCCATTTTCCTCTTCATATTATCACTGTATGACTCTCACTCATTTCCCATTCATTCATTACATTTCCTTCTCCATATTTTTCATTCCAACCCATTTTCCTCGTCCTATTCTCGCTGTAATGGCTCTCACTCATTCCATCCATTCCTTCAATACATTCGTCACCATTTACTGTCATCAGTTTCGCTCTCGCAAAATTCACGCATCATCACAGATTCGCCACCCGTTGCTTCCTCTCGTCTGTTTTATTCAACTCATCGTCACCCATTACTTTTGCACAAGCGCTGCCGTACCGTTGCTAATGGTCTGCACAGCGCCGTGGTTAAGGCGCTTGATATAAATTAGGCTAAGATGAGATTTGAGGTTTTTTTTAGATTAAATTCATTTCTTGCCAATGAATTCAACAATTAATGAACGGATATGTTCCAACCCGATGGCAAAGGTGCAGCCCACGCAACGTCTTGCTTGCGTCACCGCCTTCGAAAGGGCTTCCACTACGGTGAGCGCAAGAGAGCGCTGTGGTGGTGAGATGTTAACTGCCTTGCCTGGTACACAGGAGGTCGTGGGTTCGATCCCGACCCTGACGCCTGCTGCTATATATTTGGAGTTTGTGGTGTCTCTCTCCACGTGGTCGCATGGATTTTTCTCCGGGTCCTCCGTTTTTTATTTTTTACTCGATAGTTAGAAACATGCGTTTAAGAGTATTTGGCTGTGATACGTTTCCACATTGATAAGCCAACTTCGTTGAGCTATCGTTTGTGGCCAGGTCGCTTCTGAAAAAGAGCCGTATAGCTCAGTGCCATCTAAATCTGCAGAACATGAAGAACCAGTGGCATCTGCATCTGCAGAACGTGAAGAACCAGTGGCATCTGCATCTGCAGAACATAAAGAACCAGTGGCATCTACATCTACAGAATATGAAGAACCAGTGGCATCTACATCTGCAGAACACGAAGAACCAGTGGCATCTACATCTGCAGAACATTAAGAACCAGTGTCATCTACATCTGCATAATATGAAGAAACAGTGGCATCTGCATTTGCGGAACATGAAGAACCAGTGGCATCTACATCTACAGAATATGAAGAACCAGTGGCATCTGCAGAACATGAAGAACCAGTGGCATCTGCAGAACATAAAGAACCCGTGGCATCTACATCTACAGAATATGAAGAACCAGTGGCATCTACATCTGCAGAACACGAATAACCAGTGGCATCTACATCTGCATAACATAAAGAACTAGTGGCATCTGCATTTGCAGAACATGAAGAACCAGTGGCATCTGCAGAACATGAAGAACCAGTGGCATCTGCATCTGCAGAACATGAAGAACCAGTGGCATCTGCAGAACATGAAGAACCAGTGGCATCTGCATCTGCAGAACACGAAGAACCAGTGGAATCTGCAGAACATGAAGAACCAGTGGCATCTGCATCTGCAGAACATGAAAAACCAGTGGCATCTGCAGAACATGAAGAACCAGTAGCATCTGCATCTGCAGAACATGAATAACCAGTGGTATCGACATCTGCAGAACATGAAAAACCAGTGGCATCTATATCTGCAGAACATGAAGAACCAGTGGCATCTGCATCTGCAGAACGTGAAGAACCAGTGGCATCTACATCTGCAGAACATGAAGAACCAGTGGCATCTAAATCTGCAGAACATAAAGAACCAGTGGCATCTACATCTACAGAACATGAAGAACCATTGGTATCTACATCTGCAGAACACGAAGAACCTGTGGCATCTACATCTGCAGAACATTAAGAACCAGTGTCATCTACATCTGCATAACATAAAGAACCAGTGGCATCTGCATTTGCAGAACATGAAGAACCAGTGGAATCTGCAGAACATGGAAAACCAGTGGCATCTGCATCTGCAGAACATGAAGAACCAGTGGAATTTGCAGAACATGAAGAACCAGTGGCATCTGCAGAACATGAAGAACCAGTGGCATCTGCATCTGCAGAACATTAAAAACCAGTGGCATCTACATCTGCAGAACGTGAAGAACCAGTGGCATCTACATCTGCAGAACATGAATAACCAGTGGCATCTACATCAGCAGAACATGAAGAACCAGTGGCATCTGCATCTGCAGAACATGAAGAACCAGTGGCATCTGCAGAACATGAAGAACCAGTGCCATCTGCATCTGCAGAACATGAAGAACCAGTGGCATCTGCATCTGAAGAACATGAAAAACCAGTGGCATCTACATCAGCAGAACATGAAGAACCAGTGTCATCTACAGAAGATTATTCAACCTTTAAAGCCATTCCCCGTGTTTAGTGTACATGCCACACAACATGTTTGGAATCGACAGGAGTAAAGTTGGACTTGTGAACAAATCGACTTGCGAACAGACCTCTGGAACCTAACTCGTTCGTAAGTCGAGGAGTCCCTGTAAACTGTGATTCTAATTATATACGTTCCCGTATTTAACATTTCAGATGGCAGGAGGTAACACACGTGGTACGCAGTCGAAAAACGTGAGTTGCCACCTACTTTTGCTCTTCGTAAAGTGTCGCGCGCAACATTCCTCGTCTTTACCTGGTGGCCAATGGATCAATCGCTGGGTTTTAAAGGCAGAACGTGTGACCTCCTCAAATGCTCCGCAGTAAAAGCAACGTGAGGAATCCGGAGGCTCGACACTGCTGCCCTTGCCACCATGCATTGTGACCGGGCGCTGTTCGAAGAGTAAATCTCACCTGGGAATATTTTTTATTTTTATTTTAAAGACGGAGAAACTGCCACAATGAGAACTGGCGCAGGTTTTAAGACCCGTAAAAGCAAGTTAATGTCCCCACTTCAGTCAATGATAAGCCACATTAGCAGGAACCAATATAGGTCCTCCATAGGCAAGGGACAGCTCAACGATCCGCACTGCGATGAACAATATTAAGCCCAATGCCCCAGTGCTTGATTTCAACAGGAATAGTTGGGAATGGCGTTCCGGCAATTATTTCGGCACGGCACATTCACCTTACGTTATTTTGTTCTCCTGATGCTGTGGTGCCGTGCGCACTGGGATACAATTGTAGTACGGTCATTTTGGATTATTATGGGTGGCCGTATTTTGTACTCAATAAACATGGTTTATTTTGAATTTTACGAGGTAAGGACCAGTGAGATGGGTCAACCAAGGTTCCACTCCACTACCTCCCCCCCTCACCTACCCACCAACTCACCCGCCAACTCACCCACCCGCTCACCCACCCGCTCACCCACCCGCTCACCCACCCGCTCACCCACCCACTCAACAAGGTGAAAATGAGTAGCCACACGCCCACAGGGCCCACGTTGGCGTGGTTGGCGTTCCCGTAGCATGCAGGCAGCGAGTCTCGTCTTAGATTGCTGGTGTCGCCTGTGGGTTTGCTCTGACGCCACATGGCTATTGAGATGCGAGCTGTAAGAAGAGACGTCTCAGCAAGAGATAGAGCCACCTTCTTGGTTCTTTCGGTAAAGTCACGTAGAAAGAATTTATAAAATAATACAAATAAAACATAATAAAATAATCCTCACGACGTTTCGGCCACAACGCAAGTATCCGTATTCAGGTGAAGAACAGGTCTGTCGAGAAGACAGAATCTGAATTATTATTATTTTATTTAATTTTTTCTACGTGACTTTACCGAAAGAACCAAGAAGATGAATCCCTGCAGTCACGTGAAGCTTTAAATCGAAAGATAGAGCCACGTTCAGGACTTGTGCACGATCAGGATGGATTGTGTGGCGTGTGGAAAATGGCCCCGTCCAGTAGCAGCAGCAGCAGCCAAAGAATCAAATCTGTCGCCTCGGAGTTTTGAAGTTGACGTTCTGTAGAAAGGGTAAAGGTTCAGCCCTGCAATATTTTGCTCACGCCGCTGCTGTGGCTGACGGGTCCTCCACGCGCGAGAGCTCTGTGGAGCTTGTACAGAGCAGCGGTGGTCAACTGGCATCTCGCGAGCCACACGCGGCTCTTTAATGCGCCACATGCGGCTCTAACGACGGGGCATAACGTGGGGCGTACTATCACAGCGGCAACGAATAATGAATGTCTCCCGTGCTGTGCTGAAAACTGTTAATATGTTTCGATTTAAAGCTTTCGTGACTGCAGGGATTCATCTTCTTGGTTCGTTCGGTAAAGTCCCGTAGAAGGGAAGTAATAAAATAATAAAAATAAAACATAATAAAATAATATTTTTATTATTTTATTACTTCCCTTCTACGTGACTTTACCGAAAGAACCAAGAAGACTGTTAACATGTATACACACGCACTGGTCTCTTTGCAGAACACACGGGATATTGTTGACTCGTGGTCTGTTACAGGTTGGCCACCATATTTTGGCCTACTTTTCCACGCTGGCCAAACCCGTTGGGAAAAAAGGTGGGCGTGACCCACACTTGACCCCACCACTACACGTGACCTGCGAGATTAAACGAACTGCAGTGCAACCCATACATCTTGCTGGGTGGATAAAGGCGAGGGTAGGGGTGGAGGGGGGGGGTTTAAGACATTTGCACGCCAATTTTTTTAACTGACAACGCCGGAAAATCAGATCTAACGGGCGACCCCTGGATTGTATGTCGACCGTTGTCATTAGGGGCCGTCCATAAATGACGTCACGCGATTTTGTACGATTTTTGACCCCCCCCCCCTTCGTCACACGGCGTCACAAAAAGTCATCCCCCCCCTAAAATATGACGTCACAAAGCTCTGCCCCCCCCCCCACAAAAAATAAAACATGCTTAAAATCGCTTTAAACTATTGTCATTGTAGTGCGTATTTAATGTGGCGCTGCACTCTGATGTTGTAGGAGAAAACATGTACTAAAAGTATATTTAATTAAGTAGAACTTTTTGTCTATATTGATTTTAAGTTGCGTATTTTGATGTGACGTCATGTTTCTCACCCCCCCCCCCCTCGTCACACATCGTCACAAATGTCTGATCCCTCCTCCCCCCAGGTCCCCTTATGCCAAAGCGAACATCCCTGTCCTAAGATAAATCCCCTCCCCCCTTCCATAAAACGGCAGAAGTTTGCAAGCCAGCTTCCGATTAATAATTACCAGCGATGGAAATGACCACCATCAAGTCGAGTTTAACTATTCACAATAAATGTTTATGGGTTAAATCGCGTAAGTATAATTGAGTCGTATCCCTCCACCACCCGACACAGCCAATTAGCAAGGGATTTGTCACGTAAACAAAACGCCAATTAGTTACTACTTCAGCCCACCGGCGTTTTGGAGAGTAAATTCACAGCATTTACAATTTGAGCAGTACGACGTTTCGCTAGTGATTACAACCAGCATCATCGGGCGATTTGCCAGAAGAGGCAAATCCCTTACTAAATCGGCTGTGTCGGGTGATGGAGGGTTACGACACATTTATACTTACGCGATCTAACCCAAAAACCTTTAATTGTGAATAATATTGGTCGCGATGGCCCACGTGTTGAACCGTAGTTTAACTAAATTTCGATTTAAAGCTTTCGTGACTGCAGGGATTAATCTTCTTGGTTCTTTCGGTAAAGTCACGTAGAATGGAAATTATTAAATAATAAAAATAAAACATAATAAAATAATTCTCACGACGTTTCGGCCACAACGCAAGCAGCCGACTCTGTCTACTCGACAGACCTGCTCTCCACCTGAGGACGGCTGCTTGCGTTGTGGCCGAAACGTCGTGAGAATTGTCCTTCAGACTCTGTCTACTCGACAGACCTGCTCTCCACCGTAGTTTAACTAGTTTCCTCAACCTCTCCTGGTGAAGCGAGTGAAAGAAAAACATTAAATATACAAATTGAGAAGAAGAAAAAAAAAGTCCCCCAGCAAAATGAAACGACACGATCGCATCCAATTAAACAATCCATGGTTTATGCATTCCGGCCAGACTCCAGAATGAGGACTTTCACCTTGGAGAAATGGTGACATGCACCTCGAGCGAAAGCCGATTAGCGCCCACGTGCAGACTCGCCACAATGAATCAGGATAACTTTCAACTTCAAATGCACGCTTCATCGTTTCTCACCTCAAAAGTAAAACGTCCGAGGGTGTAATTACACTATTTTAGTGTTTAACTTTTCATCAAATTATATATATGCTCTTCTGGGTTCTTTCGGTAAAGTCACGTAGAATGGAAATAATAAAATAATAAAAATAAAACATTATAAAATAATTCTCACGACGTTTCGGCCACAACTCTGTCTTCTCGACAGACCTGTTCTCCACCTGAGGACGGCTGCTTGCGTTGTGGCCGAAACGTCGTGAGAATTATTTTATTATGTTTTATTTTTATTATTTTATTATTTCCATTCTACATGACTTTACCGAAAGAACCAAGAAGATGAATCCCTGTAGTCACGAAAGCTTTAAATCGAGATATATATATGCTTTTAAACTAATGCCTTGTGTGGCCTCGCAATATGTGGATGGCTTGGAGAGTTGCCCATAACTGACCACTAGTCTTGCATAAAACCTCATTATGCGTTGCTGGCAAGCATCACGAGCATTATGGGTAAACGTAAATAAGTTTGTTCTGTGTTTCCAACATAAAACTAAAGACAGTTATGGTTCATCATCCCATTGGCTTTCCAGACCAATAAAACTCAATCTTGATTTGATAATACGCAGCAGCATTTGTTCATACAAGACAACCCTGCATATTGAGACACAGGATCAAATGATGTTTACATTTTACCCACAATGCTTCACGGCAACGCGTAATGAGTTCTGTGTACGGTTATTGATGTTTATGTAGAAACAGGGCCTCGTGGTTAATGAGGCCTGACTTTGCTGATGAGACCCAGAAGGTCAAAACCAGTCCAGAGTTTACTCGCTGCAACAGATACTTGCTGCGTAATTAATATCGTTCTGGAAAAAGCCATTGGCACTTTGGGCCGAACACATGTTGTGTTAATCAAGTTGAGACACAAAATGGAGTCATGTTAAAAAAAAAATGCGATTGTAATTGTTGCGCAGAATTTTCCACAACACGACATTTCATAACAACATATTTCGCGTGTGTAGATCATTGCATGCCAGAACCACTACGGCGGATCCCACGCCGCAGACATTCAAACCGATTAGAGTGCTGAAAGCCGTTGCTATTTTAATTGCGGTTGCCTCGTCTGCATTACCAAGCCGGTAATTTCGTCGGATGGAGGCACTATGCGCACGGCACACAGACACACACCCAGCGTTCTAAAGTCGACATCGGACGATAATGTGAATCTATGGACGGTTTGACGCTGCTTTGTCGCTGAGCTTCGTTGAGCGAGTTTGCGATAGACGTTTTTTAAGATACGTATTTTAAAAATGATATAGCAAAAAGATTACATTTATATCAATAAATAAATGTATAATATATACATGATATATACAAAAATATATAATATATACAAAATAGAAAAATATATCGAAAAAATATATGAAAAAAAGTATAAATAATATATAGAAAAAAAATATACAAATATATATTAAAAAAACACATTCACAATGCATACCCGACTGGATACTAGTTAACCCTTTACGGACCTGCGTTTGCCATCATCATCATCATCAGCCATTGTCTATCCGCTGCTGGATGAAGCCCTCCCTGCGTTGTCGCCGCCACTCGCGGTCCATTGTTCGAACTGCTGCGCCGGGAACAATCGAATCATCCCGGTGACCTCTTGACCTTTGGATTGCAAGTTCAGCGCGCTAGCCATTACACCTCGGCAGGCAAACGACGTGTTTTATTTTATTTCACATCGACTCATCCGGAATGGGCCGCGACCCGCACCGCCCGTGGGCTCGTACGGCGACAGCGCCGCGGTTGCTGGAGGGGTTAAGTCCCGACATCTGCATCACAAAACGCCGTTGCGTTTTCGCAAAACAGGACGCTCCGATAACGGCTCGAGGCGTCGCAGCAGAATCTGCAATCTCACGGCGCGGGTGGAGGCGAGCGCGTGGGGCCGCGAGGCGGCGTTTAACCGCTGAGACGCCTTCGACGATCAAGAAACCTCGATTTAAAGCTTTCGTGACTGCAGGGATTCATCTTCTTGGTTCTTTCGGTAAAGTCACGTAGAATGGAAATAATAAAATAATAAAATAAAACATAATAAAATAATTATCACGACGTTTCGGCCACAACGCAGGCAGCCGTCCTCAGGTGAAGACCAGGTCTATTTTATTATTTTATTATTTCCATTCTACGTGACTTTACCGAAAGAACCAAGAAGATCAAGAAACCGTTTGCGAAACGCTCGCTCGTAACGGTGCGCGCTCTTTGAATCCGTGTCCCGTGACAAATTTCAAGAGTCGCGCGCGCCATAAGGAAGGCTGCCCTCCGCACCATACACCCCCCTCACACCCCCTGGTGTCCTCGGTGCGATGGTCAGGTCGCTAGACTTGCAATGCAGAGACTGCCGGTTTCTGAAATCTGTTCCACATTTTTTTCCGGCCTGCAGTATATATGGGCACAACCATCGTCGTGTATGTGGTGGGGTAAAGTGTGAGCACACCCAAACCCTCTTCCGAGGTATGGGGTGTCACGGTGGTGAGATGTCAACTATCTCACGGTGTATGCAGGAGGTCGTGGGTTCGATCCCGATCCCGACCCTGACACCTGCATATTTGGAGTTTGCGTGTCTCTCTCCCCGCGGTCGCGTGGATTTTTTTCTGGGTCGTCCGGTTTTTCCCTCCGCATTTAGAATCAACGTGCATTTAGAGTATTTGGCTGCTATCAAAGTCCACGTGATAAGCCACTTCGTTGAGGTATCATTTGTGAAAGCTGAGTGGGCCTTGTCTGGTTAAAGAGCTTGGCCAATATGGAAGAGTAGGCTTGAATAGCACCTAGAGGGGGCGCTCAGGAGCTACTTCTAGTCGAGGCCCTTCTGCCAGCAGTGGCACGACCCACACCATTGCAGGGCTGCACCTTTACCGTTTACCTTAAGTGTAAACGCATTCATTTCGGTTTTATTTATTTGGTATAGCCCTGTGAGCCATTCGGCTCTTGAATCGGGTGCAACCGCAACAAACAAAACATGAACAAGAAACATCTTAGTGACTACGCACAAACAGAAACATCCAGGAAAAAAACAGCAAAGTCTTCCAGAAAAATAACCGTATATCAATGCTGTGTGCAAAAATCCCAGTGGGATGCAAGTCAAACAATAAAAACCATAAGACAATTTAGATTAAAGTTATCAGTAACTCTGTACTACAACACGCAAATATGGCTAAACCAAAACGTTTTTGAAATAAAAAAAAAGCTATGAAAGCAATGTAACAGTGATCATAGGAGCTGTGATTGAAATTTTACAATAAACAATATACATAACATGTACTACCAAACTTTGCAGCCTTAGCTGGCTGCATGAGTCACTCCATAACAGCAGAGTGTCATGTGGAAGAGTTTCAAAGTTTGCAACTAGCTGTAAGCTCATGAGTAAAATCCTTGCGCATGCTAATGCCTGATTTTGCTGCCTGATGCTGAAAATACAATTGGGATATTTCTGTTTAGAAATTTGAAAGCATCTGGAGTAGTTTGTCTGTTTTCCACCACGTTTCAACAAATCCCGATTTGGCTGAACGTGTCTTCAGCCCCTTGTGCTTACGCCGATTAACAACGCGATGAGTTCTTGTTTCTTCGTACGGTGGACAAGGATCGTGCTTTGTTTATAATTAACATCAAATTCCTTGGGTCTTTCGTTAAAGCCACGTAGATAGAAAAAAATGATACAAATATCGCGACGTTTCGATCGCGACACAAGCGATCGTCAGCGGGTGATCACGATCGCTCTTGCGATCGAAACGTCGCGATATGAAAAAAAAACAATTCTATGTACGTGGCTTTACCGAAAGACCCAAAGAATATGAATTCCTGCAGTCACGAAAGCTTTAAATCAAGAATGAATATCAAGTGTATCACTGATTACCTGCAAATAGTGCAACTGGAGTAGCGTTACGAGATAAATTATTCAAAAACTCATTTGGTAGATTCCATCATGCAATGCAAGGCCTCTTTTATTTCCGTGCACACACAAACTTTATCAGTCCTTCCTGTTGTTCACGTCCTCGGAACAATGATCTCAGCTTTTACGAAAAACGAGAGGAATGATCTGCGAGTGGGTTCACGACTTCATCCCTTTATTCCTCGTGTTCGTTGCCGAAGGCGTAATCGTTGCCGTGGTAAGATAATTGTTTTTTTTGTACCCTTCCACGGCGGCATCCCGTGGTAGGTGTACTCGCTAGCACACCGGACTTGCAATCCAGAAATCGCTGGTTCCATCCCGTCTCCCGGTCCAGCGGTGGAAACAATCGATCGCCAGGTCGAGCGTGGTGGGGTAAAGTGTGAGTACTCCCACCCTTTTCTGAGTTATCTGGCCGGCGTGGAAAAGTTAGTTGCAAAATACCCACCACCGGAAGGGTTCCCCAGAACCGCCATCATCATCATGAACGATGTTTTGACCTGACAATGACACAATTTATTGATGCGTCATTGTCAACCGCCCACACCTCTGTCAACCCAGCAGGTATGAATGTGTAGTGGGTTCACTCGTGACACGGACGACGTAGTTGAGGCACAACGTTTATTTCAATACTTGGGCAAAGATACAACACTTGAAGGGGTAACGGCCCCTTCACCCGTACTCAACAGGAATGCACCCCTAGCACTATCCCCGACTGATCTATTCCCAGTCCTCCGCTAAGAGTGCTAGGGGAGGCTATCTGATCCGGCCCTGGTTAAGCACGGATCCCGGCACCCATCCAATCAGACTGGCTCTTACAAGAACATCGGTCCTGAGGCTCTTAGGGCCACGCCACTGGCTTGCCCTGCCCGGCCCTGAGAAGGACAGCGAGCCAGGGGAGTCCCAGGGCCTATCTGCCGGTCTTCAGTCTTCGCTGGTTAAAGCTTCACACTCGAACCACGAGCCCCCTGGCTCCCCGCCTTTTATACCAAATTCCCCCGAGGGGTGGGGGCTATTGAGGATCCCAGCGACCACCCACAGCCCCCCAGGGTTAACCGTTGCGGACGTGGATGTAGACACCCCTGTGTGTGGGTGTAGACACCCCTGTGTGTTTGTCCACTTACCCTCCCGCAACACCCCTACAAATGGTTACGCCACAGTTAGTCGATCGGGTGGACGCGTGTTGCGATATCAGGTGCTGTCACGAGGTTGCCGGGAATTCAACCATCAAAGCACAATCGAGGTTCAATCTTCGCTTAGCTTCTGCGATCTGGGAAACGTATGGCACCTTTGCGGATGATTTGATCACACGTTTGGTAATTGACCTGGCAACCGGGCCTAGATACCGCATTCAACGATGATCCGAATTTTCGTTTTTCTTATCGTTCTCAAAAGATGACGTCGCATAAAGTGGGGGTCACGTGGTGTTGCGTCATCTCACTTTTTGTTACGACGAAAGCATTCATATACGTCAGTAAACGATTTGGAAATCTGAATGCGATGAATATTTAAAAGTGTTTTTCAACATCTGAAATCGTAATGTTTAAATCTTAAACGGTTGCCAAATTGATACCCAATGTCAGGTGTACACATCTATTCGCATTTCTGGTAGAAAATAAATGATCAACTGTGGGAAATTGGTTTTGCAGTGAACGCGAGAGCATACTAAAAAACAAACTACGAAGTTTTTTATTTTTTATTTTAGCGGGTAATTGCCGCTGAGCTATAAAGCTCTTTTTCAGAAGCGACCTGATCATCAAAAACATTATAGCTCAACGAAGTGGCTTATCAAGTGGGCATTTATAGCAGCCAAATACTCTAAAAGCAGGTTCATTCTAAATGTGGAGGGAATCAAACCGAAAGACCCAGAGAAAAACCCACGTGACAACGAGGAGAGAGACACGTAAACTCCAAATATACAGCAGCAGGCGTCAGGGTTGGGGTCGAACCCACGACCTCCTGTATACCAGGCGAGGTAGTTAACATCTCATAGCCACCCTGATGATGAGAGAGAGAGACACGCAAACTCCAAATATACAGCAGCAGGCGTCAGGGTCGGGATCGAACCCACGACCTCCTGTAAACCAGGCGAGGTAGTTAACATTTCGCTACCACGTAGCAACAGAGAGCTCCACTTGCTTGACAGCACTTTCTTAAACAGTTAATTTCCATTCACGTTTTGTTCCTGCACATCGGGTAGTTCATCTCTAATTGGCTTTGGCGCACACTCTGGGGTTTTCGTATCTCACCAGATGGCAGGAGACACCCACATCCACATTAATACGAGTGTTATGTTTATGTACACACTGTGTGTGTGTGTGCGGGTATTCACTCGGGTTTTTGAAAAGCCTCAGTTTGAAGGCAGAGGAGAGATGCTCACAACAACGAGCAAGAGAGCCTTTGCATGGACTTGGTCGGATGAGGCTTTTCTGAGATGATCCATTGGCTTGATTACAATCTGCGTAAGCGGTTTATTGCTGGCATAAAACAAGCAAAAAATTAAAAACCAAGCCATCAGCATGGTATTTGTAGAACGTATTCCGCAAAAGCACACATTTCTCTGTTAATTAAATCCTGAACATTTACAGAGCCCTAATAGGTTTTTGTGTCCCAGTTGTATGGGTGCGTGTGCTGCAATTTATTTGGAAAATGTCACCGCAGCAACAATGAAACGGTGCACTCATGAACCAGAATCATCATCACCAGCCATGGCCAATCCACTGCTGGATGAAGGACTCCCAAAGCCTCCCACCAGACCTCACGATCCGGCGATGTGGTAATGCGTCCATCACCGGTACATGAACAGATTTCACAGCTCCATCTACCTCGGTGTACGTCCTCTCTGACGCGTTCCACTGCTCAGTTGTCCCTCCCATAATGACGTGTCCCACGCAGGCCCACCTACTTTTATTAGCCCCTTCCCGTTTTGATGACGTACGTGCACGTCATCGTAATGGAATCTGAAGAAAAACTAAAAGGAAATATCTTTAAATTTCGATTTAAAGCTTTCGTGACTGCAGGGATTCATCTTCTTGGTTCTTTCGGTAAAGTCACGTAGAATGGAAATAATAAAATAATAAAAATAAAACATAATAAAATAATTCTCCACTTGAGGACGGCTACTTGCGTTGTGGCCGAAACGTCGTGAGAATTATTTTATGAGGTTTTATTTTTATTATTTTATTATTTCCATTCTACGTGACTTTACCGAAAGAACCAAGAAGACGAAATATCTTTATCGGTAGCGAGGCTCCCACAATGCCATGCGAAAGGGCACGTGGCACGGTTTTGTGGCAGCTATCATAGAGTGCAGTCGTGTCGCTACAGTTCTCTGCAGCGAGTGCAACAATCTTAAA
Source organism: Lampetra planeri (assembly GCF_965212315.1). Classification (NCBI taxonomy): domain Eukaryota; kingdom Metazoa; phylum Chordata; class Hyperoartia; order Petromyzontiformes; family Petromyzontidae; genus Lampetra; species Lampetra planeri. The sequence goes on from NC_136158.1 coordinate 3,264,782, forward strand.
AACAATGGCGCCATGCCTCTCTAAATAAAATTAATGCTAACTGCTTGCGCATTCCAGGATTCAGCGATGAACGGAACCCATCCTGCAACTCGCAGAGTGAAACATTTCCTGTGCGCAGAATATCTTCTATCCCGAGTAGCTTTGAAGAATAGAGGTCTCTGCAGCATCTTCCACCGAGCGCTACGCTGTTTCTTCCCTAAATCATTCAGAGGAAGTTCATCTTCTTTACCGAAAGAACCAAGAAGATGAATCCCTGCAGTCACAAAAGCTTTAAATCGAAATTCAGAGGAAGTTATTTACATATTATTTCGAAGCCAGGCAGGCAGCCATGCAAATAGTTTTTTTTTCACTGCTTCCTGATGCACTTTTTTTGCGTCGGCAAATGTTTGCAGCCTCGAGAATTGCACTGATAACACGCAAAAAAAAAGAGGTGTGATTTTTGTTTAAATTGGTAAAGTTTTGCACTTTAAATATTTTATTTGTTTACCAAAAAAAAAAAACCTCAAAGATCCAAAACTTGTTGTGGTGATGTCCTCTTACTGCTATCCATTGACTTGAATGTGCGGGATCGGTGGATCACGCTGAGATGGAGACCGTTTCGTGTGCGAGAGATTTGCGACGTGTTCGAGTTGTGGCGCGTTTTTGCCCCCCCCACCCCGTCCCCGAGGTGCGGCCACCCTGGTTAATACGCGGGTACGTTTACCACAAAACGCGTGCCGTTTGCACTTAGAGTGGACTTCAGAGATCCCGTGGTATATTTTCGAAAGCGGAGTAGGCCATGCGTGCCGGCGTCGAGGTCCAAACTTTGCCGGATTTTTGATAAAATTCTCGGAAGTTGGTCAATTCGCATCGCAATATCACTCTTAAAGTATGTGTTGTGTTGAACTTCTTTCGCACTGTACACAGCCAACCGTGCTATCGAATAGAGAGGGGCCTTGCCTATAAACGTCTGGCAGTTAACTTGAATTGGTTCAAGCAAGCCTGACTGCTGATGAGACATTGAATGCCGAAACCGATCCTTATAAGCGTCTGGCAGTTAACTTGAATTGGTTCAAGCAAGCCTCACTCTGCTGATGAGATATTGAAAGTAGAAACCGGTCCTGATAAATATCTGGCAGTTAACTTGAATTGGTTCCAGCAAGCCTGACTCTGCTGATGAGACAGCAAATGTTACCATTGGTCCGGAAGTTTCTGTGTTGAACCACTGCTGCTGAATTTTTGCACACGGCGTTTTAATACTTTTTTGTGTGGAATATTTGCTGGTTTATTCCAGGATGTTTCTGTTACGTGTCGTCGACTTAAGATGTTCTCTGTTCATATTTAGTTTGTTGCGGTTGCACCCGACTTAAGAGCCGCATGGCTCACAGGGCTATACCTAATAATTGAAACTTGAAATGAAATAAATGAAACTTGAAATGATGCACTCCCAGAAGGCCGTGTGGCCGACCTGATGTGTGGAGGTGACGGAGATGTGAAGGAGGCGTGTTTTTGCACTTATTTTTCTTTTCTTGCATATAAATCACTCAAAAATGCACAGACGTTCCTCAATTTTCCTGTCGCGTTGGGACGATCTCTGATCCCGCCGGAGACGCTGATAATAACCACCTGACCTAAGTAAGCGCTCGGGGAGGTTACAAGCAGGCTGTGTTGCTCGTCTCCAGACGCCAAGCAAGCTCCCCACACGTGCTCCAGCCAACACGAATCGGGCCATTAAGTTTGGGAATGAAGCGTATGGGCGGAAAGAGGAGAGCTAAAACGTCAATAAACAGATGCTCGCATGATAATAAGCCCGCGCCGAGCGATGATAAATCCCGACAATTACGTACGAGCCCCACCGAGCACCTATCTGTGCACAGCAAGCCCGATGTGGCCAGCAAAGGTGTTAAAGGTGCAGCCCTGCAACAACTCGTTTCTCACCACTGCCGGTGGAAGGGTGGCTACACAAGGAAGCTCTGGAGAGGCTACTTTGGCCTACTTCTCCACGCTGGCCAGACGTCTTTGGAAGAGGTTGGAGGCGTTTTTATTTTTTCTCTCCGTTCCTACTGCCCTGGTTCACAGCGGTAGCGCCGGGAGCATGTTTACGAACCTGCACGGGGCACATCGAGTTGAGCCGTCGACCTCCGCGGTTGCAACTCCAGTGCCGATGACCGCTGCACCGCGGGCAGGAATCTTTGGTGCGATGGAAAGTCGTGAAGTCAAAGCCAAAGGAAAAAAAAAACGGATGAGACGCGTGCATTTTTGGTTTGTTTGTTTGTTTCGTTTGAATTTCACAGCAGTCGAGCCACGCTTGCTATTTGTTGCTGCGTGGCCGCTTTCTCGCCACACTCGTCTGTTTTCAGCCCAAACAGGCGTGTTCTGCATCGCATTTCCCAGTCACGGTCGACCCCTCGCTCCGCTTTCAAACCCAGCCTTTGAGCCCTAAATTCACCCCCGGTAGCCGGTATCCTAAAATCCCTGGATTTGTAGAAGTGGCTGTAGAGCTTTCGGGCACCCGGTCCTCTGTGTCAGAGGCAAACCTGGCGTGTCAGTGGGGGTTGGAGGGCGGGGGGGGGGCGGGGTGGGGGCGGGGGGGGGCGGGGATGGGCCCGCCCCGCCCTCCCCCCTCTGAGCCCTCCCCCCACCACTTGCTGGAGGCTCACCCCCCCCACCCTTCTCAAAATTGTGTAGCCAAGTGAAAATGTTGCTGGGGTATATTGAACACCACTCGTCAAGTAGAATAAACCATCATGACGCCAACTCCCGGTCATCATCTCAGCAGCAGCGCGACGCTTTCAGATGCGCTTCCGCGACCGTCTGGAACGCTCTCCCTTCCGATTTTAGGAAGCCACCGTAGATATGCACTTTAAAATCATCTTTTGATTGAAAACTCATTGCTTTGGAATCGCTTGTTGTGTTGAGTTTTGTTGTCCTTCCTCCGGCACCTCCGATTTAGCACGGTTGGATACGTACGGTGCCAAAGAAGTTTAACATACAACATACAACATGCATACAACATGCATAAAACATACAACATGTATACAACATACATACAACATATAACATGCATACAACATACAACGTGTATACACCATACAACATGCATACACCATACAACATACATACACCATACAACATGTATACAACATACAACATGCATACAACAGGTATACAACATACAACATGTATACAACACACAACATACATACAACATGCATACAACATACAACATGGACACAACACACAACATGCATACAACATACAACATGCATACAACATACAGCATCTATACAACATACAACATGCATACAACATGTATACAACATACAACATGCATACAACATGCAACATGCATACAACATGCATACAACATACGACACCAGGAAAACATTTTCTGCAGCCTTTCCTTATGCGCACAGGGGTTGAGAGTTAGAGCAGAACGCACGATAGGCAAGCGAATCGTGAACGTAACTGTTCACACCATTCTCGCAATTAGAGTTTTACTCTCGAGAATGAATAGCAAAGCCTTTCGCACGATTGTCATTTTCGTCACTGAAACATCACACGCAACAAAAAAAATCTATTTTAAAGATATATAAATTTCGGAACTATCGCACAATTTATTCCACTGACGTGTCGTGCACCGAGCCAAATGTGTCAAGTAAAAGGTAAAGGCGCATCCCTGCAATATCTCGCCCGTGTCGCTGCTGCCGGATAGGCGTCCACTTTAAAACGAAAGATCCTAGAGGGCATTTGGCCTACTCTGGTCTTGGAGAAGGTGGCAGCCCCATACACTTGACCCCATTTAAACACAACCGTTAAATCGCACCCATTTACGCCACTGGGTGGGAAAAGTGGTTTGAGAGGAGGGTTTTACGAAACTGGCCCCGTTGTGTGCAACTGCCTGCCGCGCCGGGAGATAGGAATCGTGCATTGAAAACGTCCTTTAAAAAAAATAAAAGGGCAACGCAGAGACATCCGAGATGACAATTGCCTTCAGTGAGTCGATTTAATTTTGAAAACATTGCAACGTGCCGCACCGATTCCAATGTGCGGGAGCACGTTCGTCGCTTGCTCGTCAAGGACAGCCGAGGCGTGTTCTCTCTCTACCCTTGTGTAAACATTTGCCAGCGTGTAATTGACGTCGCAAAACGCAAGGATGTGTCGGGGGTGGGGTGGGGACTTCATCTAGCAGTGGTTCGACCGTGTAAATTTGTGAATTTTTTAAATTAAAAATAAAAGTGCTCATATATGCACCTGGGAATGAATTCACGTGTGCGTGTACTTGTGTGTCAGTTGGTACACGTGCATTAATGCAAGTGTGTGTGCGCTTGCATTTGTGTTGGGAGCATGTCATGTAACGGTTAGCAAGCTGCGCTACACCCGCTCACAGCCAACAGCAGTGACAATTATTTGAACCGGTCTAGGACCTGACCTAGGTCGACTCGGCCTCAAATGAGTACCTGGTGTGGCCGTTGCCATTTTTTGCTTTGGATCAAAATGAGACTGCATAATCAATGCATCTGCACGCGCGCCCCCTGCACGTGTTCACACACAGAGGGTTGCGTGCAATTTCACGGCCACGTAAAAATTCCGCTGACGGACAAAGTGAAAGAAAAAAATGGGGCCGTGATCTCGAAGTAATTTTGCGTCACTACCCCTGTGTTATCGCACGCACGCAGGAACACTAGGCCAAACATGAACTCGCGCACATAACATCTGCCTGGCAGGAACTAATGCACCGCGAACAGATTGTATTACAAAATCTCTGGGCCGTGTTAATTTGGTGCCCAGTGGCAAGTCCGTGGGATTACGGTGAGGGTAGGTGGCATGCGGGGAGCGAGAGGGGAGAAGTGTGTACGTGTGAGCGACTGTACCCCGGCCTCGGAAGGCCTCGGAACATTAGGACACCCAGCCGGATGTTTGCCGGGCCAGTGTTTTCCTACTGCAATTATCATAATTTTTTTTCATGAATTCCAGGAATGATAATTGTTTTTTACCCTTCTCTCTGGCAATAAAACTGACACATTTTTGACAAGGAGTCATGTTTGCATAGACCACAATACCTGCAGTCATAATGCAAAAAAAACCATAACTCTGATAATGTGCACTGTCATTGAAGTTGATTGGTCCACACCCGAGACAGCTTTCCTTAGTGCGCCTTTTGGCGTCATCTGGTCCAACCCATGTGAGACTAGGCTCTAAGGAAAGCTATGTCGGGTGTGGACCAATCAACTTCAAGGACAGTGCATACATTATCAGAGTTGTGTTTTTTGTTTGCATTATGACTGCAGGTATTGTGGTCTATGCAAACATGACTCCTTGTAAAAAAGGTGTCAGTTTTGTTGCCAGATAGAAGGGTAAAAAAAAACAATTATCATATTTTTTACTGGCAAATGAGGTTCCAATGGTGTAAATTCCAGGAATATCTGGCCGGTCCATATATCCTTTGGCGAGGCTCAAATACATTTTTGGGTGGACTGAAATATTTCGAAAAATATGTTCAAGAGATTTTTTTGGGGGGAAAATTAATATTAAAAAACCAGAGAGCTTAAGGGTTGCCACTACCAGAAATTGTGGACGATTGGCATGGTTGGTATTCCGAGAGCCTCGGAACATTAGGACACATGCCAGACCCTTGATATACCAGTGTTTTTCTGCTGCAAGATTCAATTCTTATTTAATATTGTTTTTGAAAAATGATTTTAACGAATATCTGGCCGGTCCAAATATTCTTTGGCGAGACTCAAATACAATTTTGGGTGGACTGAAATATTTGGAACAATATTTTAAATATATTTTTTGGGAAGAAAATTTATATTCGACAACCAGAGAGTGCAAGGTTGCCACTTATAGAGCTTGTGGGTGACTGGCACGGATGGCTTACTCTGAGAGCCTTGGAACATTAGGTCACATGCTGGATGCTTGCCAGGCCAGAGTTTTTCTACTGTGTGATTTTAAAAAAATGAATTCCAGGAATATTTAGCTGATCAAATATTTTTCAAGGCTCAAATTTTTTTTTTTTGCTGGACTGAATTTGTTGGAAAAATATATTCAAGAGATTTTTTTTGGAAAATGAATACATTCATTTTCGAAAATCAGAGTTTGTGGTCGACTGGCACGGACGACTTATTCCGAGACCCTTGGAACATCAGGGCACACGCCGGCTGCTTGCCGGGCATTGTTTTCCCCTTGCAAGATTCACATTTATTTTTTATGAATTCCAGGAATATATGGCCTTTCATAATATTCTTTGGCGAAGCTCAAATACATTTTTGGGTGGACTGAATTTTTTAAAAACATTTAAATAGCAATTGTTTTTGGATTATTAATCTCAGAAAGCCAGAGAGCCCAAGGTTTCCCCTACAAGAGCTTGTGGTGGACTGGCACGGGACGACTGGTTCACCCATTGCACCGCTCGTTCCGCTACGGGTGCCTTTGCGCGTTTTCCCTCCTTTGACTGCGATCCCATCCGTTAGTCCTCGACCACCGTCCATCGCCTCTGCAAGCGACGTGTCCTGCCCGAGCCCAATTTGTTTCTTCATCCTATGCGGCCTTCGTCTATATTTTCTTCAACATATAATAATAATAATAGTTCAATTTGTAACGCGTGCAAATTTGCAGACGTAGTGGCCGCAACTCAGAGGCGGGGAGCCAAGCTCAGAGTCGCTCAAAAGCATGATTGTAGAGGTGAGTTTTTAAGTCTCTCTTGAAGGAGGCGATTGAGGTGATGCTGCGAATGTGCAGAGGGATATCGTTCCAGACTGTTGGGGCTGCCACCGAGAAGCGGCGCATAGACACGATGACCATCCTGGATCTTGGTATCAGAGGAGGTCGTGAGTCGCGCTGCGCAGGCATCTGCCGTGTGCTGAGCTGCAAGTTGTCAATAATGAAGAAAGGTATGGCGGGCAGGCGGATATGAAGGCATTGTGGCAGAGGCAGGCGGTCTTGTATGTGACCCTACTGGCGATGGGTAGCCAGTTGAGAGCACGGAGACAAGCTAATATAAAAATCGGGATTCACAATTTTAGTTTTTTCTTGACTACAAAAGAGGCTTGGGCCATCAAACTTGTTGTGTTTGAATTCCTGCGGCAAGTCGTGTGGCTGCATTTGATCGGCGGTCAGCCACCTCCTTACCACCGTGGATGCTGTTCCCGCAAACTTGACTCGTTGATTCTTCCACTCATGCTGAGAACTCGGTCTCCCAGACACGGACTGTTTCATCTCATCCGCACCGTGTTCAACCACCACACAGAAGGTGAACTCTCAACTATTATCTGTTACACCAACGGTCTTGCGCGTTTGTTGCTGGCTTTGACATTTTGGGTCGTTGGGCCTGTGTTCAGTAACGTAATGCAGCAGTGTTGACACTTAACTTTTTAGAAGGGCATGCATTTTTACTCAATCCCCTGGCTAAAATGTGATATTTACTCTCCATGAATTTAAATGTGTTTCCCTTTTCAAATGTTAGATGTTCATGGTTGCCAAGTTGCATTCATATTGCCATCTTGTTAACAAGCCTATTGTTGCGTATACATTGCTAAATATATGTAAAAAAACACGAGTGCAGCCCTTTGCGCTTGCTTGCTCGCGCTATTGCTCTGGTGCAAGAGCGTTACACTCAGAGGGGTCGGTCTCGGGAGGGCATTTGGACCGACCCCTTTCGCGCTGGCCAGAGGGAAGAGATGGGGAACACTCGCATTTCAGCCTCGTCGCACTTGACCCGCCAATCGACTCACTGCGGCGCACTCATCCGTTCATGCTGCTTCGTGGACAGAGGTTGGTGAAGGGAGGCAGTGCCAGATGACGCTAGTGCGGGTCCTGGAGCATATGTTATACAGGGGCCCTAAATTTAAAATAAAAAAAATATTAAAACACAAATTTAACTTGAATAGTAAAGTAATTGTGTTTTTCCCTTTGTTATACAGCCAGATAATTGCGACAAATCGCTAACATTAAACACCCAGTCGTTCGTAAAAGTTGAAGGCGGTATAGTACTATAGTAATAGAGCAAGTGCAGAATCACTGAACCGGAATTGCTCGCTTGAAAGCATTTATCGCGGGGATATTTGAAAGTGCTGGGTCCGTAGCTACTACATATGTAGCTACTACACGTGTAGCTACTATATATGTAGCTACTACACATGTAGCTACTTGTGCTACTTAGTGTAGTAACGCTTATGACTCGTTCACACCGGAGTTGGAGGCACACTTGTTTATTTAACACCACACGTTGTGACATACACACTGAGGGGGTATCGGCCCCCTCACCCGTCTATCTGAGGACACACCTCTAGGCTAACCCTAGCCTGCCTCTCAGTCCTCCTCTAATGGGCTAGGGGAGGCTATCTTGGCCCGACACTGGTCAGTCGGGCCCGGTACCCAGAGTCCAGACCAGCACTGGCTCTGGCTCTGGTACCACGCCACTGGCTCGAGCCTGCGCGGTCCTGATAAGGACGGCGTGCCAGGGGGAGACCAGGGCTCTATCTAGGACGTCTTCCGTCTCCTCTTCTTAGCTAACACAACACTCCCGAGCCCCTCGATACATTCCCCTTTTATACCCAACCCCTCCCTGAGGGGTGGGGCCCCGGGGGATCATAATGACCGAATCGACCCCCCAGGGTGTCTGGCGCGGACGTCGCAGAGGGCACCTGCTCGTGCACACATGTAGCCCCGCCTACTGTGTTTGTTTACCATAGGCTGCCATGCATAACGGGCTCTCTCTCTAACACCCCTACATCACTCCCCCCCGCATAGCATGCAGCCGTCCCGGCTGCCAACATACAAAAATTTGACAATAAAGGTGCCTTCACCCCCTGACCGCGCGTGTGCCTCACTATTTTTGAACAATAACAGGAACCAGAACAAGAACGCAACAGCAAGATGAGAAAACAACCCGTCGCACCCCCCCCGAATAAATACGAATTCCGTAAAAAAAACAGCCTATATACAATCAGCAGGGAACCCACCACGCACACACAACACACGGTGAAGCCAACATATGTACATCCGAGGAGTGGGGAACACACCACCCACACAACATCCAATGAACACAACAGCTATGTACACATTTTCCGGCCTCACAACAGTTTGCGCATTTTAGCGCGCGTCCTTGCAGCGGGCCCCTCACACGGGGTAACCGCGTGTGGCGGACCATCAGGTGGCAATTGTCCGTCTTGGGGTGAGCATTCATCCGACTCCGCGTGACCCTCGGTATCCGCAGGAGGGGTGATTGGGCGTGAGCCCGTAACTCCTGATGCACCTGAAGGTGGCACAGCCGGCAAGGCATTAGGTGAGAGCGACGGAGACGGACCCAGCGAGTCGGCCGACCCCCCACATGCTTGGCCACGCGCGTGTGAAGTGTGATTGTGTACCGCAGAGAAGGGTTTTAACCTAGAGGGGTGCACGAACCATCGCCGCTTCCCCCACTTGATGCGCACGCACTGCGGTCGTAACACCTCCACCACTTCCACAGGGCCCCGCCACGGCCGCACCAGTTTAGAGGAGGTTGCCAGTGGCACCTGGGGGCAGTGCAGCCATGCCTTGTCCCCCGGCTTCCACTGCAGCATGTGCGCTCGACTCAATCTGAGGCGCTCATTCGCCTTCTGACGGAGGTCAGAGTTTTGCATTGCAGCATCCCGTGCCTCGGTCAATTTGTCCAGATTAAATTTAACGTGGTCAGCCAGATTAGTTTTTCCCTGCGGCACGGGGATCTGCAACTGGGCACGAACAGGCGGGTCTGGTTCTCGGCCGTACATGAGGTAAAAGGGAGAAAACCCCGTAGCTGCATGGGGTGCCATCCGGTACGCCGCCAAGACCCCCTGAATTTGTAGGTCCCAATCCGTTTGCGAGTCCGAAACTTGTTGTGATAACATGGACGTGATGGTGCGATGCAACCGTTCGACCATCCCGTCAGTTTGTGGGTGATATGGGGAGGTCCGAATTTTCTTTGTGCCCAGGAGATCACAGACTTGTCTGAGTAGTTTACCGGAAAAATTTCTGCCCTGGTCGGTCAGCAGCCTCTCCGGAGCACCTTTGTCCAGGACATAACCCTGAACAAAGGCCTCCACGATGGCTGCTGCCGACTGGTTGGCCAGAGGCCAGGCCATAGGCCAGCGTGTAAAATACTCGACACCAGTCAACAAATATCTATTCCCCCTGGGGGTGGCGGGGAATGGTCCCAAAATGTCCAGAGCGACCAGCTCGTTTATCCTGGACACTTTGATCGATTGCAAGGGCGGGTTAGACTCCCGTGCCGGCGGTTTGCGTTGTGCACATCGAGGGCATGATCCCAACAAATCCCCAACATCCCTCGTCATGCCAGGCCAATAAAAATCAAGTTGCAGCAAGGCGAGAGTCTTTTGGGTCCCCAGGTGTAGGAGGCGCTCATGAGCGGCCCATACCACCCTGCCCCGCAACCCAGTAGGGACCACCAGCCGATGTCGACGCGACTTCCCGTCCCAATGCATCAGCAGGCCTTGGCACATTTCCCATGCGTCGGAACCACCTCTTTTTCCCCCCGCCGCACCGCCAACGCGACGTCGCCACCCGAGGAGGGACACATCCTCCATCTGGAGGCGCCCCCAGTCAATGACGGGCAACCCCAACAGGGAATCTTTGCCCTGTTGTTCGATCGAATTAGTAACTACTGTATCGTCGTCGTTGGCGGCCGCCAAGACAGGAACCGATGTGTCCCCTGGGGGTCTGCAACGTCCAGACCCCAGGAGGCATGCACACTCGGAGGTGGTTGGCAAGCGCGACAGAGCGTCCGCGTTGGTGTGGCGAACGCCCTTACGGTATGTGGTTTGGAAATCGTAATCCTGGAGGACCTCCAACCATCGGGACAATTGTCCCGATGGCTGTTGAACCCTCAGGGCGTACTGCAGTGCCGCATGATCTGTGCGGACGGTGAAATGCCGACCGTACAGATATGGGCGATACTGTTGGATGAAATGGACAATTGCCAACAGTTCCCTACGGGTGACACAATATCGTTGCTCCGCTGGAGACAACACCCGACTGCCGTACGCAACCACACGTTCCACGCCGTCAACCACCTGGGAGAGCACGCCCCCAATACCCGTGTTGCTCGCATCGGTGTCGAGCAAGAATGGTTTTGAAAAATCAGGGTAAATCAGGGGAGGAGCGTTTACCAAAGCGTCCCGAAGGGAGCAAAAAGCAGCTTCCTCCTCCTGACCCCAGCAGAACCGAACCCCTTTTGATGTTAAAGCGTGTAGGGGTTTTGCTATAGTCGCAAAATTAGCGACGAAGCGTCTATAATACGACGCAAACCCAATAAAACTCCTAACCTCTCCCACTGAGGTGGGAGTCGGCCAGGAGCTTACACACTGCGTTTTGGCGGGATCGGTAGAAATACCTGAGCGTCCCACGATGTGCCCCAAATAACGCACCGACTCGCGTAACAAATGGCATTTTTGGGGCTTAAATTTCAAATTAGCAGCCCGCATCTTTAGGAAAACCGCCCGCAACCTCTGGAGATGTTCATCAAAAGTTTTGCCAAAGACAATAACGTCATCCAAATAAATCAGGCACGACTCCCATTGCAATCCAGCCAAAACCAATTCCATCAACCGCTGGAAAGTTGCCGGCGCTGAGTGTAAGCCCATCGGCAACCGGTTGAATTGAAACAGGCCGTGCGGAGTACGGAAAGCAGTTTTAGGCTTTGAATCATCGTCCAGAGGAAGCTGCCAGAATCCCGAAAGTAAGTCCAATGTGGAGAAGAATCGCGCTCCCGCCAAGGCGTCAAGCGATTCGTCCATCCGTGGGAGCGGGTATGCGTCGGCAACCGTAATTTTGTTAAGGCGCCGAAAGTCAACGCAAAACCGCAACGAACCGTCCTGCTTCTTAACCAGGACGATCGGCGCTCCCCAAGGGCTGTTGGAGGGAGAAATGATGTCGGCGGCTAGCATGTCATCAACAGCCGATTTGACATGGTCCTTTTCGGCGGGACTCAACCGAAAAGGATTCTGGCGTATTGGCGCGCTGTCACCCGTATCAATATGGTGACGCAGCAGATTAGTGCAGCCCAAATCGTATTTATCCCGACTGAAAACGTCGGAAAATTCCCTTAGTAGTGTCTTAAGACGTTGACGCTCTAAATTTGACAGGTCCGTCGATCCCGCACAAAGCGCCTCGAGCCACCCTTCATCGCTGTCCGAATGTGGTCGCGGTGCAGGGACAGCGCCGACATGACTCGCGACGGGTTCCTCACAGGGCACCGGCGTTGCGTGAGCAAGCACGGTCCCCTGTGGGACCACCACCGTCTGCGAGCCCACATTGAGGACCGCGATGAAGGGTTCTCCTTCCCCTCTCACTATGGTCTGGGCCGGGAGTAAATCAGGTCCACTGACCCCGGCCCTAGACGGTCCCAACAGAACCCCTTGAGCCCCAATGCCCTTAGCGAAGGGCCGCCGAAGTTTCAAGGGAATCAACATTTGCGCCCCCGGAGGAACGCGCACCGTTCTATCTACGAACGCCGGCACCGTCGCGAACGCCGTCCGGCTCGTAGCGGGGGATGGCAGAAACGCCATGCGTCGGCCCGATGGGAGCTCAATGCATCCCTGGTCGATTAATATCCTAATCGGCATTTTGGCCAGGAAGTCCGTCCCCAGCAGGCACGGAACCGCCAGCGAGGAGGAAACAAAAATCGGCCCAGACAATTTAATATCCCCGACACAAATTTGGGCACGAATTTGTCCGATGATGCCAAGTGAACCCCCGTTAGCAGCAAAGAATGGCACGTTAACAGGCATCAAAGGACGGCTTTGGGCAGGGAGAATGTTATAAATCAACTCCGAAATAATGGTCGCCGATGCTCCTGTATCGACCAGGATGCGCACCTCGACCCCATCGATGTGGCCCACAACGGCCGACGACCCTGACGACGCGGCTACAACCCGATGGGCCAACACGGACCACTGGCTGGGTTCAATCTGAGTACCCAGAGCGGTGCGTGTTGGTGCCATGGTACGCGATATTGGCCCCCCCTTCGCTGCGGTGTTTGAGTGTGTGACGGGCGTGTGCGTGGGCCAAGCATGAGGGGTGCCGCGACTCGCCGGATTATGATGGTGGAGCTTGTGACGAGGGCCAGCGTCCCGTTGAGGTGTCGTCCTGCGCTGCCCAGGAGAGCGGCACCCCGAGGCGACGTGGCCCCGGATGCCGCAGTTGTAACAGCGTGGAAGCGCTGGTGACGACGATGGATGTTGTAGACGGCTTGAACCGGCCCGGTCCTCCCGTACTCCCGCTCCATGCTGCCGTTGATGGTCGATGGCGCAAACCTCTTCCGCCGGGAGGGTGGCTGCAGCGACGGCACGCCCGCTCGCCGCCTTGCTGGCCTTCCGTCGTTGAGAGGACAGGTTTGCGTGGAGAAGACGGGCCGCTTGGAGGGAGCACATCTCTGCATCGTCCTGTGCGACAATGACGATGTCTAAGTCGTCCGCCAGCAAAAGTATCTTCTCTGTCACCATGGCGTCGACACCCTCGTCATCCATTCGTGGAAAGGCCTCCTTCGCCAGTGCCAGGAGGCTTGTGCGGTACGCCAGGGGCGACTCCTTCGTCCCTCGCTGGCGATCGTAAAAGAGTTGGCGACAGTCCGATGGTGGACCATATACCGCCGACAGCACCTGCATCGCCTTCTGCAGCGTGGAGCGCCTCTCCTTCGAAGCCGATGTTAGAGTGGCGAGGGCGTCGCTGTCGAGAAGTGCTGGCAGCGCGCGGAGAGCCTCGGCGTCTGTCCACTGTGCCATCTCCTGGTGAGCGAGGAAGCGCCGCTGGAAGCCGCCCCAGTCGCCATCCTCGCCCACAAATTCCTTGAGTGGAGGTAGCCGCTGATGTAAGGCAGCGGCTGCAGAGGAAGAACGCACTCCCTCGTCCGCCTCACTCAAGTCAGCGTCGGCACGAACCAGCGATGGCATCGCCGGTCGCACCCGTGGTGACGTTCCGCCCGTTGGTGGTGACGCGGCAGGTACTGTACTCCCGCCGTTGGACGCGATGCTTAGAGCGGCCACGCCCTCAACAGCAGCTGCGGCGATGGCGGGAGTTTCAAAATGTTGCTCCGTGGAAATGGCGGGAAGGCGCTGTGATCGTCGGCTGCCGTTGCCCCGTGGCGGTCCCGCAGCCCCCAGCTGCGTGATGGTGTCGAGCATGGCGGCTGCGGCGTACAGCAGCTCGGTCAGCTTCGCGTGCGCCTCCCTCAGCCCCTCCATCGACGGCTCCCCTTCCTCCAGCTGCTGTGGCGTGGATGCGCCCAGCCCCGGCTGGTCGATGGCATCTTCAGCCGTCTCGGGCCCTCCGACTGCAGTGGTGTCTTCTGCCTCTGGTACCCCGACTCGAGTCGTCCGGCGTGTATCCATGTTCGTACTTTGTTTCACTTCTGACGCCAGATGTAGTAACGCTTATGACTCGTTCACACCGGAGTTGGAGGCACACTTGTTTATTTAACACCACACGTTGTGACATACACACTGAGGGGGTATCGGCCCCCTCACCCGTCTATCTGAGGACACACCTCTAGGCTAACCCTAGCCTGCCTCTCAGTCCTCCTCTAATGGGCTAGGGGAGGCTATCTTGGCCCGACACTGGTCAGTCGGGCCCGGTACCCAGAGTCCAGACCAGCACTGGCTCTGGCTCTGGTACCACGCCACTGGCTCGAGCCTGCGCGGTCCTGATAAGGACGGCGTGCCAGGGGGAGACCAGGGCTCTATCTAGGACGTCTTCCGTCTCCTCTTCTTAGCTAACACAACACTCCCGAGCCCCTCGATACATTCCCCTTTTATACCCAACCCCTCCCTGAGGGGTGGGGCCCCGGGGGATCATAATGACCGAATCGACCCCCCAGGGTGTCTGGCGCGGACGTCGCAGAGGGCACCTGCTCGTGCACACATGTAGCCCCGCCTACTGTGTTTGTTTACCATAGGCTGCCATGCATAACGGGCTCTCTCTCTAACACCCCTACATCACTCCCCCCCGCATAGCATGCAGCCGTCCCGGCTGCCAACATACAAAAATTTGACAATAAAGGTGCCTTCACCCCCTGACCGCGCGTGTGCCTCACTATTTTTGAACAATAACAGGAACCAGAACAAGAACGCAACAGCAAGATGAGAAAACAACCCGTCGCACCCCCCCCGAATAAATACGAATTCCGTAAAAAAAACAGCCTATATACAATCAGCAGGGAACCCACCACGCACACACAACACACGGTGAAGCCAACATATGTACATCCGAGGAGTGGGGAACACACCACCCACACAACATCCAATGAACACAACAGCTATGTACACATTTTCCGGCCTCACAACAGTTTGCGCATTTTAGCGCGCGTCCTTGCAGCGGGCCCCTCACACGGGGTAACCGCGTGTGGCGGACCATCAGGTGGCAATTGTCCGTCTTGGGGTGAGCATTCATCCGACTCCGCGTGACCCTCGGTATCCGCAGGAGGGGTGATTGGGCGTGAGCCCGTAACTCCTGATGCACCTGAAGGTGGCACAGCCGGCAAGGCATTAGGTGAGAGCGACGGAGACGGACCCAGCGAGTCGGCCGACCCCCCACATGCTTGGCCACGCGCGTGTGAAGTGTGATTGTGTACCGCAGAGAAGGGTTTTAACCTAGAGGGGTGCACGAACCATCGCCGCTTCCCCCACTTGATGCGCACGCACTGCGGTCGTAACACCTCCACCACTTCCACAGGGCCCCGCCACGGCCGCACCAGTTTAGAGGAGGTTGCCAGTGGCACCTGGGGGCAGTGCAGCCATGCCTTGTCCCCCGGCTTCCACTGCAGCATGTGCGCTCGACTCAATCTGAGGCGCTCATTCGCCTTCTGACGGAGGTCAGAGTTTTGCATTGCAGCATCCCGTGCCTCGGTCAATTTGTCCAGATTAAATTTAACGTGGTCAGCCAGATTAGTTTTTCCCTGCGGCACGGGGATCTGCAACTGGGCACGAACAGGCGGGTCTGGTTCTCGGCCGTACATGAGGTAAAAGGGAGAAAACCCCGTAGCTGCATGGGGTGCCATCCGGTACGCCGCCAAGACCCCCTGAATTTGTAGGTCCCAATCCGTTTGCGAGTCCGAAACTTGTTGTGATAACATGGACGTGATGGTGCGATGCAACCGTTCGACCATCCCGTCAGTTTGTGGGTGATATGGGGAGGTCCGAATTTTCTTTGTGCCCAGGAGATCACAGACTTGTCTGAGTAGTTTACCGGAAAAATTTCTGCCCTGGTCGGTCAGCAGCCTCTCCGGAGCACCTTTGTCCAGGACATAACCCTGAACAAAGGCCTCCACGATGGCTGCTGCCGACTGGTTGGCCAGAGGCCAGGCCATAGGCCAGCGTGTAAAATACTCGACACCAGTCAACAAATATCTATTCCCCCTGGGGGTGGCGGGGAATGGTCCCAAAATGTCCAGAGCGACCAGCTCGTTTATCCTGGACACTTTGATCGATTGCAAGGGCGGGTTAGACTCCCGTGCCGGCGGTTTGCGTTGTGCACATCGAGGGCATGATCCCAACAAATCCCCAACATCCCTCGTCATGCCAGGCCAATAAAAATCAAGTTGCAGCAAGGCGAGAGTCTTTTGGGTCCCCAGGTGTAGGAGGCGCTCATGAGCGGCCCATACCACCCTGCCCCGCAACCCAGTAGGGACCACCAGCCGATGTCGACGCGACTTCCCGTCCCAATGCATCAGCAGGCCTTGGCACATTTCCCATGCGTCGGAACCACCTCTTTTTCCCCCCGCCGCACCGCCAACGCGACGTCGCCACCCGAGGAGGGACACATCCTCCATCTGGAGGCGCCCCCAGTCAATGACGGGCAACCCCAACAGGGAATCTTTGCCCTGTTGTTCGATCGAATTAGTAACTACTGTATCGTCGTCGTTGGCGGCCGCCAAGACAGGAACCGATGTGTCCCCTGGGGGTCTGCAACGTCCAGACCCCAGGAGGCATGCACACTCGGAGGTGGTTGGCAAGCGCGACAGAGCGTCCGCGTTGGTGTGGCGAACGCCCTTACGGTATGTGGTTTGGAAATCGTAATCCTGGAGGACCTCCAACCATCGGGACAATTGTCCCGATGGCTGTTGAACCCTCAGGGCGTACTGCAGTGCCGCATGATCTGTGCGGACGGTGAAATGCCGACCGTACAGATATGGGCGATACTGTTGGATGAAATGGACAATTGCCAACAGTTCCCTACGGGTGACACAATATCGTTGCTCCGCTGGAGACAACACCCGACTGCCGTACGCAACCACACGTTCCACGCCGTCAACCACCTGGGAGAGCACGCCCCCAATACCCGTGTTGCTCGCATCGGTGTCGAGCAAGAATGGTTTTGAAAAATCAGGGTAAATCAGGGGAGGAGCGTTTACCAAAGCGTCCCGAAGGGAGCAAAAAGCAGCTTCCTCCTCCTGACCCCAGCAGAACCGAACCCCTTTTGATGTTAAAGCGTGTAGGGGTTTTGCTATAGTCGCAAAATTAGCGACGAAGCGTCTATAATACGACGCAAACCCAATAAAACTCCTAACCTCTCCCACTGAGGTGGGAGTCGGCCAGGAGCTTACACACTGCGTTTTGGCGGGATCGGTAGAAATACCTGAGCGTCCCACGATGTGCCCCAAATAACGCACCGACTCGCGTAACAAATGGCATTTTTGGGGCTTAAATTTCAAATTAGCAGCCCGCATCTTTAGGAAAACCGCCCGCAACCTCTGGAGATGTTCATCAAAAGTTTTGCCAAAGACAATAACGTCATCCAAATAAATCAGGCACGACTCCCATTGCAATCCAGCCAAAACCAATTCCATCAACCGCTGGAAAGTTGCCGGCGCTGAGTGTAAGCCCATCGGCAACCGGTTGAATTGAAACAGGCCGTGCGGAGTACGGAAAGCAGTTTTAGGCTTTGAATCATCGTCCAGAGGAAGCTGCCAGAATCCCGAAAGTAAGTCCAATGTGGAGAAGAATCGCGCTCCCGCCAAGGCGTCAAGCGATTCGTCCATCCGTGGGAGCGGGTATGCGTCGGCAACCGTAATTTTGTTAAGGCGCCGAAAGTCAACGCAAAACCGCAACGAACCGTCCTGCTTCTTAACCAGGACGATCGGCGCTCCCCAAGGGCTGTTGGAGGGAGAAATGATGTCGGCGGCTAGCATGTCATCAACAGCCGATTTGACATGGTCCTTTTCGGCGGGACTCAACCGAAAAGGATTCTGGCGTATTGGCGCGCTGTCACCCGTATCAATATGGTGACGCAGCAGATTAGTGCAGCCCAAATCGTATTTATCCCGACTGAAAACGTCGGAAAATTCCCTTAGTAGTGTCTTAAGACGTTGACGCTCTAAATTTGACAGGTCCGTCGATCCCGCACAAAGCGCCTCGAGCCACCCTTCATCGCTGTCCGAATGTGGTCGCGGTGCAGGGACAGCGCCGACATGACTCGCGACGGGTTCCTCACAGGGCACCGGCGTTGCGTGAGCAAGCACGGTCCCCTGTGGGACCACCACCGTCTGCGAGCCCACATTGAGGACCGCGATGAAGGGTTCTCCTTCCCCTCTCACTATGGTCTGGGCCGGGAGTAAATCAGGTCCACTGACCCCGGCCCTAGACGGTCCCAACAGAACCCCTTGAGCCCCAATGCCCTTAGCGAAGGGCCGCCGAAGTTTCAAGGGAATCAACATTTGCGCCCCCGGAGGAACGCGCACCGTTCTATCTACGAACGCCGGCACCGTCGCGAACGCCGTCCGGCTCGTAGCGGGGGATGGCAGAAACGCCATGCGTCGGCCCGATGGGAGCTCAATGCATCCCTGGTCGATTAATATCCTAATCGGCATTTTGGCCAGGAAGTCCGTCCCCAGCAGGCACGGAACCGCCAGCGAGGAGGAAACAAAAATCGGCCCAGACAATTTAATATCCCCGACACAAATTTGGGCACGAATTTGTCCGATGATGCCAAGTGAACCCCCGTTAGCAGCAAAGAATGGCACGTTAACAGGCATCAAAGGACGGCTTTGGGCAGGGAGAATGTTATAAATCAACTCCGAAATAATGGTCGCCGATGCTCCTGTATCGACCAGGATGCGCACCTCGACCCCATCGATGTGGCCCACAACGGCCGACGACCCTGACGACGCGGCTACAACCCGATGGGCCAACACGGACCACTGGCTGGGTTCAATCTGAGTACCCAGAGCGGTGCGTGTTGGTGCCATGGTACGCGATATTGGCCCCCCCTTCGCTGCGGTGTTTGAGTGTGTGACGGGCGTGTGCGTGGGCCAAGCATGAGGGGTGCCGCGACTCGCCGGATTATGATGGTGGAGCTTGTGACGAGGGCCAGCGTCCCGTTGAGGTGTCGTCCTGCGCTGCCCAGGAGAGCGGCACCCCGAGGCGACGTGGCCCCGGATGCCGCAGTTGTAACAGCGTGGAAGCGCTGGTGACGACGATGGATGTTGTAGACGGCTTGAACCGGCCCGGTCCTCCCGTACTCCCGCTCCATGCTGCCGTTGATGGTCGATGGCGCAAACCTCTTCCGCCGGGAGGGTGGCTGCAGCGACGGCACGCCCGCTCGCCGCCTTGCTGGCCTTCCGTCGTTGAGAGGACAGGTTTGCGTGGAGAAGACGGGCCGCTTGGAGGGAGCACATCTCTGCATCGTCCTGTGCGACAATGACGATGTCTAAGTCGTCCGCCAGCAAAAGTATCTTCTCTGTCACCATGGCGTCGACACCCTCGTCATCCATTCGTGGAAAGGCCTCCTTCGCCAGTGCCAGGAGGCTTGTGCGGTACGCCAGGGGCGACTCCTTCGTCCCTCGCTGGCGATCGTAAAAGAGTTGGCGACAGTCCGATGGTGGACCATATACCGCCGACAGCACCTGCATCGCCTTCTGCAGCGTGGAGCGCCTCTCCTTCGAAGCCGATGTTAGAGTGGCGAGGGCGTCGCTGTCGAGAAGTGCTGGCAGCGCGCGGAGAGCCTCGGCGTCTGTCCACTGTGCCATCTCCTGGTGAGCGAGGAAGCGCCGCTGGAAGCCGCCCCAGTCGCCATCCTCGCCCACAAATTCCTTGAGTGGAGGTAGCCGCTGATGTAAGGCAGCGGCTGCAGAGGAAGAACGCACTCCCTCGTCCGCCTCACTCAAGTCAGCGTCGGCACGAACCAGCGATGGCATCGCCGGTCGCACCCGTGGTGACGTTCCGCCCGTTGGTGGTGACGCGGCAGGTACTGTACTCCCGCCGTTGGACGCGATGCTTAGAGCGGCCACGCCCTCAACAGCAGCTGCGGCGATGGCGGGAGTTTCAAAATGTTGCTCCGTGGAAATGGCGGGAAGGCGCTGTGATCGTCGGCTGCCGTTGCCCCGTGGCGGTCCCGCAGCCCCCAGCTGCGTGATGGTGTCGAGCATGGCGGCTGCGGCGTACAGCAGCTCGGTCAGCTTCGCGTGCGCCTCCCTCAGCCCCTCCATCGACGGCTCCCCTTCCTCCAGCTGCTGTGGCGTGGATGCGCCCAGCCCCGGCTGGTCGATGGCATCTTCAGCCGTCTCGGGCCCTCCGACTGCAGTGGTGTCTTCTGCCTCTGGTACCCCGACTCGAGTCGTCCGGCGTGTATCCATGTTCGTACTTTGTTTCACTTCTGACGCCAGATGTAGTAACGCTTATGACTCGTTCACACCGGAGTTGGAGGCACACTTGTTTATTTAACACCACACGTTGTGACATACACACTGAGGGGGTATCGGCCCCCTCACCCGTCTATCTGAGGACACACCTCTAGGCTAACCCTAGCCTGCCTCTCAGTCCTCCTCTAATGGGCTAGGGGAGGCTATCTTGGCCCGACACTGGTCAGTCGGGCCCGGTACCCAGAGTCCAGACCAGCACTGGCTCTGGCTCTGGTACCACGCCACTGGCTCGAGCCTGCGCGGTCCTGATAAGGACGGCGTGCCAGGGGGAGACCAGGGCTCTATCTAGGACGTCTTCCGTCTCCTCTTCTTAGCTAACACAACACTCCCGAGCCCCTCGATACATTCCCCTTTTATACCCAACCCCTCCCTGAGGGGTGGGGCCCCGGGGGATCATAATGACCGAATCGACCCCCCAGGGTGTCTGGCGCGGACGTCGCAGAGGGCACCTGCTCGTGCGCACATGTAGCCCCGCCTACTGTGTTTGTTTACCATAGGCTGCCATGCATAACGGGCTCTCTCTCTAACACCCCTACATCAGGATAATCCGGCACTGCAGGGGGGTGGTGGAGGGGCAGGGTGGTAGGTAGCGGAGGGGGTCGTGGTTCAGCGAGTGGGAGTTCCGTGGCGTTCCTCTAAAGCGGCGTTCTTCATTGCAAGGCCCCGTGGTGTCACTGGCGGCCCCTGGTGACCTCTAGTGCGGCCCCTGACGTGCGCCCCCACCCCCCACTCCCCCTACAATACACAAAGAATGACAACACCCCCCACCCCCCCCCCATCATCATCATCGTGCTGCTGACAAAACCCCCAATGGTTTGAAACGTGTGGCGGCCCTCTCGCGCACACTGACGATGACTTATCGGCTAAAGTGCCCCAACTCTGAAAACTTATCAAGAACATCTTCTTGGTTCTTTCGGTAAAGTCACGTAGAAGGGAAATAATACAAATAAAAATAAAACATAATAAAATAATTCTCACGACGTTTCGGTCACAACGCAAGCAGCCGTCCTGCGTTGTGGCCGAAACGTCGTGAGAATGATTTTATGATGTTTTATTTATATTTTTATTATTCTATTATTTCCCTTCTACGTGACTTTACCGAAAGAACCAAGAAGATGAATCTCTGCAGTCACGAAAGCTTTAAATCGAAATTTAGTCAAGAACACTGCTCGCGAGGATGTTTCGGCCTACTCTTCCACGCTGGTCAAACTTGTTGGGAAACAAAACAGGTGGGAGTACCCACACTTTACCCCACCTCACGTGACCTGCGAGATTAAACGAGCTGCGGTGTAACCCATGCAAATCCTTAACACGTAGGCTTTCGCGACCAATATCATTCATAAATATCTAAATGTGTCGTTAAAACCCGCCACCACCCGACACAGCCAACTAGTAAGGGTTGTCACGTAAACAGAACTCTGGCCAATTCGTCACCAGTACAGCACTAACCGGTGTGTTGGAGAGCCGGATCTGGCTATCGCCTGATGAAGCTGGTTGCAATTACTGGCGAAACGTCGTACAAAGATTGAAAATGTTGTGGTTTGGCTCTCCAACACACCGGTTAGTGCTGTACTAGTGACGAATTGGCCACGTTCTGTTCACGTGACAACCCTTACTAGTTGGCTGTGTCGGGTGGTGGCGGGTTTTAACGACACATTAACACATTTACGCGATCTAACCCCAAACTCCCCCCCCCCCCCTCTGTTATCTATGCAATCCTGCTGGGTGGATAGAGGCGAGGTGGGGGGAGGAGGAGGTTTGAGACATTTGCACACCAATGTTTGAACTGCCAAGCCGGGAGATCAGATCGAACCGACGACCTCTGGATTGCAAGTCCGGTGCGCTGCCGACTGCTACACCGCTCACGCGAGAATCCCTCTTGTTACGTGTGCGATATACGTCACGCCACGGGGCATTAGCGCGGCTGAAAAAGCACCGTGCACAGGGAACTGTCGAATGAGATGAATTTGATCGAGCGCGTTTAGAATGAGAAATCGGAAAAAAATACATATTTTAAATGTGTTTTTGGGTGAACAGAGGATACTTTTTCATCCATTGCGTCTCATTACTGTGAGTTCTTATCTCAGAACACCTCCTACTTCTCGAATTCAAGGTGGCCTTGACCCCATTAAATAAAAACAACCCATTCCTCTCGCATACAACTACATGACTCTGTGCGTGCCCAAATCTGATCTGATTTTGCTGCCTACCGTTACACTCTGCGTGCCCAAATCTGGTCTGATTTTGCTGCCTACCGTTACACTCTGCGTGCCCAAATCTGATCTGATTTTGCTGCCTACCGTTACACTCTGCGTGCCCAAATCTGGTCTGATTTTGTAAGCCAAGCCTATTTTAAGCCCGGTTCTTACTTGGATGGAAGACTGCCTGCGAATATCAGCACCTATAGGCTTGTACTGCAGGCTGGCCTGGAAATGGCAGTACAACCGTCGGACAAAGGCGGCGGTCACCGCATCGCCCGGCGCTTTCAGATTCGCCTCTGCGGCCGTCTGGAACGCTCTCCCTTCCGATATGAGGAAGCCGCTGGGAGCTGTTCACTTTGAAATAATCTCGATTTAAAACTCGTTTCCTTTGAGTCTAGTTTCTTATCCTTCTCCCGCACCTCCAATTAGCGCGGCAGGTTGCGTACGGTGCGAAAGATGTTCAACATACATACGGCACAAAACATATATACTGTATGTCTCGGCAAAAAGGCTGATTCTCACTGTGTGGGTTTTCGCGGTTGTGCTGCACAGGCTACCACCCACACAGTCGTTTGTGCAATAAAAAACAAATTAACTTCACGTACGTTTTCATACAAATATTTTCGTGGACGGAGCCGGCAAAATGTTGAGACGCTGTGATCAGTTGGCTCTCCGACGCGTTTCTCTCTCTTTTATTTATTTCGAGTCGTGAGCCGCGCGCTGTCCAGCGTCAACGTCTGACGTTTCGTTCCGCGTGCGGGGAACTTGTCAGGAGCCGAATCTGTTCCAGCAGCATCAAATCGGGGTCACGCCGCAGGGTTTGTCCGAACGGCAGAGTAAAGTCTGTTCGCTGCCAGCGTTGTGTCGGCCAAAATCCCCCTTTTCTTGAAGTTCCAGAGCTCCTCCTCTTGGTTCTTTCGGTAAAGATAATAAAAATAAAACATTATAAAATAATTCTTACAGAATTATTTTATTATGTTTTATTTTTATTATTTTATTATTTCCCTTCTACGTGACTTTACCGAAAGAACCAAGAAGATTAATCCCTGCAGTCACGAAATCTTTACATCGAAACTCCAGAGCTCCCTTTAGTGGAGGCCCTTCTGTCAGCAGGGGCGTGAGCGAGCAATTGCAGGGGCTGCACCTTTACCACGTCCACAGCAAATACTGTATTGTCTTTCCGCAAATGCAATCTCAATGTCCCTTGGGCATCTTCTGCATTTCCCCATGCCACTCACATTAAGAGGCTACAATTTTTTTGGTGTGTATTGCTGGTAAAGCTATACTCTACGTGAATTTGGACTGTATGTATGTTGCGTTGAACTTCGTTCGCACCGCACGTAGCCAACCGTGCTACAACATGAAGCCTCATCTGTCCCCGCACGCACATTATAAACATTGGACAGCCGCCAGGTTCGCCTAAAGAGGGCAATGAAATTTAATATTTTCGGGGCCTCAGATACCCGTGTAAAAAAACCGCTCACAACGGCAGGCGATATATCTAAAGTATCCGTAATCGTATTTTGTTTATTACTATCTTGTGTTTCAGAAAAGACACGAACATGCGTTGAAAGCACGTAAAGCACGTTTTGCGTGTGCAAAAAACCCCACCAGCATTTCCCGAAGCGGTGCATTATGGGGCCGTCCATAAATGACGTCACGCACCTAGTGGGGGGGGGGGGGGTGTCAGACATTTGTGACGATGTGTGACGAGGGGGGGGGGGGGGTTTGAGGAATGTGACGTCACATCAAAATGCGCAACTTTAAATAAATGTAGACAACACGTTCTACTTAATTAAATATACTTTTTAATAAATGTTTTCTCCTCCAACATCAGAGTGCAGCGCCACATTAAAAACGCACTCCAATAACAATAGTTTAAAGCGATTTAAAGTATGTTTAATATCTTTTGGGGGGGGGGGGGGGGTCAGAGCTTTGTGACGTCATATTTGAGGGGGGAGGGGTCTTACTTTTTGTGACGCCGTGTGACGACGGGGGGGGGGGAGGTCAAAAATCGTCCAAAATCGCGTGATGTCATTTACGGAAGACCCCTTACGCGAAGTTGAGAAATTTCTCCACGGTCCTTGCCCCACCGTACCTCGCTTTCCTGCTATCGTATCATATCAGTCCCTCGCAATACCCAGATGCAGGCGAAGACCTGCGTATGGTACGCGGTGTACATTTGTTTGTGAAGTTAAAGGCGCAGCCATCCGCTATTGAACCTCATGGCGAGACCTCGGGGTCCCATAAGCCCCCGGCTCTCGCATCAACTGCGTTGCGACGTCATTTTACGTCTGTTGAACGCGAACGACGCGGCCATCTATTCCTCTCGACGAGCTCTGCACGATGAGCTAATCAAAGTTTCAAAGTTTTGTTTCTTCTGCGCATTCGACTCGACAACTGAACGATCCGCGCCGGGCGGGTCGCGGCGTTGATGCGCGCGGTGGGACGGAGTCGCCAAAAACAAAATCATTAATTACGATTTTGACTTGCGTTTCGTCGGGACCCCAATTTGCCTATTCACAGCACCGCTGGTGGAAGGGCGTCCGCAGCGGAGTGGGAGTTCCCGCTTCAATGGGTGGCCGGGTGTCTTGGAAGTGGACGGGGGTTGCCCCCCACGTTTGACCCCACGGCGCGTGACCTGACAATCGACGACGCAAGTGGTGGGGTGTGTGCATACCTTAGGTTTTTTTCGGCAAAGTCACGTAGGTAAAAAAAATGATTTTTTTTTTACCTACGTGACTTTACCGAAAAAACCTAAGAGTATGAATCCTTGCAGTCACGAAAGCTTCAAATCTAGAATGTGTGCATATTATTTGGTTCTTTCGGTAAAGTCACGCAGATAAAAAAAATGAAGTGAATAAAAAAAATAAAAAATAAGAATAATAAAAAAACTAAAACCGCGACGTTTCGATCGCAACACGAGCGGCCGTCACGTTTGGACTGCTCGGGCGAGCAAGCTTGCCCAGTGTTCGAGCTGCCGCGCCGGGAGATCGAATCGAACCAGGGCTCCCTCTGGATCCTTGCTACCTGTGGATTGTGATTGATGTATTATTATTGTTGCACAACTGACAACCACGTGGGAATACAAAAATAGGTCGCTTGCACTGAACACCTGGGCCGTGCAGCAGTGAAACACGCTTCCTGCTGCAGGTGGAAGGTGGGGGCTCGCAGCCTAGTGTTCGGAGAACTTGGTGGGAAGGTTTGGTCAAACTGTGCCGTACTTCGATCGTGCATTATTTATGCATTTGATATATAATTTCTCTATGGCATCCGCTGGTGCATCGGCCAACAAGAGCTCATGGTCGTATGTGACTTAATAAATAAAGCGTGTATTGGGCTGAAAGCACTTGCTTCGTTTGTTTCGAATGTCTTAGCGGTGTGTGTGTGTGTTTATTATTTATTCACGTGTGCACGTTGTCTGTATTCTGTGCGTTTGTCCAAAGAATGATGTGTTTCTGTGTGCGCGCGCATCGTTCTTCATCGGCACACAGCGTTGAAATGCGGTGGGGTTTTTTCTGGAAGACTTTGCTGTTTTTTCCCAGGATTTTTTTTCTGTTGCGTGTAGTCATACTTTAAGATGTTTCTTGTTCATGCTTTTGTTTTGTTGCGGTTGCACCCGAGTCAAGAGCCGCGTGGCTCACAGGGTTATATACCTGAAACTGAAATAAATAAATCAAGAAACTGAAACTGAGGTGGTGCCAAAGATGCGTGCATTTATTAACATCGATTCGGGAGATCACTCAACACCCGCGGAACGGTGCGTGTAAGAGGTTGTTGTTTGTCGGGGTGTGTGTGTGTGGTATGCAATGGTCTGACGTGCGATCTCTCCATCCACTTGAGTGTACTGCATTAACAGCAACATACACGAACTGTAATAACAAAAAACCCCCCCACAGAATTGATTCTTGAATCGAATCACCGCCCCCTGAATCGCGACGACAACTTCACGGGACAACTCGTAACGCGCACAACTTTTTTTTCGCAAATGGAGCCCAAGCTCGGAGTTACTCGGTACGCACCACGTGACCACACGCGTCGTGTCGCAACTGTTGCTGTCTCTGCTGTTGCCGCTGCTGCACCTGCTGCACCTGCTGCACCTGCTGCCTCTGCTGCACCTGCCGCTGTTGCTGTCTCTGCTGCACATGCAACTGTTGCTGCCTCTGCTGTTGTCTCTGTCGCTGCTGCACCTGCTGCACATACAACTGCTGTTGCCTCTGCTGTTGCTGCCTCTGCTGCTGCTGCCTCTGCTGCTGCTGCACCTGCTGCACCTGCCGCTGTTGCTGTCTCTGCTGTCGCCTCTGCCTCTGCTGCACCTGCTGCAAGTGCAACTGTTGCTCTCTCTGCTGTTGCCTCTGCCGCTGCTGCACCTGCTGCACCTGCCACTGTTGCTGTATCTGCTGTCGCCTCAGCTGCTGCCTCTGCTGCACATGAAACTGTTGCTGCCTCTGCTGTTGCCTCTGCCGCTGCTGCCCCCTCTGTTGCTGCTGCCTCTGCTGCGGATGCGTGAAGGGGAGACGTCAATTCCTGACGGCAGGGAGGTCCGTGGAGAACCGACGGTCGTGCAGTCACACGCGGCTCGCGATCACAACGAAAGTCTAAACGGTGTGCCGTCAACGTGAGAATGAACACCGCGTTATTAACGCCGCTTCGTAAGGGCGGGCGGCGTTTTCGGATGCGATGATTTGTCGGTTCTCGGAATTGCAAGGGTGATTTCGCAACTTATTTGGATTTTCAGATCGTTTGCATCGTGTCATAAATTCACGTGGCCTCGCGCTTACCAGAAGTGATGTCACCCGGTGCCACGTGGGCATCACTTTTGGCGAGCAAAGGCACGGCCGTGAAGCGATACAATGGGGGGGAACAAAAACTCAACACATTCGTAAAAGATATATAATTCGGGCAATAACCCCTCTTCATAGAGAAAAATATATAATTATCTAATTTCCCTTATTGTCATAAGTCGGATCAAAGGGAAGCAAAAAAACATATTTCGGAATTTTTTTTGTATTAGTTTATGGAACCGATTAAAAAAAACCCCACGAGGTTTGTGTTGCTCAAAACACTGGGAACACATCCCTACTTAAAACGAACATTTGAATATTTTTAAAGAGGATGTTGTGAGCAGAATATTTTGACTTCTGTCTGGAGACACGCTTTTGCACCGCGATGCATTAAAACGCAGCATGGCAAGATATAAAATGTAATCTTAATAAAACACAAGTAGAATTTTTTTTATTACACAACCACCCACCCCCCCATGCCTCGTTTTTATCGTCATGCATTGCGCAACGAGCTGGTCAATGTCTCACGAAGAGGCACAGTCTTGTAAAAAATAGAACGCGCGTCGCGCTACAATTGTCTGGCACCTGGGGGTTTAACGTCCCTGGTTGCTTTCTGGCGGTGATTGTGTTCGCTCGTGGGTAACATCGCGTCCCCGCTTTCCCTTGAGCAGTCAAAACAAATTTAACGTTCGCGGGGGCCAGACAGCAAAGACACTGGACGCAAAACATTCTCATTGATAATAATGGACCACCCCCTCCCGCCGCCCATAGCCCGTGAGATGTGTTTCCAGATACCACTGCTTGCTCACGCCGCTTGCATGCCGGAATGGCCTCCGCTAGAGAAAGCTCTAGAAACGACCAGCTTAGTGCGGGGCCTGTAGCATATGTTATAAAGGGGCCCTAAATGAAAAAAAAAACATGTAAATATTAAACACACACATGTTTTACTTGCATAGTTAAGCAATTGTATTTTTTCATTTTCTATACAGCCAGAAAATACGACAAATCGCTAACCTTAAACACCGAGTCGTTCATAAAAGTTGAAGGCAGTATCGTACTATAGTAACAGAGCAAGTGCAAAATCACCGAACGGGAATTGATAGCTTGAAAGCATTCAAAGCGGGGCCCTTGAAAGTGCGGGGCCCGTAGCATATGTAGCTGCTTTTGCTACTACGATAATCCGGCACTGGCTAGAGGGTGGTATTTTACCTACGGTCTCGGAAGAGCTGGGAGTTAGCCCACACACTTGATGCGCTTGCCGCGACTCGACCTTTCTCAAAACAGTTCCAGCCTTGCGTATGGCAAATATGTCCAGGGGCTGAATGATGCCATCGTCGGAGGTCTTCTCTCGCCACGAGAGAGCTGCGGGAGAGAGTTCGTGTGTTTTTTCTTCTTCTGCTCCACGGTTTGGGTTACATGGCCACAATCGCGTTAGCCAATGGAGCCTGCAGCCTAATGTTTTACAATAGCATTTGAAGCAGACTAACACACTGCTTAGGGAGTAGTTTAAAAAAACTTATATTCTGTGCAGCTAGACAATTTTGTAAAGCGCGGCTTTGACCTTTTCTCGAACTATAATTTTAGTTTGGAAGTGTTTGATGGCTTGTAATCACCGTGTCAAGAACGGTCAAAATCGCATTGGAATGCATGCATGACTTCGACAAAGTCAAATCTCTCCATTATAACTTGCGCATTAACATTTTATAGCAATGCCAATGTCATTACTAAAATTCCCTTAATATTTACACCATCACCATCGTCTCCATCTCGGCCCGTTATTCTCTCCTCCCGGCACGAACGACAATGTGCCGTTTTTTGTTGTTGTTGTTGCAAAAGGGGCCGTCCATAAATGACGTCACGCGATTTTGGACGATTTTTGACCCCCCCCCCCCTCGTCACACGGCGTCACAAAAAGTCAGACCCCCCCCCTCAAATATGACGTCACAAAGCTCTGCCCCCCCCCCAAATAAAACATGCTTCAAATCGCTTTAAACTATTGTCATTGGAGTGCGTATTTAATGTGGCGCTGCACTCTGATGTTGTAGGAGAAAACATTGATTAAAAAGTCTATTTAATTAAGTAGAACGTCTTCTTGGTTCTTTCGGTGAAGTCACGTGGAAGGGAGATAATAAAATAATAAAAATAAAACAAAATAAAATAATACATTTCTCACCAAGAAGATGCATCCCTGCAGTCACGAAAGCTTTAAATCGAAATTTAAGTAGAACGTGTTGTCTATATTTATTTAAAGTTGCGCATTTTGATGTGACGTCACATTTCTCAATCCCCCCCCCTCTCGTGACAAATGTCTGACCATCCCCTCCCCCCCCTAGGTGCGTGACGTCATTTATGGACGGCCCCAAAGAGACAAAAGTTTAGAGGCGACCGGGTGGCTGTAGAGGTCAGAGGCCGGCCCTGGCACCGCCAAGGCCCTGGGTTCGTAGTCCACGTTTCAGCCGCTGCCAGCGATTTCAACTGGGCCCTCAAGTCGAGCGAGTCGATGGGCCTCAGGTCCATTCGCTCGATAACTGCACAGAAAAAACCCCCCATCACGTTGCGTCTTGGTTCCTCGCTAAAATGCGCTGCGGCTTGTTGTTGTTGAAGTGAAATAATGAGCCTTGACTGCCATGCGATGGACATTGCCCCTTTTATCAGAATCAGAATGTTCATTTACACTGTAAGAGGAATCCGATGAGCTGTGAAGCTCTTTTCCACAGAACCAGTGGCATCTACGTCTGCAGAACATGAAGAACCAGTGGCATCTACATCTGCAGAACATGAAGAACCAGTGACATCTACATCTGCAGAACATGAAGAACCAGTGGCATCTACGTCTGCAGAACATGAAGAACCAGTGGCATCTACATCTGCAGAACATGAAGAACCAGTGACATCTACATCTGCAGAACATGAAGAACCAGTGGCATCTACGTCTGCAGAACATGAAGAACCAGTGGCATCTACATCTGCAGAACATGAAGAACCAGTGGCATCTACGTCTGCAGAACATGAAGAACCAGTGGCATCTACGTCTGCAGAACATGAAGAACCAGTGGCATCTACATCTACAAAACGTGAAGAACCAGTGACATCTACATCTTCAGAACATGAAGAACCAGTGGCATCTACATCTGCAGAACATGAAGAACCAGTGACATCTACATCTGCAGAACATAAAGAACCAGTGACATCTACATCTGCAGAACATGAAGAACCAGTGGCATCTACATCTTCAGAACATGAAGAACCAGTGGCATCTACATCTTCAGAACATGAAGAACCTGTGGCATCTACATCTGCAGAACATAAAGAACCAGTGACATCTACATCTGCAGAACATGAAGAACCAGTGGCATCTACATCTTCAGAACATGAAGAACCAGTGGCATCTACATCTGCAGAACATGAAGAACCAGTGGCATCTACATCTGCAGAACATAAAGAACCAGTGACATCTACATCAGCAGAAGATGAAGAACCAGTGACATCTACATCTGCAGAACATAAAGAACCAGTGACATCTACATCTGCAGAACATGAAGAACCAGTGACATCTACATCAGCAGAAGATGAAGAACCAGTGGCATCTACATCTGCAGAACATAAAGAACCAGTGACATCTACATCAGCAGAAGATGAAGAACCAGTGACATCTACATCAGCAGAAGATGAAGAACCAGTGACATCTACATCTGCAGAACATAAAGAACCAGTGACATCTACATCTGCAGAACATGAAGAACCAGTGACATCTACATCAGCAGAAGATGAAGAACCAGTGGCATCTACATCTGCAGAACATAAAGAACCAGTGACATCTACATCAGCAGAAGATGAAGAACCAGTGACATCTACATCAGCAGAAGATGAAGAACCAGTGACATCTACATCTGAAGAACATAAAGAACCAGTGACATCTACATCTGCAGAACATAAAGAACCAGTGACATCTACATCTGCAGAACATGAAGAACCAGTGACATCTACATCTGCAGAACATAAAGAACCAGTGACATCTACATCAGCAGAAGATGAAGAACCAGTGGCATCTACATCTGCACGCGGTAAGAACGTCACAGCAACAAACAGTTCAAAAACACGACGAAAAGTGCGGCAATCTGCTGTGTTGACGAAGTGGGGGGGAGGGGGGGGGGTCACTTGGGTGGATCTCGGAGGTAGCTACGTGATATCCGCTTCCGTGGGGTTGTCGCATCGCTGACTGCACAACCCGTTTAAAATTGTGGGTTGGGGGGGAATTTTTTTTTTACAAAGTCGTGGAGACGTCGTTATTTTTAAATCCTTTATATTAAGTTCACTTGCTTGCTTGCTTGCGCGCTTACGACCGTGCAAATCTTTCGGTCGTTTTTGAACCCACTTCCAGTGATCCAATCGAGCTGACATTTTGCACACAGACTCGTTGTGCGTGACAATTTATTTTCGTGAAAATTTTTTTGCAAAATTTTACACTTTTTAGGAAAAAAAAAATTCATATTTTATTTAAAATACCAATGTGATAAAAATGAAACTCTTACAAAAAAAAAACAGAAATGAATAATAAAATGAAACCGATGCCACGCATATAAAGGATTTATAGTGAAAAACTTTTTTTACGGGTTAATGTTTTAAATCCTTTATATTAAGTTCACTTGCTTGCTTGCTTGCGCGCTTACGACCGTGCAAATATTTCGGTCGTTTTTTAACCCACTTCCCGTGATCCAATCGAGCTGACATTTTGCACACAGAATCGTTGTGCGTCACAATTTATTTTCGTGAAAAAATTTTTCCAAAATTTTACACTTTTTAGGAAAAAAACATTATATTAAATTACCAATTGCTTAATGGTGCCAGGCAATCATCTGACCCATAGGTGGCAGCCATCTCAAGCCAGAGGACGAGAGGACTCTAGCCGCCCGTTTCCAATGTGACCAATGTGGGCTGGGTTGTGGCCCATTGAACACGCATATAATAGATTAATAGTGAAAATCTTAGTTTTTACGGGTTACTTTTTTAAATGGTGCCCCTCCCCCCAAAGTGATCGTCAGCAGAGATTCATCAACTCAACTCGGAACATCTGCTTCCTCCACTAAATGCATCATTAACTAGTTTCCACGTGTTTATGCATTTTAATTATTCATCTGAAAACCTGTTAAAACTGCATAATGTAGTTCTCCTCTCTCTATAAAGTTGATACTTTGATGAAACGATCAGGATATTATACACACGTCCCCCCTAGCCCTTAGCTTTGAGGGTGATGGGGTGGGGGCTGGAGTAGACTGAGCCACCCAACCCCCACCCATTGGCAAGTTAAAAAATGTCCATGATTTTGGCGGTTCTGGGGAACCCCTCTCGAGGTGTGTATTTCGCAAACCAACGCTTCCTCACTGGCCTGGTAACTCAAAAAACATGGGTGGGAGTCCTCGCACTTGACCCCGCCGCACGCGACCTGGCGATCGACTCACTGTGCTCGACTCTCACCGAACCGGTGACCTCTGGATTGCAAGTGCGGTGAGCTAACCGTGACACCGTGGCAGCGATCTCGCTTTAAAGAAGTGTAAGTCAAGCTTATCGGCTCGGCTCATTCAGTTGAACGACTTCGGTTAATAGAAAGAAAGATAAACGACACCCAACTTGGCATTGTCCTGCATAATGCACGGGCATAATATGACTTTGAAACCCCCCGCCCACCTCCTACGTATTTCACAAGTAGTACTAATCACATACCTGCATTTCCCATAAATATGCTAAATTCCTCTTGATATGCAAATTCTTTTGTCAAGGCACCCTTCCCCCCTTCCAACCCAGCTTAAATATACGCTCCAAGCGTGGTGGTGTTTCATTCAGACGCTGTCTGGCCGACAGACCTGGTCTTCACCTGAGGACGGCTGCTTGCTTTGTGGCCGAATCGTCGTGAGAATTATTTTATTATGTTTTATTTTTATTATTTTATTATTTCCCTTCCACGTGACTTTACCGAAAGAACCAAGAAGATTGTCCACCGTCTTCATCGGATGATGGACATTGCGTGGCAAAGTAGCCCCACGGAAACCGCCGCGGAGTGCCATCTGGTGTCTCGGTCTGTCCGCGGGACGCCGTTCTTTGATATCATCGTCGTTCTCCAGAGTAGTTCCCCGCTAGAAATGTCACCGCTGTCAGAAGTGGAGTTCAGAACAGACGCTTCTCATGCCACGTGACCCCGTGACTGCGATAGCACGCGCGCCGACATAATGGGTCGTAAAAGATAGGAATTGGACCCGGCCGTCTTTATCCATGGGTGGCAGTACAACGTGGAAATGTGGCGTCGTGATTTTTTATTTTATTTTTATGTAACTTTTATTAATTTTACATTTTTTACCTACGTGACTTTACCGAAAAAAACCTAAGAATATGAATCCTCGCAGTCACGAAAGCTTCAAATCTAGAATGGATTGTATGTATAGTTAAAGTCAAAGTGATGTCCTTCTCAAGTGAGAAAGAGGCGGTGTTCATCTACCCGTTTGCATCCCTGAGCTCGTGGTGGACATTCCGCCTTCCTATGGCAGGGGCGAGGATATCCATAGGACAACTGCGATTGATATCGCCACAACGTGGGGACTTGTTTTAATCGGAACCCAGAGGGACGATGGGCTAAGTCAACACCCCAATCAGGAGCTGAACTCACGAACCTTTAGATTGCGAGCCGCACGCTGTACCGCTGAGCCACCTGTGCCGGGTTCGTACTGCGCATGACGCAGTGGGGGCGTTCGAGACGGAGGTCACACGGAGACGTCTAGAGCTGTTATGGTGGGTTGTTGATGGATGGCGTTACATTTCACGGTCATCATCAGTGTTCAGAGGCTATTGCTTGAGGTGGGAGGAGTGTGTGTGTGTTAATGTATGGCATAGTAGGGGGCACAGGTGGTGCATCAGCCAGTAATCTCGGTCATCTCAGTCAGTCGACCCGTGGCACATGGGTCTGCCCCGTGACCTCCTGCCAGCGGGCGTTCGACACTTCACGTGGCCTCAAGGTGCACATGGCTTGGCACAAGCGTCGTGGTGACGTCACCGCCACTTAGTAGCGAATGGCGGTTGTTGTTGTTATGTAATGGTCGGGCGTGGTGCTGGCCACCCACCCCCTCGTGCTCCGTGCCGGCCTTCATAGGTTCTGGCTAACAGTACTTGCCCCAAAAGTCTGTTAAGGCTACACGGGGGGGGGGGGGGGTATCTCTGTCTTTGTTGTTATCAACACACCTCAAATAACGCTCACCGCATTTGTCATTTGTGAAAAAAACGAGGTGATGGTACAGCCCCTGCAATTCCTTGCTCACCCCCACTGCTGACGAAAGGGCCTCCTCCACGAGGCGGAGCTCTCAAAAGAGCCCCTTCCCAGAGGCTTTCGGGTTATGGAGCCGGGTTTCAAAAGGCCTCTTCTGGCCTTTGACTGACAGCTCGCGCAATCGAGAATTCTCGGAATTTCTTGGAGGGATGGGGTTAGCTACATGGACGTTCCGAATAGAAGATAGTCTTAAGCCAGGCTGGCCATCATTAGACGGCACAATTATGGTTGCAATAGATACAATTGATTAATGGTAATATAACGAATACGTCATGGGACCTCATTTGCCAGCACCAAAATGTGAGAATAGGTTTCCCCCTGTTTTTAGGCAACAAAATAGGTGTTAAGATGTTTAAACACCAAACTGAAACCCCACCACCCCACCACCACCCCACCACCACCACCCCCCCACCACCCCACTACCACCCCACCACCACCACCCCACCACCACCTCATCATCACCACCACCCCACCACCACCCCACCACCCCACCATCACCACCACCACCCCACCACCCCACCACCACCACCACCCCACCACCCCACCACCACACCACCACCCCACCACCACCACCACCCTCACCACCACCCCACCACCCCACCACCCCACCACCTCACCACCACCCCACCACCACCACCCCCACCACCACCCCACCACCCCACCACCTCACCACCACCCCACCACCACCACCCCCACCACCACACCACCACCCCACCACCACCCCACCACCACCACCACCCCACCACCCCACCACCCCACCACACCACCACCCCACCACCCCACCACCACCACCACCCCACCACCCCACCACACCACCACCACCCCACCACCACCCAACCACCACCCACCCCCTGCTGTGTCGCATTAACGCGCCGTCTGTGCGCCTTATTCCACGTCGTCTCACGAGCTCTCGTCTGGCATCGCACCTCCTCCGCCCTCGTCTTGTGGAGGTTCGCGCACGTCGAGGGATCTCGTCGCGCTTGTTTTGTTTTGCTCTTTCGGCTTCACGCGCCGCCGGTGATCGGAGACGATTGTGCAACTTCTCCCTCGCACTGCTCTGCTCTTCACAATGTTTAAAAAACAAAATTTGTTTAATCTTGATTTGAAGCTTTCGTGACTGCAGGAATCCATACTCTTAGGTTATTTCGGTAAAGTCACGTAGGTGTAAAATAAAATAAAAGAATTCGTTTACATTTATTAAGTGGTCTGAACAAATTCGTTCTAAGGGCGCAATATACAACACCTTAAAAATATATAAATGTCCCCCTAATTGTATCCCGATTGTCATATCGGCATCATGGCACGAGACGAAGCATCCATTCGGATCCCTTGCCGAGCAGCGTGATCCTCTCTGTTGGAGAACGGCCCGCGGAAGTGGACATCACAGAACTACCTCCTCGCATGCCTCGCGTCTGAGAGGGCCGTGTTCTCTGCGCGACATCCAGGCTGACATTTCAACTCTCCACAGCTGGAACGTGTGCCGGACTTCTTTCGCGCCGTACGTAGCCAGCCGTGCTCGTCGGAGGCGCGCGGATGGAGTTGAATTCGTTGACAAAAAATACGCAAAGGACAAGGCGACGGCTTTATTGTGCACTGGGCTGAGACAATCGACTCGTTGTGCTGGAGAACTCGCAGATGGATGCCGGAATTCAGAATCCACGGCGTGACCTCCGAGTAACCCGGCCATCTCCGCGACGCCGGTTGAAAAACTAACAAATTTTTTTTAAAAAGGGCTTAAGGGGCCGTCCATAAATGACGTCACGCACCTAGGGGGTGGGGGGGTCAGACATTTATGACGATGTGTGACGAGGGGGGGGGGTGGGGGTTAGAAATGTGACGCCACATCAAAATGCGCAACTTTAAATAAATATAGAAAACACGTTCTACTTAATTAAATAGACTTTTTAATAAATGTTTTCTCCTACAACATAAGAGTGCAGCGCCACATTAAATACGCACTACAATGACAATAGTTTAAAGCGATTTGAACCATGTTTTATTTTTTTGGGTGGGGGGGGGGGGGCAGAGCTTTGTGACGTCATATTTGAGGGGGGGTCTGACTTTTTGTGACGCCGTTTGATGACAGGGGATGGGGGGGGGATCAAAAATCGTCTAAAATCGCGTGACGTCATTTATGAACGGCCCCAAAGCCACACATTATTTGTTGTCGTTGTTAATCTTGGTTTGCCGTAAGGGGCATGTGCCGGCTTTTCCCAAGCGCGTGTCACAAAGCCGGTGACCGTGCCACCCACCCACCCACGCGGGGGATTCAGACACCACAAACAAGAACCGAATCCGTGACCAGAGCGGACATCTCATTTGGGAGTCAGCTCCGCTCGGCTGTTTAGGGGATTGCAGGTGAATGGGTCAAAGGTGGTGGGCTGCGTGGCTGTTGCGGGGAGATTACAATCAGGCAGAGGTTTCTTTCTGTCAGCTTCTGCGAGGTGGCCGTGACTGTTGTGACGGGCGGGGGAGGGGGGGGGGCACGTGGGGGAGGGGGGGGCGCAGGGGGGGGGGGTGACGTGGGGAGGGGGGCGGGGATGGCGCGCGCGGGGGGGGGGGCGACGTGGGGGGAGGGCGACGTGGGGGGTTAGCGGGGGTGGATGACGTGGGGGAGGGAGGGCACGGGGGGGGGGGGCGAGTGGGGGGGGGGGGGTGCGGGGAGAGCGCACGGGGGGGGAGGGCGATGTGGGGGCGCGCGGGTGGGGGGCTACGTGGGGGAGGGGGGGCACAGGGGTGAGGGGGGAGCACGCGGGGGGGGGGGCGACGTGGGGGAGGGCGACGTGGGGGCACGCGGGTGGGGGGCTACGTGGGGGGGGGGGGGCGATGGGGGCAACGTGGGGGGGCGAGCGGGGTGGATGACATGGGGGGAGGGGGGCGGGGGGGGGGGGTGCGACGTGGGGGGGGGGGGCAAGCGGGCGAGAGGAGGGGGGGGGGGCTCGGGAGGAGTCATGTGATGCGACTGTCC
Source organism: Lampetra planeri (assembly GCF_965212315.1). Lineage (NCBI taxonomy): Eukaryota > Metazoa > Chordata > Hyperoartia > Petromyzontiformes > Petromyzontidae > Lampetra > Lampetra planeri. The sequence goes on from NC_136158.1 coordinate 3,302,697, forward strand.
TCCACGATGTGCTACTGCTTCCATGGAAGGACAGGTTCGATTTCTGGAGCAGCTGATGTGAAAACACCAGTGGGCTTGACCTGGTGTGAGGCTGCCTCTAGGTTGACTCGGCGAAAACAAATGAATGTGCCACGGTGGCGAGATGTCAACTAGCTCGCCTGGCATGCAGGAGGTCGTGGGTTCAATCCAGACCGTGGCGCCTGCTGCTGTATATTTTGAGTTTGCATGTCTCTCTCTCTCTCCGGGTCCCCCAGTTCTTGTTCCCTCGACATTTAGAATTATCATCGGTGTAGAGTATTTGGCTGCTAGAAATGTCCACATAATGAGCCACTTCGTTGAGCTATCATCTGTGGCCAGGTCGCTTCTGAAAAAAAGCTAAACAGCTCAGTGGGCTTTACCTGGTAAAATAAAAAATAACGTTTAGCTTTAGTTTAAATGGTAAAATTACCACCCTGAAATTCCTCGCTCACGCCAACGCCAACAGAAGGGCCTGGAGCGAGCTCTGGAGAGCCCAGTCGAGAGGGCATTCTTGGCCTACTCTTCCACGCTGTCCGTACACCCTGGAAGAGCTGCATTTAACCACACCTTACTCACCCACCACGTGCAAGCCTGTCAATCGACAAACTGTGGTGCAGCCATTTATACTCCTCGGTGGACAAGAGGTGCAGGGTTTTGGTAGTACATGTTGTTTATGCCATTTATTGTGAAAATTCCGTCACAGTTCCTATGATCACTGTTTCATTGCTTTCATGGCTTTATTTTGGTGATTTCGAAAAGTGTATTGGTTTATCCATGTTTGTTTGTTGTAGTACAGAGTTAGACTGATGGCCTTAATCTAAGTTGTCTTGTGGTTGTTGTTGGTTGTTTGACTTGCATCCCACTGGGATTTTTGCACACAGTGTTGGTGTACGGTGTTTTTTTCTGCAATATTTTGCTGTCTTTTCTTGGATTTTCTGTTTTCACTCAGTCACATATTCACTTCAAGATGTTTTTTGTTCATGTTTTTGTATTTTGTTTGTTGCGGTTGCACCCGATTCAAGAGCCGAATGGCTCACAGGGCTATACCTAATAAATGAACTTGAACTTGACTTGAACTTGACAGAGGTGCGGTTGGACTTTGAGACATTGCCACCGTTGTTTCAACTGCAGCGCCTGGAGATTGAACCAGCGACATCTGGATTACAAAGCCCAGTACGCTGACCATCACACCAGAGCAGCGTCCCCGATATGCTCACACAGAAGACTGCACTCCGATGTCATCGTAAACCTCCCTCTGTGCTGTTTGATATCTCTCTAGTCATATGAGCGTATATTTCTACGTCGAATCGTCACAGTGTTGGGCTCGACTCCGCCTCCGCACGTGGCTTTTTGCGGCCTCCGAACAGCGATATCCATGGACCGGTCAATTCGTGCCCACAGTTGGTGCCATTCTCCGCTGTGACGCTTGTCCGCTGGCATCTCGCTGCCCCATGACCGGCTCTTCCCAGTGCCGGATGATCCTAGCAGCACAAGTAGCTACACATGCTACGGGCCCAGCACTTTCAAGGGCCCCGCGCTAAATGTTTTCAAGCTTTCAATTCCGGTTCAGTGATTCTGCACTTGCTCTGTTACTATAGTACTATACCACCTTCAACTTTTATGAACGACTGGGTGGTTAAGTTTGTCGATTTGTCGTATTATCTGGCTGTATACAAAATGAAAAAATACAATTGCTTTCAATCTTGATTTGAAGCTTTCGTGACTGCAGGAATCCATACTCTTTGGTTCTTTCGGTAACGTTTCTACCTACGTGACTTTTTCGAAAGAACCAAAGGGTACAATTACTTTACTATGCAAGTTATGAATTTGTGTTTTTAATATTCATGTTTTTTTTTATTTCATTGCGGGCCGCTTTATAGCAAATGTCACAGGCCCCCGCACTAGCTTCATCCGGCACTGTCTCTTCCTCCTTCGATGTCGGGCAGCCGATAGCTGCGCCCTTGCCAATTTTGAAGCTGAAAGAGAGCTTTCCTCACGACGACGGTGGCCTATTTGACAGGCCACGTGGCCAGACGTTTCTCGGGTAGAACTCCGCTCGCCCGACGTGTCCCTCCAGCAGCTCTGTCTCCGTGATCTCGTCGTCGTTTTCGCTGTGACATCTAACAGCTCATCTCTCACAGGGGTGGCGTCAGTGCGTCGCCTAGGGGGGTGGCTATTGAAGGCCGAGCGGCATCACGGTGCGTCGAATAACGCGGTGGACGAGTTGGAGTGAGTCCTTTGTTTTTGCTTCGCTTTGGAGAGCAGGCACTTGACGATAAAATGAAAAAAACAATGGCAATGGTTGGACTTGAGAAGAATGCCTTTGATGGAGTGCGCACCACCACTACTACTACTACTCAGACGACACCGTGGTTCAGAAAAAACCTCGATCGACAATGCAATACGATTGAAAATCGTGCCGAGAATCATGAAAAGAGAGATGCACGCTTTTGAATTTACAACGAGAGAGAGGGTATGTACTCTTAGGTTTTTTGGGTAAAGTCACGTAGGTAAAAAATTAAATTAAAAGTTAATAAAAGTAATAATGGAAATAAAATAAAATTATAAATCACGACGTTTCGGAGGCAACACAAGTCTCCGTCATCAGGTGGGACCGTCACAGCTAAAATTACCGCATTAAGTGCATCACATTTTAGCTGTGACGGTCCCACCTGATGACGGAGACTTGTGTTGCCTCCGAAACGTCGTGATTTATTATTTTATTTTATTTTTATTATTACTTTAATTAACTTTAAATTGTATTTTTTACCTACGTGACTTTACCGAAAAAAACCCCAGAGTATGAATCCTTGCAGTCACGAAAGCTTCAAATCGAGCGAGAGGGTAACATGGATTAGAGAGCGGACGCCGTGTGATGACTTCATCCGAACTGTTGAACAACGTAAGCAGCCCTTGGGCAGGAGACGCGACGGCTGGTCAACCGACGATTGTCGCTAATTGCGGAGAGGAAGGAGCAATGGAGTGACCGATAAAGTGAACGAGAGAGTGAGCGAGAGGTGGGGGTTAACATAAAGCAAAGTAAAAAAAACAATTACGAAATGATGAACGAAGCAAAGTGCCGACTACACCGAGCATCTTCTTGTTTCCACTGATCGTAAAAAAAAGAAGAAAAAAAGAGTGAGCGAGAGAGTGACCGAGAGAGTGAGCGAGAGAGAGAGTGAGTAAGCGAGAGAATGAGCGAGAGGTGGGGGTTAACATAAAGCAAAGTAAAAAAAAAAATTACGAAATGATGAACGAAGCAAAGTGCCGACTACGCCGAGCATCTTCTTGTTTCCACTGATCGTAAAAAAAAAGAAAAAAAATGAGCAATGGCATCGAATGCTCGTGCTCAGGTGCTCGGTAGATAAGTCACACCGCAGGTTCACAAGTGCATCACGTCACCGTGCTTGGGGGAGGTCTTCATCCAGCAGTGGATTGGCCACGGCTGATGATGATGATGATAATAATGGCCTCACCCAACCTTGTCTGTCTCTCTCTTTAACCTCCGACATCCGAAGCACAGTTCAACACCCTTTATCTCTCGCTCCGTTGCTATCACTTCGTTTTCACCCCCCCCTCCAAATGTGTGATATACTTTCCACTCACTCACTCAACAACAACAGCCGCCATTCGCCACTAAGTGGCGGTGACGTCACCACGACGCTTGTGCCAGGCCATGTGCACCCTGAGGCCACGTGAAGTGTCGAACGCCCGCTGGCAGGAGGTCACGGGGCAGACCCAGGTGCCACGGGTCGACTGACCGAGATGACCGAGATACACACACACACACAGATACACACACACAGATACACACACACACACACAGATACACACACACACACAGATACACACACACAGATACACACACACACACAGATACACACACACAGATACACACACACACACAGATACACACACACACACAGATACACACAAACACACAGATACACACAAACACACAGATACACACAAACACACAGATACACACAAACACACAGATACACACACACACACAGATACACACACACACAGATACACACACACACACACAGATACACACACACACACAGATACACACACACACACAGATACACACACACACACACAGATACACACACACAGATACACACACACACACACACAGATACACACACACACAGATACGTACTCACACATGCAATACACGCACACACAAAGACAAAGATTCCCCGTGTAGCCCGCAACAGACTTTTGGGGCAAGTGCTGTTTGCGAGCAGCACCATTGAAGGCCGACACGGCCTTCAACAGGCACGCGGCATCATCATACCAACCATCGCGGTCACACGCAACACGGCGCGTGTTACCGCGATGCACGCCTTGATTCTGAGCTCTTGATGGCTCAGCAGTTACAGCTGACAAGGCGTGGTGGTGGGTGGGGGGTGTGTAAGTCACAGGAATAGGCAGTCGTTAATTGGGGCTAAGAGAGACATGGACAAGTGATCGGTGGAGTGTCTCAAGCAGAGTGTACTTACACTCTGGGAACCTTTTGGCGTCATCTGGTCCAACCCATGTGAGACTAGGCTCTAAGGAAAGCTGTCTCGGGTGTGGACCAATCAACTTCAAGGACAGTGCACATTATCAGAGTTATGTCTTTTGTTTGTATTATGACTGCAGGTATTGCGGTCTATGCAAACATGACTCCTTGTAAAAAGGTGTCAGTTTTGTTGCCAGATAGAAGGGTAAAAACTAATTATCACAGCGCACTTAGTTAGGCCCTCCGTTCGCTGCGATTCATTGCGCGTTACTGAAATCGCACGAGGAGCCCAGCGAGATTCGCGTGTTCGTTCTTGGTAAAAAAAAAATTGGAGAGGGGGGGGGGGCAAGGGAAGTGAAAGTTTAGTTGAACTTAAAGATGAATTCACACGGCCTCTCCTCGAATAAATGTTGTATCGATTATGCTTCAATCTTTTTCGTAATTTGGCCCATGGCGTCGGCAAACAATGGGCTAATCTTTTGCGGGAGATGCCCGTGGGATGTTTAAGCTCAACTTTTCAGCGGATGAAATGCCTCGGTAAGTGTAAATTACCTGCATTAATTGTACCAGCCGGTGGTAGGAAACGGACCTTTTTTTCAAATTGTGCAATCTGCTTGTGCAATCTGGTAAAATAGATATATAAAAAAAAACCTGGTTTCTTTTGGGGTTATATAAGTATAGTGTCAACATTTTTTTTTTTAAACCAGAGCCCTCCTGTACGTATGTTAAACTTATTTCGCACCGCACGTAGAACAACCGTGCAAATCGGAGGTGCTGGAGGAGGACATCAAACTATACACAAAAAAGCAGCACACATGTTATGTTTTATGCATGGATATATTGACAAAGCCAATCAAATCAAGTCTCCACGTGGGGAAACATTGACAAACGATTTGATTTTTCTAAGCGACCGGTTGGGAACTCAGAGACCAAGAGGTGAGTCCCATTTGCAAGAGTCTCATGGGGTGCCGTCTGCTGTGCGCACACAGATTTAACGAGTCCGTTTCAGAATCGGACGATTTATTTATGCTGGAGGAATCCGATGGGATATCAAGCTCTTTTTCACAGATGTCCAGTCGGGATGGGTCCGAACGTTACATCTGCTCAATTTCATTTGGGCAGATGCAACTTTTCACCTGGTGGATCATTGCCATCCCTCATAACCAGTCTCCAACGTGTTCAACCACGGGTGATTTACTCGGGAGTGAGTTTCTATTTGTTTATTTTGAAATCTGTCCGCTAGTGACGTTTGATTTCAACTTCAAGCTGGCGCTTGGCGTGACGCGGTTAGACCGACAGGAGACCACGAGGGCTTGGATCCGTGCAGTTTGCCGCTAAAGCTTCCCACCACGATAATTAATCCGATTTGAGATAACACGTCTTCTTCGCCTGTCCGCAGGTTGTCTTTGCCAGTTTTTTCCTTAGCGTGCTACATTTAAACATCTATGAATTTCAACGCTAGTCGGACATTTCTCTTAGACAGACAATTGTTAACTTCCTCATCATCATGAGGTCTCCATTGCTAGTGCCAAAATATAATAATAAGGTTTTTCCCCTTTTTTTTGGTGACAAAACTGAAACCTTTTGCAAGGAATCATGTTTACATTAACCACAATACTTGCAGTCAAAATGTAAACAAAAAACAACACTCTGATAATTTTGTTTGCATTTTGACTGCAAGTATTGTGGTTAATGTAAACATGATTCCTCGCAAAAGGTTTCCGTTTTGTCGCCAGAAAAAAGGAGAAAACCCCTATTATCATATTTGTTAACTTCTCTAGCCCCTTAAGGCTTTTTTTTGGCCTACCCCTTCCACGATGGTCAGACGTCTTGTAAGAAGTGGGTATAACCCACACTTTACTCCATTGGACGTGTGACCCATCGATTGAGTAACTGTGGCCGTACCCAGAAATTTCGGACAGAGGCGTTGTGGGGTGGGGGAGATTTAAGAAACTTGCCGCGTTGTTTCAACCGCCACGCAGGGAAATCGAGCCGAAGCGACGATTGGCAAATCCACTCTGCTGTTGTTGTTCACAATCCACTAGCACCATCACCACCACCACCACCACCGCAGCAGCAGCATCCACACTCACCGTGTCTAAAATGCACACACGAACGTGCCAAAAATAGTCCTTGAAACGTTCGAGCCAAATTGGCCCGTCAAAAGTTTCTCCAAAAATTATTATCTAATTGCCTTCTATATTTAATTCGTTGTTTTTTCATGCCGCAGTGATCCAAGAGCATTTTTATAGAAACAGACATCTACACACGCACACAAAGCCAAACTGCAGGCAGGCGGGGGGTGGTGAGATGTTTGTGTTTGGCAGCTGCGTGTTATCGCAGTGGCTCGGGGTCATGGCGTCTGATTTTGTAATGTGACAGCCTGTCAGGTCGCCGCAAGGGGCATTCATAATCACTCATAATTGGCCAAATACAAAAAAATCTGTCAGGCTAATTCACAAAAGTGTCCTTTAGCTGACTTTTTTTTTTCCAAACCGGTGAAAAAAATGTACGCAGCTTCTTCACGCAATCGCTGCCCTCTTTACACATGTTTTCGTTATAATTGCCAACTGAGCAGTCATTGAAACGGTAATTCGGCAAAATGGGAAATTTTTACCCCGCAAATTACTCGGAATGTACAGTCATTGTCACCGACTCTGAAAATATGCCCGAACCCTCCCTGAAGATGAGTCACGAGACCTCGGTGTGGCTTTCCTGAGCAAGCAAGCGCAATAATAAATGATTGACGAACCAACGTGATCAGCTCTATTGGTCATTGTGATAATGCCCCACCTCCGATGTAGCACGGTTTGGTGCGGAAGAAGTTCAACATACGTACATTTGTTTTCACGTCGTGGATTGTACACCAGCTGTCGATGAACGTCATCTATCTAAATGCTTATCTGCCTATGACAAAATAACATGGATGCTCGTTCCCGTAGTCTCGTCAGATCTCGAAAGCTCAGCAGGATCTCGTCGTCGTTTTCGCTGTGACATCTAACAGCACATCTCTCACAGGGGTGGCGTCAGTGCGTCGCCTAGGGGGATGGCTATTGAAGGCCGAGCGGAATCACGGTGGATAGTGCTTGGATCCACGACCACCACTATGCATAACAGGCGTTATAGGCTGCCTTCACGTCTACACTGCCAACAAAGAGGCATCGCATCCGAAATCATCGCTCCATTGCACGATGCTGCTGAGTCTGTGCTCGCCGCCCTCGCCAAACTCGCAACGACCAGCGCGGCGAAGCACGGTCAAACAACCACCCACGACCCACGCGGAGCGGGGGGCGGCCCCCATCCAGCAGTGGATTTACAAAGAGGACATGACGTGTGCACCAACGGTTGCACAGCGGTCTACCACCTCACACTGTGCGTTGAGTTAACCCCCAAACCGGTTTTGAACTCACGACCCACCGATTGCGAGTCACCTGGCCGCCTTAGATCACAGCTGGTTCATTTTAGGTCCATTTATCGTCTACACTGGGCATGTGAACCTCCAGCACCTGGTTCCGTTTTTGCTTTGTTGGCTATAAGAATAAAATACCCAAAATAACGGTATATATTTATCATTTTGGATTTTATCCCAACTTAATTTTTATTCTTCTTGGTTCTTTCGGTAAAGTCACGTAGAATGGAAATAATAAAATAATAAAAATAAAACATAATAAAATAATTCTCACGACGTTTCGGCCACAACGCAAGCAGCCGTCCTCAGGTGGAGAGCTGGTCTGTCGAGTAGACAGAGTCTGAATGACACACTCCAGGCTTGGAGCGACTATTTAAGCTGGGTTGGAAGGGGGGAAGGGCGCCTTGACAAAATAATTTGCATATCAAGAGGAATTTAGCATATTTATGGGAAATGCAGATATGCGATTAGTACTACTTGTGTTAATTTTTTTTTATAAACTTTGGATCAGCGGTGGGTGAATTCTCCTGGTCGAGCACCACGGTACAGGTTGGGGCAACCGGCCACTCGCCACGTTTTTTTCCGCACCATGAACACCAAAAAAAAAATGCATCGTATACAATTTAGCGATTTTTTTTTGTGCAACAGAAAAACAAAATCCATTTGACCTCACAAGGTCGCTCCACGCCATCGTGACTGCAGGGAATCCAGTGATCTATTGTGGGCCCCTGCGCGTTCTGGGTGTGGTGTAAATGTCCACTCTTTGTTTGCGGTCCTCCTTCAGAAATCACTTTTGCCGAAATATTTACATCCTTGCGCTAACGTGTTGGTGAGCGGCTCGCAAACCTAGAAGGGTCGTAAGTTCAAATCCTGCTTGGCGGTTCGATTCAGCCCAGCGTCGCCCCCCTTCTGGAGTCGATAACGACAAAAATGCGTACAACGTCGTTGTCTTATTAATGGACTCACACCTGCCATAGGAATGTGGAATTTCCTCCACCAAGTCAGGACTGTTAAACAGGAGGTCAGCACCGCCTCAATGCTCATTTGAGCGGGGAATCACTTTTGTTATTTTTGACTTAAAAGTACGAGCGCAGGCAACATTGAAGGAGATGCACCACTGACTTGCATTCCGAGTGGCTACCAGGATGCGTGTGTGGTCGTTTGGTACACGGTATGTACATCTTTCTATCATTCCCAAAAAATAACAATCAAATAACTTTCAGCTTGATAATTCACCTGTCTCATAACCGTTAAAACCTTCACACTTTTGGTTTAAATATTTCCAGAATAAATTTTCGCCAAAATATCCAGCTCCAGTATCACGTTTCCAAGCAAAACTCCCTTCTGCGTCCACATTGAGTATGAATAAATTACTTGTTTTACACCGTAGGCCCACTCGATTTCCAGACCAATATTAACCAGCAGCATTTGTTTAAGCAAGAAATCCCGGGACTGGTTTCAACCTTCCGGGTCTCATCAGCAAAGGCGGGATTGTAAAACGAACGCTGCTCTATGTAGAGGCCCATATGGTTGAAGGCGTTCTGCTTACGTATGATTTGTTTTACCCATAATGCTCTACAGCTACACATAATGAGGGTTGATAATTGTTTTTTTACTTTTTTATTTGGCAACAAAACTGACACCTTTTTTTTACAAGGAGTCATGTTTGCATTGACCACAATACCTGCAGTCGGAATGCAAACAAAAAACACAACTCTGATAATGTATGCACTGTCCTTGAAGTTGATTGGTCCACACCCGAGACAGCTTTCCTTAGAGCCTAGTCTCACATGGTGTTGGATCAGATGACGCCAAAAGGAAAGCTGTCTCTGGTGTGGACCAATCAATTTTAAGGACAGTGCAAACATTATCAGAGTTGTGTTTTTGGTTTGCATTCCGACTGCAGGTATTGTGGTCAATGCAAACATGACTCCTTGTAAAAAAAAGGTTTAAGTTTTATTGGCAGATAAAAGGGTAAAAAACCAATTATCATATTTTGCTACTTGCAAAGGAGATTCCAATGGTATAATGAGGGTTGTCGTCATTCATAAATGCATTGTTTTTTCAAATTAACTCTTATAATTTTAACACGTAGGCTTTCGCGACCAATATCATCCATAATAAAGGTTTATTTTGGGTTAGGTCGCATAAATATGAATGTAATTCTAGATTTGAAGTTTTAGTGACTGCAAGGATTCATACTCTTTGTTTTTTTCGGTAAAGTTACGTAGGTAATAAATAAATAAATTTAAAACAACTAAATTAAATCACGACTTTTCGGAGGCAACACAAGCTTCCGTCTTCAGGTGGAACCGTTACAGCCAAAATCACTGTAGTAAGATCGCTTGATATGCTGATCACTAATAAAAAAAGGAGTAACTGCTTATCATTTAGCGATAATGATGATTGGTAAAATGAGGGAGATAAAATAGTCGTTATGGTAAAAGCATTGCAAAGTAGCTTTGCAATTTACTACAGTGATTTTGGCTGTAACGGTTCCACCTGAAGACGGAAGCTTGTGTGTTGCCTCCTAAACGTCGTGATTTAATTTAGTTATTTTTTACCTACGTGACTTTACCGAAAAAACCAAAGAGTTTGAATATGAATTTGTCGTTAATCTGTCTGCAGCCCCACAATGCATTGTGCACGCCACCGCTGGCACAAGGGCCAAAATTAGAGGGAGCTCTGGAGAGACCCCTTCCTAGAGGGTATTCGGTGTATTTTGCCTACTCCTCCACGTTGCTGAGAACATCTTGGAAGAAAGTGGGAGAACCCTACGCTTTACCCCAGCCCACGTGATCTGCCGGGTCACACTCTCGCAGCAGCAGCAGATGTGAGCCTATCATGCCCTCTCGATTTCTCACGCGGTTGAAGAAATGCACTTGAATTGTGTCCATCGACTGCCGCGCCCGGAGATTCTGCTGGGACGTCTGGTGAAATAGAGACACGCGGCTCAACTGATTCCTCCAGCGGTCGAAACAAAGATTCCGATTCTGAATTTAATCGGCGACCTTTGGATTACAAGTCCAGCGCACAAACGCAGCGTCGCAATTCATGATTTGCTAAATAATGAAAAAAAATAGGAGTAACTGCTTATCATTTAGCGATAATGATGATTGGTAAAATGAGGGAGATAAAATAGTCGTTATGGTAAAAGCATGCAAAGTAGCTTTGCAATTGTGAGGTTTTTTTTATATTTAATTTTCATACACAAACCGCAGCGCTCATAACCTAGTTGTCAAATTAATTGCAAGTTTAATGTTTCTGCAGTTATGCTTTACAGATGGCTGGGGCAGCTGTCACAACACACGACTGCCTGGGGGATATGACCAAACAATATAAAACCTGTTAACCCTTCTCAAGCCTCACGCTGCGCCGTTTGTCTCAAGGTCCCGTCACAGTATGGAGCCTTCGTGCGATGAAAAACAAAAATAACTTGACATAAGACTTCCTAAAAAAAAAAATCACGTATGTGTGAACTTTTTTCGCGCCGTACGTAGCCAACCGCGCTTATCGGAGGTGCGGGGATAAGAACAACAAACTAAGCACACACACACACAAAAATCAGTTTTCAAGAAATCACCTTTCAATCTAGATGTAAAAGTGCACAGCGCCAGCGGCTTTCTAATATCGGGAAGCGAGAGCGTTCCAGACGGCCGCAGTTAGCGCATCTGAAAGCGCCGCGCGATGGCGGTGACCACCACCGTCTTTGTTGGATGGCAGCAGCCAAAAGCCGCTGCTGCTGCTGCTGCTGCATGGATGATCGGAGTTGTCAGGGAGTCTTCGGGAGACAGAGCTCACGCGTCAACGTTGTGATGCTGGGGTTAGGGCGTTAGGCGCTCTCCACTGTGATCGCATCACGTGGTGCCGCGCGTTGTGCCGCGCTGTGTCCGACGTCTTGCTCTGCATGCTGGGGGCTTCTTCAGGAGCTTGATTTCATGTTCTGGATGTCCGACGTTTCATCACTCTCTCCACGAGCGCGTTTCATCGTGCTCGCCGCTTACTCTTGGAAACCACCTTTTTTTACGATCAATACGTTTAAAAAAATAGGTATTTTACATCGTTGTAGGTTACCAAATGGATTTACATTTTATGTTGTCAGATTCATAGCACGATTATTCACCAATGACTCTCACGTACGATATAATTTCACACATTTATAAAATCACTTCACGTACCCCCCCCCCCCCTTAGTACATTGCCATGTTATGGAGGACATCCTCCTGAGGAGATGGAGCAAGCAAATCGCCTGCTGGTGCAGGTGCTACGTGTGAATTGTTGCATGGCAGGATCGTGAGAGATGTCGGGAGCTTGTTTAAGGCCCTCATGCAGCAGTGGATTGAGCACGGCTGCTGCCAGTGATGCTACTATACATATTCGCAGGAGAGGCACACGTACGTTCTCAATACTGTACGCGTTTAATGCAATTCCCGCGCCATAATTCACAGGTGTTGAATGTTTATTGGCTCTCACTGGGGAATGAAATGCCTATGATCCATTTTATACGATGGGATTTATAACCAGAGGCTCGGCGGGTTTAATGCGGGATGAACTGTAAGTCGATTCCAATCCATCGTGATTCGGTTCCGCTGATGAGAAGGCCTCATTTTTGATGTGCGTCCATCATTGTTTCTCGTAATGGATGTGGAGTTGCCGCGACTCGACGCCCGTCAAATAGGACCGGTGTCAAACGAGTTAATTCGGCGTCACGTACACGAGCCGTTTAGAAATGTTTGCAAGGAGATAGTTGGTCATACTCGTGCCTCCAGGGTCGATAAAATAGTTACCAGTTTGTGGGTAAAGTAAACAGTGGTTGTCCTATGGATAGACTAAACTAAACTCTTTTTGGTTTTATTTTACCAGTTAAGGCCCACTGAGCTATAAAGTTATTTTTCAGAAGCGACATGGCCACAAACGATAACTCAACGAAGTGGCTTATCATCGTGTCTAAATGTATCGCAGGCAAACACTCTAAACGCAACGTTGATTCTAAACGTGGGCGAAAACCGGCCGGAGAAAAATCCACGCGAGCACGGGGAGATGGAGACACGCAAACTCAAAATATGCAGCAGGCGTCGGGATCGAACCCACGATCCTCCTCTTTACCGGGCGAGGTAGTTAACATCTCGATTTGAAGCTTTCGTGACTGCAAGGATTCATATTCTTAGGTTTTTTCGGTAAAGTCACGTAGGTAAAAACATTTAAATTAATGAAAGTAAAATAAAAAGAAAATAAAAATATTTTTTTATAAAATTGATAAAAGTAAAATAAAAATAAAATAAAAGTATTTTTTATGTAATTAATAAAATAACATAAAAATAATTGTATTTTATTTTTATTTTACTTTTATTAATTTTAATTTTTTACCTACGTGACTTTACCGAAAAAACCTAAGAATATAGTTAACATCTCATCAACGTGGCGAAGCAGCCTCGCACACGCCACGTGAATGAGGAATTTCCACCCCTTGACTCAGGGCGGTGGACAAGAAATTATTTTTAATTACATTTTTTTACCTACGTGACTTTACCGAAAAAAACCTAAGAGTAAGAAACGAGCACTGCCTCAATGTTCATTTGAGCAGGAAATCATTTTATTTGATATCTCATGATGTAAATGTAATACCGCCCGCTCAGATATATGCACCGTTCAGAAACATGGCCATTAACAAAACACAAACGGAGCACAAATTGAAGGCGTGCACAAAAAGCACGCAGGGATGAATGCCCCGGACGACATCGAGAGACAGAACGAGGAACACGTGCGTTGGAAAACAGTAAAGGCCATGGGGTTGAGTGGGAAAAGACTACTGGCGGAATGGCAGCCAAGGAATGGAACACATCCGCAAGCACGCACCACCGATGAGATGGAAGCGATGAAATGAGGTCGTAAGCACGTGCTCAGCGGATGATGACGTCACAGGATCCGGCAACGGGTTGATCTGGGTTGCCACTGATGATGATACAATTCAATGCAGTTTCTAATCAGGTATTTTTTTAAAAATTATTATTGCTCAATGGAGGATCAATTCTGTCACATACGTTCAATCAGTGGGCATAGTTGATGCAGTGGTTCACAGACAGCAGTTCTATTAACGTACAAACCTAAGTTTGATTCCTGGCTACAGCTAACATCGGTAGTAGGTGATATCTGAATTGTTCTTGGTGGGTGATGTCTGACATGGTTCTGGTGGGAGATATCTAATCAATCTCGCGAGGTATGATCGGGCACCCTCGCGTCGGACGTGACGTGGGAAGGCCTTTTTTGTAGGGCTGTAAATTATTGCAATCGATATACAATCTATGGCTGTTCTATGTAATAAAAGTATGGATCAGGAGAGATCAATGCAGTTGAATAAATTGGGCAAATATCAGGATGTGGAGAAAGGAACTCAGCATGGCCATTGCGGATGATCTCCGTGACATTTCGGCAACGTGTCCATCCCTCTGGCTCGTGTCAAGTGTTTCGAGTTGTATTTTGTTGAACCGGGTGAGAACTCAAGACGCCAGCCACCACGGTCTCATTCCCAAGCGGGAACCTGGTTATGTGTCTGCCCCGTGGAGGGGGGCGGGGGAATGATTGCCGAGTATAATCTGAACTGAGCAAATTGCGGAGTAATGTTTGAATTCTTAAAAAATTTGGAACCTGACGCTTGGGACGCAACGGGGGCCTACTCTGGCGAATTGTCGTAAGGGGGATATTTCTTTTTAAATGTCCGCTGCCGAAGCAGCCGTCACGCAGCATCACTGCGGTCCATTACACACCGCGCAAATATTAACCGGGGCGGCCGCTGGAATTCGAACCGTGAACATCCGCAACAACAACAAGAAGAAGCTGGCGAACGCGCCGCCGCTGACGTTATTTTCGAGGTAACGCAGTGGGGGCTTTTGATGGATTGCACAACATCTAATTTGGAAGAAATTTAAATGAAGGTGTGCAGCCCTGATATCCACTGTTACATTGTTTTTGTAGCTTTATTTTGGTGATTTTGAAAACGTTTTGGTTTAGCCACGTTTGTTTGTTGTAATACAGAGTTAGCCTGATAACTTTAATCTACATTGTCTTATGGTTGTTATTGCTTGAATTGCATCCCACGGGGATTTTTGCACGCAACGTTGAGATACGGTGTTTTTTCTCGAAGACTTTGCTGTTTTTTCCCAGGATTTTTCTGTTGCGTGTAGTCACTTTAATATGTTTCTTGTTCATGTTTTTGTTTGTTGCGGTTTCACCCGAGTCAAGAGCCGCATGGCTCACACATATTCTTGGTTCTTTCGGTAAAGTCACGTAGAAGGGAAATAATAAAATAATAAAAATAAAACATAATAAAATAAAATTCTCACGACGTTTCGGCCACAACGCAAGCAGCCGTCCTCAGGTGAAGAACAGGTCTGTCGAGAAGACAGAGTCTGAATGACACACCCCAGGCTTGGAGCGTCTATTTAAGCTGGGAGGGAGGAGGAAGAGCGCCTTGACAAAATAATTTGCATATCAAGAGGAATTTTAGCATATTTATGGGAAATGCAGATATGCGATTAGTACTACTTTGCAGCCACACCTAGACAACACACCAGTCAGTGACATCACTGCACGAGCAGACGTGGCTCACAACAACAACAAAAGTTGTTTTGTTCCTAACCCACGTGCCTGCCGCAGTTGTTATAATAATAATTATAATAAGAAGTTAAATTGGTATTCACTCCGTTCTTGACACCACAGAGGCAATCGTGAAAGTGCCTGCGACTATCTTTGCTGTGAGATTCACGGCTTTTTCCACGCCGGCAGACGAGCACAGAAACTCGTAGAAGCACACAGAGACCCAAAGAGACTCGTAGAAGCACACAGAGACCCAAAGAGAATCATAGAAGCGCACAGAAACCCACAGAGACTCGTAGAAGCGCACATGGACCCAAAGAGACTCGTAGAAGCACACAGAGACCCAAAGAGACTCGTAGAAGCGCACAGAAACCCACAGAGACTCGTAGAAGCGCACAGGGACCCAAAGAGACTCGTAGAAGCACACAGAGAGACTCGTAGTAAAAGCACATTTGGTATTCGTGCCATTCCTAGAGCACACGAGCCGCTGCGCAGGCGCCCGTGTGTCTGTGTGTGTGTGTCTGTGTGTGTGTGCCTGTGTGTGTGTGTCTGTGTGTGTGTCTGTGTGTGTGTGCCTGTCTGTGTGTCTGTGTGTGTCTGTGTGTCTGTGTGTGTGTCTGTGTGTGTCTGTGTGTCTGTGTGTGTGTGCCTGTGTGTGTGTGTGCCTGTGTGTGTGTGTGCCTGTGTGTGTCTGTGTGTGTGCCTGTGTGTGTGTGTGTGTCTGTGTCTGTGTGTGTGTGTGCCTGTGTGTGTGTGTCTGTGTGTCTGTGTGCCTGTGTGTGTGTGTGTGTCTGTGTGTCTGTGTCCGGCAAAACAACCTCCTACCTCCTCGCGGTGCCGGACGGGCAACACTGTCGTGGGCAGTGCTGTGGGGGGAGGGCCAATGCCCATTGGCCTCTCCCCTCATGGCGTCTGTGACCACCACAGTGGCTAAACGGGGGCTCCGGACGGGTGCGAGGGGCTGGTAACCCCTCCACCTTCAATTAACCACCACTAAACTACGAATTAAACATAAACCTGTAACTAATAAGCATGTGCCGGAGGCCCCGGGGGGTCAGGCTTTTATGACGTCTCCTGGCCAAACCCCATTTGGCGGAGCCAGGAGATTGAATTTTCACCCTCGGGCTCCTCCAGAAACAACGAAAAACCATTGCGGATGGCCACGTGGAATGTACGAACGCTCACTGCGGAGGAGAGGCTGCCACTCCTCTGTCGGGAGCTGGACCGGTACCGCCTGGATCTCTGTGGCATTCAGGAGGTCCGGTGGACCGGTTCTGGATCCTGCCACCATGAGGGGTGGACAGTCCTCTACTCGGGGCAGGAGACTGCCAAACAACAGGGTGTGGCTTTTCTTCTGAACAAAAGAATGAAGGGGGCGTGGGAGCGTGGCGGTGAGTTGTGGGAAGCTGTAAGCCCCAGGATACTTTGGGCTCGCCTTCCCATCAATCAGAGGCGAGGAGTGGTGGTCGTGGTTACTTATGCCCCCACCGAAGACGAACATCCGTGGAGGGATGCAGGCAAAGCCGATGAGTCAGACGCTTTCTATGACCTCCTGTCACAGGTGCTGGCTAAAGTGGCCACTCAGGACAGAGTCATCTTGTTGGGTGACTTCAATGCCCGAGTTGGTCATGATGCTGGCACCTGGTCTAGAGTGATTGGAAGGCATGGGCCAGATCAGCTCAATAATAACGGTCGGAGGCTGCTAGATTTTTGTGCAGCCCATGGGCTTGTAATTACCAACATGCTCTTCCGGCATCGGCGCATCCACACAACATCATGGATACATGCCGGGTCCAAGCAAGAACATCTGCTGGACTACATAGTGACGGACCAGCGGATGCGAGCCCATGTCCTTGACACCAGGACCTACCGTGGAGCTGATCTGCCCTCTGACCATCGACTAGTCATCTGTAAGATGCGCCTGCCATTCTTCCACTCCGGTGGTGGGTGTACACCCAGGATCCCATTCCAACCAAAAGTGGCCTGGTCTCAGTTAGCTGATGAAAGTTGCAAGCGAGAATTTCATCATCGCTTGCAGCTGGGGTTGGCATCGTCCCCCACTCCACCTGATGTCGAGGGTAAATGGGCGAGGTTTAAGACTGTGACTCATGCAGCTGCAATGGCTGCTTTGGGTACGCGGTCCAGACCTCCCCAGAAACCCTGGCTGACAGAGGAGGTGTTCAGGTTAATTGAGAAAAAGCGACAGGCCCACTCTCATCGCCTACAGCATCCCACGTCAGAGAATGAGGAGGTTTACCGCAGCCTTCGCTCGGAGGTTCGGAGAGCCGTAAGGCGCTGTAAGGATGGGTGGTGGTCGCGGGTTGCTGAGGAGATGGAGTCTGCCTCAGTGGCCCGCGATCACAAATCACTATTTAACTCCATCAAACAAGTAACCTGCAGCGCCACACCTATTACCATCATTAGAGGAAAAAACGGTGATCCAATCTCCGACCCCCAGGAACAGGTTTGCAGATTTGCTGAGCATTTCTGTGAGGTCCTGGGGGAGGGCAAATCTCTCAGCCAGGAAAACATCATGGCACAAAGTAGGGATAACCCTGCTGAGGCTGGTGGTGCCTCAAATATTGGAAGAGGTCACCCCCTGTGAGTGGCTGGCTGAGGTGCCAGCTGTTGAGGAAGTACTGAGGGCGATCCGGAGTCTGAGACCAGGGAAGGCACCGGGCAGAGATGATCTCCCAAGCGAAATGCTGAGGGAGGGTGGCGTTTGTGCACAGACTGCCCTATATGACATCATAACAACAGTCTGGACCACTGGACGGGTTCCGCAGGACTGGAAGGATGCCCTGGTGGTCCCCCTCTTTAAGAAGGGGGACCGTACCGACTGTAACAACTACAGGGGCATCTCACTCCTCAGTGTGCCGGGTAAGGTCCTGGCAAGGATTATTCAACATCGCCTTGCTAGGCACGCTGAGGAGAGGCTTGCGGAGCCCCAATGCGGTTTCAGGAAAGGGCGGTCCTGCACAGATGCCATATTTTCTGTCCGTCTGCTACAGCAGAGGTGTAGGGAATTCCCAAAAGACCTACATCTCTGCTTTATTGACCTGGTCAAGGCCTATGATACCATCAGTAGGACTGGGCTCTGGGTTGTTCTTCGTGCTTTCGGAGTCCCTGACCCTCTGCTCACGATCATTAAGGGCCTTCATGATGGTGAGCGGGCCCGGGTAAAACTACGTGGCCGGGAGTCGGAGCCTTTCCCTGTACACCTTGGGGTGCGACAGGGATGTCCTCTGGCTCCCACATTATTTAACATCTATTTCGACTGCGTAGTTCGTGAAGCCTTCAATAGCTGTACCGGGGGAATTTCCATTTGGTACAGATATAATGGGAGGCTGATCGACGCCCGGGTGCGATCAAGGGATGGCTCCCTATTGGTCAACCACGTTATGTATGCCGATGATTTGGTAATAGCTGCTCATTCAGAAGAGGAGTTGGAGACGCTGCTGCTGAGACTGGAGCGTGCCACTAAGAGGTGGGGCCTTACCATCAGCCCCACCAAAACTAAGCACCTGCCTGGGTATTTTGTACCATCGGACACTCCACCCCCACAACTCCCAATTGGTGATGGGGCAGTTGTGGAGAGAGTGGAGAGTTTCCCATACCTGGGCAGTGTGCTTATGACCGGCTCCAGTTTATCAGCAGAGGTCTCACTCCGAATCAGTCGAGCGGCAATATCTTTTCATCGGTTGCGTTACGCTGTGTGGAAGCTACCTGGTCTGTCGCTCCGCACGAAGCTTCAGGTCTTCTCGGCCACGGTCATTCCCTCCCTTCTCTACGCTTGCGAAACGTGGACCCCCCTAGTGGAGCATCTTCGCCGGTTGGAAACATTTAGGCTGGCCTGCCTACGATCCATCCTGGGTTTAACCAGGCTGGATTGTGTGAGGAGCTCACAAGTCCTTGAAAGATCTGGGCAAAGTCCCATCAGTGAGCTCCTCCGGCAGGCAAGACTGCGTTGGCTGGGTCATGTAGCCCGCATGCCCAGCCACCGCATGCCTAAACAGCTTTTGTTCGGCCGGATCGAGGGGGCTAAACGGGCGCGGCACGGGCTAGAGAAGAGATGGAGTGATGTGGTACAGGAGGACGTGGAGCTGAGTGGACTTGCCGATGACTGGTACCAGCGGTGTCAAGATCGGCCTCAATGGAGGAGGCTCGTGAAGGACGCTACTGGGCAGTTGGAGGCAGTTGCCCTCCAACAACAACGGAGGGCGGAGGAGCGACGCTCACAACAACGAGCGGAGCGCCGGGTGGCTAAAGCGCAGCAAGTTGGTACAGCCAGTCATCTCGGTCATCTCGGTCAGTCGACCCGTGGCACCTGGGTCTGCCCCGTGACCTCCTGCCAGCGGGCGTTCGACACTTCACGTGGCCTCAAGGTGCACATGGCCTGGCACAAGCGTCGTGGTGACGTCACCGCCACTTAGTGGCGAATGGCAGTTGTTGTTGTTGTTGTTGTTGTGTGTCTGTGTGTGTGTGTGCGCTGTAAACTTTACTGGACAATTTCCTTCTTGTATCGACTGCAGACCCGGGGGTAATGGTGACAAATCACGGGGCAGTGGTCGCCAACGAGTGCCACATAGCGAGACCGGACACAACAAAAGTACTCGAGTGAGTGGGTGAGTGGGTGGGTGGATGAGTGAGTGGGTGAGTGGTTGAGTGGGTGGATGAGTGAGTGGTTGAGTGGGTGAGGGAGTGGGCGAGTGGATGAATGAGTGGGTGAGTGGTTGAGTGAGTGGGTGAGTGAGTGAGTGGGTGGATGAGTGAGTGGGTGAGTGGTTGAGTGGGTGGATGAGTGAGTGGTTGAGTGGGTGAGGGAGTGGGCGAGTGGGTGGATGAGTGGGTGAGTGAGTGCGTGAATGAGTGAGTGGTTGAGTGGGTGAGGGAGTGGGAGAGTGGGTGGATGAGTAGGTGAGTGAGTGCGTGAATGAGTAATTGCGTGAGTGGGTGAGTGAGTGGATGAGTGAGTGTGTGAGTGTGTGAGTGAGTGATTGAGTGAGTGCGTGAGTGAGTGGGTGAGTGAGTGATTGAGTGATGGCGTCAGTGAGTGTGTGAGTGAGTGTGTGAGTGGGTGGATGAGTGGGTGAGTGAGTGCGTGAGTGAGTGATTGCGTGAGTGGGTGAGTGAGTGGGTGAGTGAGTGGATGAGTGAGTGAGTGTGTGAGTGGGTGACTGAGTGATTGAGTGAGGGCGTGAGTGAGTGATTGAGTGAGTGGGTGGATGAGTGAGTGGATGAGTGAGTGCGTGAATGAGTGATTGCGTGAGTGGGTGATTGAGTGGGTGAGTGAGTGATTGAGTGTGTGAGTGGGTGAGTGAGTGATTGAGTGATGGTGTGAGTGAGTGTGTGAGTGGGTGTGTGAGTGGGTGAGTGATTGAGTGAGGGCGTGAGTGAGTGTGTGAGTGGGTGAGGGAGTGCGTGAGTGTGCGTGTGAATGGTCTGTATGAGCGAATAATGAGCACCTGAGTATGTGAGTGAGTGGGCCATTGCGTGGTCGAGTGAGTGCGTGAGTGATTGCATGAGCGGGTGAATGCGTGAGTGGGTGAGTTAGTGGTCGGGTGAGCGAGTGAATGGTCTGGATTAGTGAATAATGAGCACCTTAGTCGGTGAGTCAGTGCGTGGTTGAGTGGTTGAGCGATTGCATGAGTGGGTGAGTGGTTTAGTGAGTGGGCAAACAGATAAGTGGTTGAGTGAGCGTGTGAGTGGGTGAGTGAGTGAGTGATTGAGTGAGTATAGCAAAAGTGAACCTACGTACACACAGAAGCCTCCAAAACCATAACATCCCCTTCACGTCTGTGCATCTTAGTGTTTTTTTTTGCTTTGCAATTCACGAATGCTGACACAGCGGCTGCACACACACACACAGCGCGCTGTGCTCGTGTAAGATCTGGCCCAAAGTGCCCACGCAAATCAAATTGAAGAGCATTCATCACTGAGCAAACTGCAGTGCTCTCCGCCGTGCCGTGTTGACATCGAAGCGGGGCCGACGGTTGTGCGTTGTGTTGCAGAGAGAGAGAGAAGGTGGTGGTTGTTGTTGTTGGTTGTTGTTGTTGATGGTTGTTGATGGTTGTTGTTGTTGTTGGTGGTTGTTGGTTGTTGTTGTTGGTTGTTGTTGGTTGTTGATGGTTGTTGTTGGTTGTTGTTGTTGGTTTTTGTTGGTTGTTGTTGCTGTTGGTGGTTGTTGTTGATGGTTGTTGTTGGTTGTTGTTGGTTGTTGTTGGTTGTTGCTGTTGGTTGTTGTTGGTTGTTGTTGCTGTTGGTTGTTGTTGGTTGTTGGTTGTTGTTGGTTACTATTTTTTGCTTTTACTATTTAAATGTTATTTTCATTTTATTTTTTTCTTGATTTTTTTCTTTTCTATCTACGTGACTTTACCGAAAGAACCAAGAATACAACTACTTTGTTTCATCAAACCCATGTATTTATTAACACGACACATTTTTTTTAACGATTCAGAACCCAAGGGGTGCAAGGCTGCAGTAAAGGCGAAGAACCACTGCTCTAAACGCGTGATGTTGATTCTAAATGTGGAGAGAAAAACCGGAGAACCACGGGGAGAGAGACACGCAAACTCCAAATATACAGCAGCAGGCGTCAGGGTCGGGATCGAACACACGACCTCCTGCACACCAGGCGAGGTAGTTAACATCTCCTAGCCACCGTGATGATGATGATGATGAGAGAGTGAAACACGCAAACTTTAAATATACAGCAGGCATCAGGGTCGGTATCGAACCCACGACCTCTTGTACACCACGCGAGGTAGTTAACATCTCCTAGCCACCGTGGTGATGATGATGAGAGAGAGACACACGCACATTTCAAATATACAGCAGGCGTCAGGGTCGGGATCGAACCCACGACCTCTTGTACACCAGGCGAGGTAGTTAACATCTCCTAGCCACCGTGGTGGCCGACTTCCACACTCATTCCTCCGACAGACGCCGTCTTGTTTTCTCCCCCAGAATGTAAGTATCTCCTGCACAGCGTGACTCCGACTCCGCATGAACCAGCGACCCACCAGAGGGTGGAGGAATTGGGGGGGGGGGGGGGGGAACTGCGGAGAGGCGGGGGGGGGGCAAAGGAGACCCCGAATTGTTCGTGTGGAATGAGATCCCTACATCCCTACTGCCCTACTTCGCAGCAAAGAGTTCCCGGCAACGAAAGGAAAGCTCTGTTCTGTTGTTCTGCTTTCGCTTTCGATCCCCGTGTTTTTCTTGATGTGTTTGTGCATTTGTGTCTCCCTGTGTGTCTTGATGTATTTGCGTCTCTGTGTCTCTCTGCGTCTCTTTGTGTATTTTTATGTAATTTTGTGTCTTTCTGTATATTTCTTGATGTATTTGTGTCTGTGTGTTTCTCTGTAAATGTCTTGATGTATTTATGTGTGTGTGTTTCTCTGTGTATTTGTTGGTGTATTTGTGACTGTGTGTCTCTCTGTATATTTCTTGATGTAATTGTGTCTCTCTGTGTATTTGTAGTGGTGGTGCTGACGCGCGCCCGCAGTGAGAGATCACGGGGCGGCGCGGGGTGCGTGGTTGGGCACGCGATGTAGGCGTGGTGTTGACGCGCGCGCCGAGAGTGAGAGATTACGGGGCGGCGCGGGGTGCGTGGTTGTGCGCGCTGACACAAGATGGGAAAGAGGATCGTGGGCAGCGCGCAGTGATTGGTCAACTGCGGTGGGTGCTCTCAGCGACGTCCGCATGAAGGACTATAAAGGGGGACGCGCGGGAGCACTCGGGGAGTTGATAACCAGTCGAAGACCGAAGACGGAGTTCAAGAGGTAGGCCCTGAGACCCCTAGTCCCGCTGTCCTTGTGAGTGCTGGGGCCCTGTGTGGCTCGGAGGCGAGACTGTGGGACCCGTGGTCTGACGTCCATGTGGGCCGAGACTGTGGGACCCAGAGTCGAGACGGACACCCTGGCTGGGTGTGTTCCGAGAGGCTACGGGGCGTAAGAGCCCGTGTGGGTGTAGCCGGGGGAACCCCGTGGGTTAAGGCTGGAGTTAGCCACCCGTGTAATATAAGTTGGTGTTAATAAAAGAGTGTGCTACTCGTAAGGTCGTCTCCCGCCAAGTTCCTACATTACATATTTATTGATGTATTTGTGTCTGTGTGTCTCTCTGCGTCTCTCTGTGTATTTCTTGATGTAATTTTGTGTCTCTCTGTATGCTTCTTGATGTATTTGTGTTTCTCTGTGTATTTCTTGATGTAATTGTGTCTCTCTGTGTACTTCTTGATGTATTTGTGTCTGTGTGTGTCTCTCTCTCTCTGCGCATCTCGTTCTTATTTTCAAACCATCTGCTCAAGGCCCCCACTCTGATCATTCGAGGTGCCTCCCGGAGCCCAGACGTCGCGATCGCACATTCCTGCACAACAGAATTGCAGACGATTTCACGAGACGACCGCACAGTAAGTGCATTATGTCTGTCCACAAGCAGCTCAAATATTCCAAGTTTCTGTTCCAAAAGGGGATAATGCATCTCAGTGGGAGTTTCGCCCGATTACATAAAGGACATTTGATATGAGCAATTTTTTTAACGTTACAAACTGTTTTGTTTTCGACACGAGAGCCGCGCATGCGCTAACCATCGAATGGCTAACCATCAGACAAATTCGATCACTGCATCGCGCGCTTTCAGATGGCCGTCTGGAACGCTCCTCATTCCAATATTAGGGAGCCACCGGAGCCATGAATGCACTTTTAAATTAATGTTGAAAACTAATTTCTTTAGCAAGTCTTTTCACGTGTGTTTAGTGTTGTTGTCCTTCCCCCCGCACCTCCGATTAGCGCGGTTGTCCACGTACGGTGCGACAGAATGTCAACATCCACGCCTGGGAAATACAAGGGGCCAGAGCACTGCCGCTTTGAGCCTCCTCGCTTTTGCAGCGCGGAAAGCCATCTCCGCCGGCACCGTTAAGCGTGTACGAGCGCGACCACACGACACGGAACAATTCCGTCCGTGCGGTGTTTACACGAAAACCTCGCCCAGCAGAGAAGAGAAAAAAAAACAAATTCACCTCTTCATTCCTCCCGAAGGCAATTTGTCCCACCGGGCACACACCGCATCATTGATAACAACAACAACAACAACAACAACAACAACAACAACCGTTATTGTTATCGTAACAACATCATTAACTCATCCTGCCTTTCTCGAGCCTTGCGGGCCAACTCTCCTCTCCCGTAAGTCAATCTCACGTCGGTGCTTGGCGAGCACCTTTCTCCGAGACGGAATCAAATAACGTTGCGATGGGCCACGGTCGATAACGAAGATAAAATAAAAGAACAGACGTCAAAGAGTCAAACGCGACCACCCCTCGGTGGATGACGATTGAGGCGCTGTTCGTCTTCCTCTTTGTTGTAGCCCTGAGCCGCCGCTGGAGATGCCACCGCTTACATGGTCGAAGTCGTTCCATAGTTCAAGTTCAAGTTCATTTATTAGGTATAGCCCTGTGAGCCATTCGGCTCTTGAATCGGGTGCAACCGCAACAAACAGAAAACAAAAACATGAACAATAAATCATCTTAAAGTGACTATAGGCAAACAGAAAATCCAAGAAAAGACAGCAAAATATTACAGAAAAAGCACCGTACACCAACACTGTGTGCAAAAATCCCAGTGGGATGCAAGTCAAACAACAACAACAACCACAAGACAACTTAGATTAAGGCCATCAGTCTAACTCTGTACTACAACAAACAAACATGGCCAAACCAAAAAACTTTTCGAAAATCACCAAAATAAAGCCATAGGGTCCCCAACCACACAAAGTGGTGCTAATTTTATCGACCCCCTCCCCATAGAGATGATGGGGCTGAGTTAACCCAAAACTGGGATTGGAACTGGCAACCTTCCGACGTGCGAGACATTCGCTCTACCGCTGAACCCCCGGGATAAACCTGTTGTTCTTCTTGGTTCTTTCGGTAAAGTCACGTAGAAGGGAAATAATAAAATAATAAAAGTAAAACATAATAAAATAATTCTCACGACGTTTCGGCCACAATGTGTTGTGGCCGAAACGTTCTCAGGACGGCTGCTTGTGGCCGAAACGTCGTGAGAAGTATTTATTTATGTTTTATTTTTATTATTTTATTATTTCCCTTCTACGTGACTTTACCGAAAGAACTAAGAAGATGAATCCCTGCAGTCACGAAAGCTTTAAATCGAAATTTAAACCTGTTGTTGTTGTTAATGTTTAAGCTACGGCTCGACCGTTCCATTGTTTAAGTCAAAGCTATAAAAAAAACTATAAGAAAACGCCCTGCCTCCCCTAAAGAGAGGACAATACTAAGCTAAACTTTAATATTTCACCAGGTAAGGCCCACTGAGCTAGATATATCTTTTTAAAAATTGACCTGGCCACAAATGATAGCTCAACGAAGTGGCTTATCATCACGTGGACACGAAGAGCAGCCAAATACTCGAAACGCGTGATGTTGATTATATTTGTGAATGGAAAAACCAGATGACCCGGAGAAAAAATCCAACGAGTATACGCAAACTCCAAATATACAGCAGCAGGTGTCAGGGTCGGGATCGAACCCACGACCTCCTGTGTACCAGGCGAGGTAGTTAACATTTCCTAGCCACCGTGATGATGAGAGCGAGAGAGAGACACGCAAACTCCAAATATACAGCAGCAGGCGTCAGGGTCGGGATCGAACCCACGACCTCCTGTGTACCAGACGAGGTAGTTAACATCTCCTAGCCACCAGGGTTGTTCACTAATTTTCAGAGTGGGGGGGCCGCTTTCGCCGATAAGACATCATCAGTGTGAGTGAGGGGCCGTGACACATTTGAACCCATTGGGTGGTTTGACAGCAGCAAGACGACAATGATGATGATGGTGGGTGTTGTCACCATTTGTTTATTGTTGGGGAGGAGGCGGATATCAGGTGGCACCCGCACTAAAGGCCACGAGGGGCGGCCAGTGACCCCTGGTGGCCTTGCAATGAAGACCACAGGTTCGAGTGATCGATTGCTCCACCGATTTCCGGTTCCGTTACTCGGCCAATTCGATAACATTGGGAGGTGGCGCGCGGGCCTTGGTGACGTCATAGGCACCATCGACGAAGTCACGCGGAGCACGTGGCTTGCAGGGGGTTTCCAGCCTTCGTGAGAGTCGATGAGAATTGTTGGTCGAGTACAATCATCGCACGTCTGATTCAAACACACGCGGTTTGTTGGTGTGGGGCGATTGTTTTCATTGCTCTGATTGTAATGCAAAAACAACATCGGGGGCGTCTCCCTCGTTGGCGTCCTGGAAAAGGTCCCTGGCAATAATTATTTAGCGTCATCTTGTAGTCGGGCAGCGGCGGTCCTGCACAGATGCCATTTCCTCTCTCTCTCTTTCTCTCCTTATATAAATGTTTGTCTGCTACAGCAGAGATGAATGGAATTTCAATAGGATGTATACCTCTGATTTATTGACCCGGTCATATCCTACGTTGCCATCAAGACGCTAGAGCTTTTTGGTTGTTCATACTTTCGGGGTCCCTGACCCTTTGCTCGTGATCATTAAGGACTTTCATGATGGTGTGCAGGCTCGGATGAAGCTGCACGGCTCGGAGTCGGAGTGATTTCTGGTTCACCTTGGGGTGCAACAGGGATGTCCTCTGGCTCATCCACCGCATGCATAATTTCCGTGGGTTTTTTTTTTACCACGTAGTTCGAGAAGCCTTCCATGGCTGTATCAGCGAATTGTGCGCAGAGACCCTTGAAAGATCTGGGACACAGCCCAATGCGTGTGCTCCTCTGGCAAGTGAGGATGGGTTGGCTCCGTCATGAACCTGCACGGCCAGCCACCGCACGCATTCTGATTGGCTGGCTGAAGGGGCGAATCACGGGGCTCGATAAGAGATGAACCGATATGTTACGGGGGGGGGGGGGGCATTTGGAGCTGATTTAAATCGTTGGCGATTGTTAGCGGCGTTGCCAAGATTGGCCACTGGCTCGTGGTGGAGGCTTTTACAAAAAATTGTCCTGGGCAATTGGAGGCAGCCACCATCCAGTAACAAATTAGGGCGGAGGAGCAATGCTCACGACAAGAAGCTGCTCAGCTGGTGACCAACGCGGCAAATTGGCACATTGGAGACCGCAGGCATCGTATCTGTCAGTCGATTAACTCTGATCACCCATAGCACCCACCCGGGTCTGTCCCCTGACCTTCCAGGGAACCTTTGACACTTGGCGTGGCCTGAGAGTGCACATAGCCTGCCACAAAGCGCTGAGGTGATGTCACCACCACCACCACCACTACCAAGTGGGGGGATTGCGATTGTTGTTGTTCCGTGTGATGCGCGCTGATAACACTGGTCAACACACTTTTTCTGTGATAAGGTGTTCAAAAGGTAATTTTAGGGTGCTGATTCCAAATCTGGCATCAGTTTTTGTCTATCACATCAGGTTTTTGAGATATCAAATATTGCATTTTCAAAAAAAACTGCAGAAGAAAAATATAAAATAAATGTGGATATCTACATAAAATTATATTATAAACACACTATCCTAAAAATACAGCACCATATTTTAACACTAAAGCAGTCACTGACTCGCAACAACTTGCAATCATAAGTGACAGAGTTAATTTCGCGTAAAATCAATGAAAATGGGGTATGCCGATAGCATAAAATGAGATGTGATAGAGCAAATCTGAGATCAGATTTGGAATCAGCACCCTGAAATTAGTCTAGTACAGCTGCAAAAGTCCAGGCCAGAAAAAAACATGTTTTGTTGTTGTTGACCAGTGTAATGGCAGGGTACGTCGCTACATAAGGTTTACGGTCAAGACAAATGATGGGTTGGCAGCAGAGCAATGGAACGCGTCCCAACGGAAGTCTACCGAAGAGTTGGAATGCTGAAATCAACTCGCGAACAGGTGGGAGGTGGATTCCTTCATTGCGTGATCATGGGAGATGGTGGTGGCTTCGGGAGAATTTCATCCAGCGGTGGACTGATGGTGATGGAGCTATATATGCAGAGTATGTACTGTACATATGCTCTTTGCTATAGATGTAAATACATTTTTTGCGTGTAATAATTCACAAGCGTTGGACTTTAATTGGCTCTTCAGGGGGAATTCAACAGCGATGGCAGCATGGGGTGAGGCCTTCGTTCAGCAGTGGATAGACCACAGCTGTTGCATTAGCCAGACGTGACGAACTTATATCCAGAAAAAAACGAAACAGCACAGACGTATAAGCGGTAGGCTTTTCATTCCCATCGATTGTAAAAATTCCGGGCGACGATTTATCTAACGCAAATAATTGTTTTTCTCTCTCTCTCTCTCTCTTGTCTCTCCTCTGTCTCCCACCAGCCTATGGGAGCCGAGGGCTAACAAGAGACAGATTCGTTTGTTATAAGCGGGCGGAGCAATTTATGTGTCTGGAATTAGCGACTCTCTCTCCTCTCTCTCTTCCCAATCCCTGGAGCGGCACTATCCCCTCCCCCCCCCCCGTGTCATCCCTTCGCCCATGCGTCCATCGCAGTGTGACGCTAACTGGTTGATGCCCGAACCGGCGAAAGAGATTTGCCCAAAGTCGCGGTTGTCGTTCGGCGGCGGGGGTCGCGGCGTTCGGCCGTGGTCAATCCAAGTCACAGAATGAACACATTCCTGCGGAGGGAGCTGGTAGGAACGTTGGGTTGCTCGGTCAATGGCCAGGGTCAACGGCGGCGTGGTGTATTCCGCAAATATGGCCGACTGTGAGGGTATAAGCCGGCGTGAGTAGGTTAAACGTTGAGTTTTATAAGGGCACCACGGGGTGACCAGCCCCTCCCCACCCAGCCCCACCCCTCCCACCCCCACCTAGCCCCACCCTCCCCACCCAGCCCCTCCCCCCACCCTCCCCACCCAGCCCCTCCCCACCCTCCCCTCTCCACCCAGCCCCACCCTTCCCATTTTTGGATGCACGACGGACGTACGGACACAATAATCCTCTGTGGGCAGGTGGAACCAGGTGGGTCCTATCAGTATCAGAATATGTATTTATACTCGAGGAATCCGATTAGCTATGAAGCTATCCCCCCCCCCACCACACAGATGTCCAGTTCGGGGCACGGGGACTGTGGAACTCTCTGGGCCTTCGTTTCCATGGCACCCAGACTGTGGGACTATCTGGAGCCTTCGTTACCATGGCACCCGGACCGTGGGACTATCTGGAGCCTTCGTTACCATGGCACCCAGAACTGTGGGACTATCTGGGCCTTCGTTACCATAGCACCCAGAACTGTGGGACTATCTGGACCTTCGTTACCATGGCACCCGGACCGTGGAACTCTCTGGGCCTTCGTTACCATGGCACCTGGACTGTGGGACTCTATGGGGCCTTCGTTCCCATGGCACCCGTTGGGCTGGAAGGGAGTCGAAACTGTCAAGTTCCGGGCTAAAATCATTCTTCTTTCAGAAATAATTTCCTATTTTGACGTTGCCACTTCCTTATCCATCCGTCCATCCTCCTCCCCGATTGTCATTGATGGATAGTGCCTTGAGATGTTTCTGAAAGGTGCCGTATAAGCTGTAATTATTATTAATGATGGCATGGTCTGCACTGCTGCCTGGCATGGAAACCTGCTGTAGGCCCATGACAGACACCCTGTTAACTATATATATTAAAAAAAAAACATTTTATTTATTTTACCAGGTAAAACCCACTGAGCTATATAGCTATTTTTGTTCAGAAGCGACCTGGCCACAAATGATAGCTCAACGAAGTAGGCTTATCATCGTATGGAAATGTATTGCAGGCAAATTCTGTAAACATGTGGAGGGCAACAACCAGAGGACTCGGAGAAAAATCAACGCGACCATGCAGTGAAAGACATCGCAAAATACAAGTATACAGCAGGCGTCAGGGTCGGGATCGAACCCAAGACCTACTGTATACCAGGCGAGGTAGTTAACATCTCCTAGCCACCGTAATGATGACGAGAGTGAAAGACACACAAACTCCAAATATAGAGCATGCGTCAGGGTCGAAATCGAACACACGACCTCCTGTATACCAGGCGAGGTAGTTAACATCTCATAGCCACCGTAATGATGACGAGAGTGAAAGACACGCATACTCCAAATATAGAGCAGGCGTCAGGGTCGGAATCGAACACACGACCTCCTGTATACCAGGCGAGGTAGTTAACATCTCCTAGCCACCATGATGGTGATGATGATAAGAGAGAGACACGCAAACTCCAAATATACAACAGGCGTCAGGGTCGGAATCGAACCCACGACCTCCTGTACACCTGGCGAGGTAGTTAACATCTCGCCACCGCGGCACAAGGTAGTGACTTAAATAGCCAGGGGCTCACACTTTTTTCTGGAAGTGCATCACGAGTAGGGCGTCGTAATCATAAATCATCATCAGCGTGAGCAGCAGCAGCGGTGGCAGCAGCATCGGTGGCAGCGCGCGCATTAATTATTCAAAAACAAGTGGGGGAATCACTGAGACACGATGTTTCTTGCAAAGAAAGGTGGAGGGCAAGCACAGCTAAACATTACGAAGCTGTGGAAACGTTTTGCAAGATGCAGGGACAAATCAAGATACATCGGTAGGATCATGAAGGTGCCAAATCGAGGGCAACGCTTTTTGTTCCACCTGTTCAGTTTGAAGTTTTGTTAACTCTGCGTGGCAACGTGAGTTATTTTTTGTTTTTGTTACAGCGCTTCAGTTCCTGTTTTCATGCCGACCTCATAATACGCACTTACTGATTGGCCGTGTCGGGTGGTGGAAGGTTTCGACACATTTATACTTACCCGATCTAACCCAAAAACCTTTATTACGAATAAAGAGCGTGATTTAAATTGATCCGTATGGCTCTTGAAATCGAGGCACACTCAAGCCAATGCATGTCACTGCGTCTGGGAGAGAGTATATGTATTCTAGATTTGAAGCTTTCGTGACTGCAATGATTCATATTCTTAGGGTTTTTTCGGTAAAGTCACGTAGGTTAAAAAATAATTTTTTTTATTTTACTTTTATTAATTTAAATTTAAATGTTTTACCTACGTGACTTTACCGAAAAAACCCTAAGAATAAGAGTATATATACACAACCGCCGCGGGTGATGGAGCCATGAAATCGGTGTTGTGCTGCAGCCACGTCAGAGGGGGAGAATGGCAGTTTGGGAGGGAGGCCTTCATCCGGCAGTGGATTGACCATGGCATGATGACCATGAAATTAAAGATGTAAAAAACCTTGCAGGGCTGTGTCCAGTGCCGGATTATCCCAGTAGCAAGAGTAGCTGCATGTGTAGTAGCTACTACATGTGTAGTAACTACATGTGTAGTAGCTGCATGTGTAGTAGCTGCATGTGTAGTAGCTGCATGTCTAGCTACTACATATGTAGTACTACATATGTAGTAATACATATGTAGTAATACATATGTAGTAGCTACATGTGTAGTAGCTACTACATGTGTAGTAGCTGCATGTGTAGTAGCTACTACATGTGTAGTAGCTGCATGTGTAGTAGCTACATGTGTAGTAGCTGCATGTGTAGTAGCTACATATGTAGTAGCTACGGTGCTCCGCACTTTCAAGGGCCCCGCGCTAAATGCTTTCAAGCTATCAATTACGGTCCAGTGATTCTGCACTTGCTCTATTATTATAGTACGATACTGCCTTCAACTTTTATGAACGACCGGGTGTTTAAGGTTAGCGATTTGTCATATTATCTGGCTGTATAGCAAATGAAAAAATACAATTACTTTACTATGCAAGTAAAAAATGTGTGTTTTAATATGTAAGTGTTTTTGTTTTATTTAGAGCCCATTTATAACATATGCTCCAAGCCCTGCACTAGTGGAATCCGGCTCTGCCTGTGAATTACAAGACGAAATGTATATATATGTATCATTTTACTTTTGTGTGTGTTTGTTGTTGTGAGAAATGCGTGGGACTGTGCCATATTTAAACGCATGCGATTTGTACGAATTCTAGACATTTTCTGCCTGGGTTAGATATTTTTGGAATGTATTTACCATTGGCAAATTGCCTCCAGACTGGCGTCTGTGTGCGCCTGAGATTACTTGTGCACATCGGTGTAATCTTTATTCCACGTGTGTACACGCACATATGCACACGCACACGCGTGCGGGGAGCGGTGGTGTAGCGGTTAGCACGCTGCGCTACGAACCTTGGGGACCCGAGTTCGATTCCCGCTCACGGCCACCAACACCAGTGACGATTATCTGAACCGGTTCCTGGGTCTCCGCTAGGTCGACTCAGCCTCAAATCAGTACCCTGGTGTGATGTGTAAACATCGCCACTGGGGAGACAAAGGCGGCCGGGCATGGTGCTGGCCACTCGCCCCCTCGTGTGCAATGCCGGCCTTCATAGGTGCTACTCGCTAACAGCACTCGCCCCAAAAAAGTCAGTCAATGCGCCTCCGACTTCCACGGTTGGCTACGCGCGGTGCAAAAGAAGTTAAATACACGGGGGCCTCCGGACGCCGTGCGAATCGCGCAGGGGGTTTATTTGACCATGCCGCGTGTGTTGGGGTAAAAGTGTGGGTTGCTCCCACCTCTTCCACGAAGTCCGGCCAGCCATGGACGATTCATGCCTAAATATTCCGAGAAGGGGGCTCCCGATGGCTCCCGATGGCTCCCGATGGCTCACACAGCATGAGGCCCTTTTCCCCAGCAGGGACGTGAATCAACCCAACCGCATTTTCCTCCGGTGACGCGAGCTCGAGTATCCCACAACTCCACAGATTCTCGGTCACGTTAACCTGGCCTAGGGGCTAAGCCTGCGGCAAACCTCAGTCCAACACGAGTGCCTGCAATCGCTCTGCTCAACATCGGCAGTGTGGAGACGAAGGTGGCTGTGGGTGAATCACTACCACCGGTGGCGTAGCCGCTCACGTTGCTGCTGTCAGCTCAAGGGGTGCGGCGATCGGTCCAAGTGGGGGCTCTTGCCTGATCGCATCATCGTTACGGTCACTGTCTCGAACATTTAACGCTGTCGGAGTGCCCTCCGTCTTCGCAAAAGTGCAGCCACTGCAAGTCCGTCGTAGCGGCAGTACATCTGTGCAATGTTACGTGGCAGCTCTAATCAAATTAAAATAGGACGTGGAATGTTAGGTGAAATAATTTTCGTGAAAAATACATTTAAATGTACACTTTTGTCGAAAACGAATCTCGTGGTGGTTGTCAAGGGGGCGGGGGGGGGGGCAACACGTAGTAGCTTTAGCCACAGAGGGGGGGGGGGCAGGGGAAGCAAGGCACCCCCTGACTGCCCCCACGCTCGCTACGGTACTGACTACCGTGTCTACCGAGCAAGGCACTCGCTCGTGGAGGCAATGACTTTGCTGAGCTGACCAACAGTCCAGACGACCTGGGTGGTATTTTTTTTCCCTTCAGCCTTAGCTTGACACGGTGGCGAGATGTTAACTACCTCGCCTGGTATGCAGGTGGTCGTCGGTTCGATCACGGCACGGACGCCTGCTGCTGTGTATTTGGAGTTTGCGGTGTCTCTCTCTCTCTCATCATCATCACGGTGACTAGGATATGTTAACTACCTCGCCTGGTGCGCAGGAGTTCGTGGGTTCGATCCCGGCACGGACGCCTGCTGCTGTATATTTGGAGTTTGTGTGCCTCTCTCTCTCATCATCATCACGGTGGCTAGGAGATGTTAACTACCTCGCCTGGTATGCAGGTGGTCGTCAGTTCGATCCCGGCACGGACGCCTGCTGCTGTGTATTTGGAGTTTGCGGTGTCTCTCTCTCCCCGTGGTCGCGTGGATTTTTCTCTGGGTCCTCCAGGGTTTTCCCTACACAATTAGAATCAGCATCGCGCGTTCGCAGTATTTGGCTGCTATGAATATTTCACGCGATAAGCCACTTCATTGAGCTATCATTTGTGGCCAGATCGCTTCTGAAAAAGAGCTGCATAGCTCAGTGGGGCCTTACCTGGTAAAATAAAAAGTTAAATTTGTAAACATACAATGCATTTCAGCGAAGACCGATGTACCCTAGTTGTCCTTTAATTTTGCCGCTCGGGACTTAGGCTTCGTTACATGTGGCACGCTTCAAAGCCCGTTGATCAACACATGCGACTGTGATGTACATTTTGGCAAGTGTCAGCTGATTGTGGCATGCTAATAAGGATGGCACCAGCTCTAGTTGAATAATTTACAACGGGAAGTGCTTTGATTCCGAAGGCTTGTCAGTATTAAAATGGGCATACATTTTAAGGTGACAATTTAATGCAATAGTCTTGGTTCTTTCGGTAAAGTCACGTAGAAGGGAAATAATAAAATAATAAAAATAAAACATAATAAAATTATTCTCACGACGTTTCGGCCACAACGCAAGCAGCCGTCCTCAGGTGAAGAACAGGTCTGTCGGGAAGACAGGGTCTGAATTCAGACGTCATTCAGACGCTGTCTTTCCGACAGGGTCTGAATTCAGACGTCATTCATCCGGCACTGTGTTGGCCTACTCTTCCACGCTGACCAAGATGTGGGAACACCCACAATTTCTCCCCATCACACACCACCTACCACCAATCGACTCACTGTGAGGTGCCCGTTCATGTCGCTGGGTGGACAGGTCGGTGGGATGGGTTGGGTGGGGGTAGAGATTTAACACATTCCTGCGGAGGGAGCTGGTAGGAACGTTGGGTTGCTCGGTCAATGGCCAAGGTCAACGGCGGTGTGGTGTATTCCGCAAATATGCCCGACTGTGAGGGCGGGCACAAGCCGGCGTGAGTAGGTTAAACGTTGAGTTTTATAAGGGCACCACGGGGTGACCAGCCCCTCCCCACTCTCCCCACCCAGCCCCTCCCCACCCTCCCCTCCCCACCCAGCTCCACCCTCCCCACCCAGCATCTCCCTCTCCACCCAGCCCCTCCCTACACGACAGACGGACGGACACAATAATCCCCTATGGGCTGGTGTAACCAGGAGGTTCCTACCAGAAAGAAACCGTCCTACCATTGTGTCAACTGCCGCGCCGGGAGGTCGCACCGAAGCGACATCCTCTGGATCTAAAGTCCGACGCGCCAACCGATACGCTGCAGCAGCACCCCACCCCCCGGTTCGCAACAGATATTTGGGCGCAATCCACAACTCGGCGATTATGCCGTTTTACAGCCATTTCCTGGCAGGTAACACAGCGGCGAGCATCTGTTTTGCAGGGTTCCCTTTGAGGAATGAGTCATTTAATACGCATCTGGCCGCTAATTAACAGCCAATGCTGTCTCTCGTCACGGGCACGTCTCGTGGACACGGCGAGGGTGATCTGGGGACATGCCAGTAAGAGTGTGCGCGTGTCCGGTCCGTCAGACTATATCTCGTACCTGTCACCAATCCCCGCGGCTTAATTTTTTTTTGCGGGATATTTCCAGAGCCGCTGGATTGGCCGGCTTGAAGTCGGCATTATTGGTGTGAGGCATGCAAGGTGCGCCTGGCAATGATAAAAAAAATAATACACGTAATATTTATTGTGCCCTATATGCCTATCTCCTGGCTTCTCATGGCACTATGGCAGGGAGAGTATTATTCCCACCTCGCATGTGTAAGGCTTCCTCCGGATGCTTCGGTTTCCTCCCGAATGTATAAACAACACTCATTTCAGGGAGTTGATTAAACATCCCAATATTGGACCACAATTCTTGGCCAATTGTTGGCGCTGCTTCTGGCTGCCTTCCCGCGTGTCTTGGCTTTCCCAAGCCTTTGAATAATTCTCTCTCTGAGAGTGAACGAAAAGGCTGCTCGTCACAATTCTACACTATGATGATGATGATAATTATAATCTCACCAGCTGGACTATGATATTTAGAGCCATGGTTTTACCTTTGTCGCCGGTGTGGTTTAAAATAGCAAAAAAATACCCAAATCGTATGATTAGAAACGGATTTGGCGTGCAGTAAGAATCCCTGCATTTTTAAATCCTTTATATTAAGTTCACTTGCTTGCTTGCTTGCGCGCTTACGACCGTGCAAATCTTTCAGTCGTTTTTTAACCCACTTCCCGTGATCCAATCGAGCTGACATTTTGCACACAGACTCGTTGTGCGTGACAATTAATTTTCGTGAAAAAATTTCCTAAATTTTCCACTGTTTAGGATTTTTTTTTTCATATTTAATTTAAAATACCAATGTAATAAAAATGAAACTCTTACTCAAGAAAAACAGAAATGAATTATAAAATAAAACCGATGCCACGCATATAAAGGATTTATAGTGAAAAACTTTGTTTTAACGGGTTAAAATTTTCTGGATGAAATTGAGCACTGCCGCTCCCTCTGGCTCGACATTGATGGGAAGGTGTGCCAGGAGTGAAAGCAAGGAGGGTGGCACGTGTATCTATTGGACATCTGTGAAGACTGCTGGACATCTGTGAAAACTAATGGACATCTGTGACAGATAGAGCTTCATAGCTGATCGGATTCCTCGAGTATAAATTAATATTCTCATTTTGTGTTCACGGGCATCACACGTGTATTCGAGTTTCAGGTTTCAAGTTTATTTTGTCCAACCAGCTGAGAAGTCAAGAGTCCAGGAATAGTCTCCATTGCAAGAGTGTGATCTGAGCCACTAAAATGACAAAAGCTAAAAAACTAACTATTACAATGAATTTCAACAATAAAGCAAACGGAAATCAGAGCGAAACAAAACAATTGCGTCTCATGAGAAATTCAAACGTATCGCACAACTATATATCAGCGTTAAATAATACATTCCTTGCAAGCGAAAGTCCGGCTCGGGCAGATTATATGTAGACTGATCATCGTAACATTACAATTAAGTTACAGCAACGCTCACCAGATGTTTGGGAGATGTACAATACGTCAAATGCAATTACAAGTGAAGTTACCATGAAACATCTACCATTTAACAGCGAATTGTGATTTAGATGTGAGAGTAACCGAGTGCATTGACGAAGCGATGGAGATGACCATGAAGTTACCAAATGTTCCGATTTTGGGCCGGGGACAGTCAGTATCTGTTGATTTAGCGAGATTTTGGCCCTGACGTCCCCGCTAAGGCGTTGGTGGACAATCGCGATTTTTATTCTTGGTTCTGTCGGTAAATATTTTTTTTTTTATAATAAAAATATAAAAAATATTTTTATTATTTTATTATTTCCCTTCTACGTGACTTTACCGAAAAAAACCAAGAATAGGAATCCCTGCAGTCACGAAAGCTTTCAATCAAAATTTAATAGCGATTTTGTCCTCCAGTTTTTTAAAATTATCTGGCCTCGTGCTCAACCCACATTGAGCATCTGCTGGGGCTCACGAGTTGTTTTGGCTGTGAAATGGACAGGGCAATCACCCTCGATGCGCATGCCACTGCGAGAGAACCCAGGCTGGCGTCCAACACGATGCTGAGCGGTTCTTGTATTGGTAAAGGTGGAATAAAAGCTGTCCTCCACAGGCAGTTGGCTGAAAAAGTCACGTGGTTTCGCCCCCGTTCCCCCGACTCATTTAAACATCGGTTCCATTCACGATTTGACATTCCGAGGAATTGTAAAGCCGGCTCGGCCGTCCGCCTAGGGCAGGGGTGGGGAACCTTTTTTCTGCCAAGGGCCATTTGGATATTTATAACATCATTAGTGGGCCGTACACAATTATCAATTTAAAAATTATCCTTACTGACTTTACCGAAATAACCAAAGAGTATGGATCCCTGCAGTCACGAAAACTTTAGCCTGTTATATTTGGTCAAACATTTAATTAACATTTAATTAACTAACCCCTAATGCGATGGCTGGAACTGCTTCTCTTTGGTGAGGCGTGTGATGTTAGCTGGTATTGATGATGTCGCTGCTACTCGCAACTGCTTTACCAGGTTTGCTCCTAGATTTATTGAATTTAGAGTCCCGCCTGCGGTTGCCTTGGCAGGGCCACACCAAATGATTTTAGCGGGCCTCATACGGCCCGCGGGCCGGACGTTCCCCACCCCTGGCCTAGGGGAGACGGAGCGATGAGCTCGATTTGGATCGTGGGTTTCGTACACCGAAGGATTGTGAGAGGTGGCGGTGCTGGCGGCGGATTCGCGAGGAAAATTCATCCAGCAGTGGATTGACCGCGCCTTTACACAATCCAGTGGGTGGGAGCGGCGGTGCGGTGGTTAGCGTGCTGCAAGATGAACCCGGCGAGTTTGACCATTGGCCACGGCTAACACCAGTGGCGAGTGATATGAGAAAGTGGTGTCTGGCCTCCCGTAATTGACTGGTGAAGTATGGTTAAAAAAAGAAAACCCATTTACATTGTAAGGGCAGGTCTTTTTTCATTCGCAAGTTGAGTACCGCTGTGATTGCCTTCGTTATTTTATCACGGAAACAAGTTAATGGCGGCTCCTGTAATGCCACACAATCTGCTTCAGCTCAAGTTCCATCATTCAAAAAACCTCCCGCAGCACTGATTCCGAGACAGAACAAAAATGAATCGGGAGATGCTGCGTTCATTTAAATTATTCAGGAGACACGTATGTATAAGACACGAACACCGTGGCATTTTGCAATGCATGAAGATACAATCACTGTCAAAAAAAATAAAATATATAAACCATTGCCTGTCTATCCCTCGTGCGTCACCAGTGTAAATGAACACGTAACATGTTTACACTGTTGGACTTGGGAGGGTATCACGGGCCGGGCGGTGTGCATTACGAAGCTCGGGCCGTGGCCGTAATGTGAATGGGACGAGGATTTCTGCAATTTTTTGTTTGCTGAAAGGAGGTTCCGTCGTTATTTCGCTGTCGCTGGATTGGCAGAGTTGCCTCCCGACGGTTAAGCACGTTCGGAGCTGACCCCGCGAATTGAAGGGGGTCACCGTTTTGCGTTGCGCCGTTTTCGGGGTTCAGCCAAATTTCCTCCGATGGGGCGAAATGTTGCGCGCGAGCGACAGGCGTGTGGACAAGATGATGAGTGGCGTTCGGAGAGGGGGCGGGGTCATGCCGTGGAATGGATGTTGAATACTGGGCAGATGACGGAACCCTTGCACGCTGTATACGTATGTGTGTGGAACTTCTTTCGCACCGTACGTAACCAGCCGTGTTAATTGTAGGTACGGGGGAAGGACAGCAAACTGAACACAAAGAACTGTTATAAAGAACGATTTAAAGCTTTCGTGACTGCAGGGATTCATCTTCTTGGTTCTTTCGGTAGAGTCACGTAGAAGGGATTTTATTTTTTTCCTTCTACGTGACTTTACTTTATTATTTCCCTTCTACGTGACTTTACCCAAAGAACCAAGAAGATGTTATAAAGAAATTCGTTTTCAATCCAGATCTCTTTGTAAGGTTTCGGGTGATCAGGTTTTTCACCACGGCGCCGTGCACAGCTCTCCGATGTCTCTCCGAGCCGTACCGCGTGCTGTTCGGCACGATGCCGGATGCTTCGCTCCCCGTGCTGGCGGCTTCCTCGGGGGGCCTCAATTCGGTTGCCCAAGGAAGCTCGCAGCAAAGTGGGATGAACCGTCGGACGTCGCGCTCAAACAACCAACACGCGGCTCAGCCTGGACGCGCAACGGGCACCTCCATCGTTGTCAGCTCCAGAGCACGGACCTTTCAATGCAACAAGAAGCATGGGTAGGGACCTGATCATTTCTAGATTTGAAGCTTTCGCGACTGCAAGGATTCATATTCTTAGGTTTTTTCGGTAAAGTCACGTAGGTAAAAAAAAGTTAAATTAATGAAAGTAAAATAAAAATAAAATAAAAAATCACGACGTTTCGGAGGCAACACAAGCCTCCGTCCTCAGGTGGAACCGTCACAGCACGATAGCTGTATCACTTGATACAGCTATCACAACACTATACACTACACTATACACTACTCTATATACTACAAAACATTAATATACACTGTACACTACACTATACACTACAGCAGCGTGTTGAGTAGTGGCGGTCCACACCTCCCTTTCCCTGGCGACAGACTCTAGCACTACTACACTATACACTACACTATACACTACACACTACTACACTATACACTACACTATACACTACATTATACACTACTACACTATACACTACACTATACACTAAACTATATACTACACTATACACTACTATACACTACACTATACACTACACTATACACTACACTATACTATACACTACTACACTATACACTACTACACTATACACTACTACACTATACACTACTACACTACACTATACACAACTATGCACTACACTATACACTACTATACACTACACTATACACTACAATACAGTACTATACACTACACTATACGCTACTATACACTACGCAATACACTACAATACACTACTATACACTACACTATACACTACACTATATACTACACTATACACTACTATACACTATACACTACACTATACACTACACTATACACTACACTATACACTACTACACTACACTATACACAACTATGCACTACACTATACACTACTATACACTACAATATACACTACAATACAGTACTATACACTACACTATACGCTACTATACACTACGCTATACACTACAATACACTACTATACACTACACTATACACAACTTTATACTACACTATACACTACTATACACTACACTATACACTACAATACAGCACTATACACTACACTATACACTACTATACACTACACTACTACACACAGACCCTAGCTCTTCCTGGGGTAATTCCCAGGCATTCCCAGGCCAGCCGAGCAACATCGTCCCACCACCGCCAGCAGCGTGCCCTGGGGCCGACCCCGGGGTCTTCGCCCCTTTGACTTAATATCGATAATGACTTTTGACGGAATCGAATTAAGGCTGCCAAATGATAACCTGGTTAACCGGTAACCCACTTCAGAACCGGTAACCGTTTCGAGTGGAATGTCCGTGATGGATACGTTGTGTCCAAAGTCACCAACCACGTGGCCGAAACGCAGAAGATTCGACCGTGCAAAATTCCTTGCTCTTCTGCTTGCTCGTTCACGCCACCGATGGCATAGAGGGCCTCCACTCGAGGTATCTCCCGTGGGCAACTTGGTCTGTTCGTCCAGCTGACGAGGCATTTTGGAAGGGGTGGCGTCGTACCCACACTCTACCCCAGCGCACGCGACTCGTTGATCAACTGTGGGTGCCACCCACATGTCAGAGGTCGCAAACGGGTTTTGATTCCTTACCCGTACCCGGCCGCACCAGGGTCGCAAACGGGTACCCGTACTCTACCCGATAACCGGCTATCCGTACCCGGCCGGGTATCGGGTAGGGTACGGGGACGGGTACCCGATTGCGACCTCTGGGATGAAGCCATGTTGCAGGCGCGGGTGGGTTGATTCTAGGAACTTGAATTGTGAGAATAGACAAGACGTTGGGAAATGAGTGACAAACGGTGACTCACCAGTGACTCACGGCCTACCCGTACCCGTACCCGGCCGCACGAGGGTCGCAAACGGGTACCCGTACCCGTCCGGGTACGGGTAGCCGGGTATCGGGTAGGGTACGGGTATCGGGTACCGGGTTGCAACCTCTGCCACACGTGCTGCTGGGTGGACAGAGGTGGTGGAGTGGGGATCGGCGTCTGTGGCATTGCCCATCGTTTCTCAACGAAAATGTCAAACACGCCGATGGCGTGTAGACATCCCTACATGGTAACACACATTATATTTTTATATTCTTGGTTCTTTCGGTGAAGTCACGTAGAAGGGAAACAATAAAATAACAAAAATATAAAAAGTTATTTCGGTAAAGTCACGTAGAAGGGAA
Organism: Lampetra planeri; assembly: GCF_965212315.1. Lineage (NCBI taxonomy): Eukaryota > Metazoa > Chordata > Hyperoartia > Petromyzontiformes > Petromyzontidae > Lampetra > Lampetra planeri. The sequence continues at coordinate 3,344,915 of NC_136158.1, forward strand.
ATAATAAAATAATAAAAATACAATAAAAGAATGATTTATTATTTCCCTTTACCGACAAAACCAAGAATATGAATCATTGCAGTCACGAAAGCTTTAAACTAACATTATATATTTTATTTATTTATTTTTAATTCATGCGGTTACCAGAAACGTCGAAGCGAAGCTTCGAATAATTTCAATCTCGGCCAAGAACTGTAGTGACCCCCTCCTCCGCCCGCCCATGGGAGAGCACTTGACGTTAATTGTATTTATTGTATATTTTGAATAAGGGTCTTCAAGCGTATATGTAAATTAGATATTAATGCGAACTGTCAGATTTGTTTATTTTTAATCTGTTATGCAGTTATCTGACTAAAATATTTTTTGTCACGTCTAATAAAAAACAAAGAACCGCGGCATATCTGTTTTCGTGGGAGGGCGGAGGAGCGGTGGCGCAGTGGTTAGCACACTGCACGATGAACCTGGCAAAACCTGGGTTCAATTCCCAGTCACGGCTGACATCAGTGTACGAGTGATATCTTCACCAAACGCCACTGACCAGCGTGGTGAAGTATGGTCCGGCAATTGTGACAGTGTGGGGAGGCCTTCATCTAGCAGTAGATTGACAAAAGCCTGTAACTTATTATTATTAGAACGTCTCACCGTAATGACTTAGGCACGTCACGATGCAAGAGCCCAGCATTTTGACGAATTTTTTCATGGCTCAAGATCACAGTTCGCAAGGCTCGGAGCTTGTGGCAGAGGGCAAAATTCAAACGGAAATTTGCGAACACATCAACTTAATCCGAGGCACAAACATTTGCCGGAATGTTTACCGCTGGCGAGAAGTAGGATTCTAGATTTGAAGCTTTCGTGACTGCAAGGATTCATATTCTTAGGTTTTTTTCGGTAAAGTCACGTAGGTAAAAAAATTAAATTTAACTTATTGGTTCTTTCGGTAAAGTCACGTAGAATGAAAGAACCAAGAAGATGAATCCCTGCAGTCACGAAAGCTTTAAATCGAAAATAAAAATTAATAAAAGTAAAATGAAATGACGTTTCGGAGGCAACACAAGCTTCCACCTGAAGACGGAAGCTTGTGTTGCCTCCGAAACGTCGTGATTTTTTATTTTATTTTTATTTTACTTTTATTAATTTAAATTTTTTGCCTACGTGACTTTACCGAAAAAACTTAAGAATATGAGAAGTAGGATCGTTGCAAAACCGGCGTGTTCAATGGAAATCCATGAATATGTGTCCCCTACGATTCTTTTTTTTGTTAGCATCGTGCGATTAGTCGTGTCACTGAAGAAATAGAAAATCGGTAATCGATTAGTTAAATACTGTAAAATGTATTATCACGCAAAACTGAAGGTATATTTACCATAAATATTCGCCGACTGCTGAAAGTGAAGTTATTCGAAAATGTCAAGCCACGCACGCCAGTTTTACGTAACCTCGCACTCAGAGAATGGCACGGATACCAAATGTACTCATTAATACCTCCACATTGGGCAGATGAGATCATTAGCAGTGTGGAAAAAAGCACGAAATAGTAAAGTGTTGCAGCCGAGATTCATTTCCAATAATTTTTCCTTAAGCTACGAGGATCATTAGAGCGTTTATTTATTTATTCGACCATTTTAAACTTCGGCACTGTTGACGCTCCACGCAATTTCCAAATAGATAACTAAACTTATTTTTTTTATTGTATTTGTATTTCACCCGGTAAGGCCCCACTAAACTGAAATGTAGCTTTTTTTTCGATTTAAAGCTTTCGTGACTGCAGGGATTCATCTTCTTGGTTCTTTCGGTAAAGTCACGTAGAAGGAAAATAATAAAATAATAAAAATAAAAATAATAAAATAATTCTCACGACGTTTCGGCTACAACGCAAGCAGCCGTCTTCAGGTGGAGAACAGGTCTGTCAAGTAGACAGAGTCTGATTATTATGTTTTATTTTTATTATTTTATTATTTTCCTTCTATGTGACTTTACCGAAAGAACCAAGAAGATGAAATGTGGCTCTTTGTCAGAAGCCACCAGACCATCACAAATGATAGCTCAACGAAGTGGCTTATCATCATGATCATCACGTGGAAATTATAGCAGCAGCCACATCTTCTAAACGCGCGTGAGGTTGATTCCTAAGGTGGAGGGAAAGCCGAAAGGACCAGGAGAAGAGAAAAAAACACGCGTCCACGGGGAGAGAGAGACGTGCAAATTCAGCAAGTTCCAGATTCAAAAATGAACCTACGACCTCCTGTATAGCAGGTGGGTGAGTTAACATCTCGCCACCGTAGCACACCAAACGGTGGTGGTGGCGGCGGAGTTGATTGTCCGGAGACGCCACTGGGCGAGTCACCGAGTTGATGTCTCCCGAAAGGCAGGCCGAGAGATAAATGTGCCCGGTGACCCAAGGTTCCGTCACGGATTGTGTCCGCGGTCCGCGTGTCTCGAAGACGACAGTGCCACGCACACAAAAAACCCACCGAGCTAATTCAACGTCTTTCTGCCGACTTCGTGCCGCGATGCGCTACGTGCGCGCGTGTTTGTAATACTCGTGGGGAGCGATGGCGTAGGGGTTAGCGCTACGCTGCGCTACGAACCCAGCAACCCGGGTTCGATTCCCGCTCACGGCCAACACCGGTGACGATTAGACGATTATCTGAACCAGTCCTGGGCCTCCTGCAGGTCGACTCAGCCTCAAATTAGTACCTGCCCTCCCAGCACACCCATGATCTGTTGACCTTCTGGCGTTGTTTTCTGGTCTGACACTGGTCGTGAGAAGAGGCCCTGAAGAAAGCTGCTGTCTCGGGTGTAGGCCAATCAGTTTAAAAGACAATGCAAAAATTATCAGAGCATGTTTGTTTGCATGCTCACCGTGTGATTAATGCAGACTTTTCAGTTTCATTTATTAGGTGTAGCCCTGTGAGCCACGCGGCTCTTGACTCGGGTGCAACCGCAACAAACAAAAACATGAACAAAGAAACATTTTAAAGTGACTACGCGCAAGAGAAATCCAGAAAATCCAGAAAAAAAACAGCAAAATCTTCCAGAGAAAATTTTTCCAGAAAAAAAACGACTTGATTTTTTTCAAAAAGTTTATATTTGGTGTGTGCACGTCTTAACACCTCCCGTTTTATTGCCAGAAAGGGTACACACTTAGTATTGTTTTTTTCATTATTTTGAAACTTGGCAGAAAGGTCCCATTTTATACTCACGATCTATCTCACTCCTGGCACAGGAACTTTTACGTGATCACTCAAACGTCAATGTGGTCGACCTCTCCCCCTCCACCCCTTTCGGCCGTCATTCCGTCACCAGTCTAAAACAACCGGCCATTGCCATCACTTACTGTGATGTTCCGACTCAGCCCACTCCGTCTTGTATGGTTCTTCTTCTTCTTCTGTCGTACGGCTCCTGATGTAGACGCAGAGCAAAGGCTACGATTTCACATTCAGGTGATCAAGCCACCAGATAACCACGTCAGCAGGAGCAGCGGAATGTAATATCGTTGCGATGATGTCTCCTTCGTATTTGTGGACGGGGGGCATTGCTTCGTTACACGTTGTGTTACGGTCTCTGTTCTGGATGACCCATAGTCGCACACTTTTAATTTTCCGTTTGTGCGTCAAATGTAAAATTTAGGTATCCACATCTACCTGTGCGGATGCGGTTGAGGGTGGACCATGAGCTTCGTGGAAGCTCAAATTCAAGGATTTCCTGCGGTGGGTCTTTCACAAGGTGTTTGTTCGAGTGCTTTGGAACCCCAATCAGCTCTCCAAACTTCATCGCGTTTTGAACTCGCACCTTTGAAGGGCCCAAAAAGGGCTTGCGTGACCTCAGTGCATCGTCCCTGATCACTTCACTGGAGCCATCGCAGAGGTCGCAACCGGGTACCCGATACCCGTACCCTACCCGATACCCGGCTACCCGTACGGGTACGGGTACCCGTTTGCGACCCTGGTGCGGCCGGGTACGGGTACGGGTAAGGAATCAAACCCCGTTTGCGACCTCTGAGCCATCGATAACGTTTAAACGCCAGAACGCTTCACCGGCACTGGTTCAGCCCTGTGAGCTATTCGGCTCTTGACTCGGGTGCAACCGCAACAAACAAAAACACGAACAAGAAACATCTTAAAGTGACTATGCGCAAACAGAAATATCCAGGAAAAAACAGCAAAGTCTTCCAGAAAAAGCACCGCATATCAACGCTGTGTGCAAAAATCCCAGTGGGATGCAAGTCAAACAATAACAACCATAAGACATTTTAGATTAAAGTTATCAGTCTAACTCTGTACTACCACAAACAAATATGGCTAAACCAAAACGTTTTCGAAATCACCAAAATAAAGCTATAAAAGCAATGTAACAGTGATCATAGGAACTGTGATTCAAATTTAACAATACACGATATACATAAACATGTACGACCAAACTTTGCAGCCATAGCTGGCAGCATGAGTCACTCCATAACAGCAGGAGTATCATCAGTAGGAATATCAAAAAAAATTCAATGCATCTTTAAAGATCAGCACACTATAATCCAAAAAATATTTTAAAAAATGTATACTTTTAATTGTCACATATTGGAAAGAGACATGAAATGGTGAGGACATTCTTGGGAAGGAGATATTATTTATTTCAATTTTTCAGATACATTTTAGCACAACTTCGCTTGTGGGCATGCATACTTTAAAAACATAGTTTTTTTTTCTTCCTATTTTTGTAATTTAATTTAAATCGACCGCAGCTGTCCCGGTGACTTACAGACATTGGACATTAAGGAAAATACAAATTTGCCAATATTGAACTTTTCAAGACGGAAATATCAGGAATACAAATTCGTATTGACTATATCCATGTTCTACTGCCATGCCCTACGGGGAACATACCAACACAACGATCCCCTGTGTAGGCGACAAAGCCCGTTGAGGCAAGTGCTGTATAATGAGCCGACATGGCACACGAGGGCGATGATGTAGCCAGCACCAGGTCTGGCCACCTTTGTCTCCCCAGTGCTCATGTGTTTCACACTGCACCAGGTACTTTTTTTTATTAAGGCCGAGTCTACCTAGGGGCGGCCCAGGACCAGTTCAGATAATCAACACTGATGTCAGCTATGGTCTGGAATCGAACTTGGGTCGACGAGTTCGTATGCGTGTCACGCGAAACCACTACCACCACCACCACAATGCACAAAGACAAATGTCCCCCGTATAGTCTTGACAGACTGTTGGGGCAAGTGCTGTTAGCGAGTACCTATGAAGGCCGGCACGCACACGAGGGGGTAGGTGGCCAGCACCACGCCCGGTCGCCTTTGTCTCCCTAGCGGTGATGATTACACATCACACAAGGTACTCATTTGAGGCTGAGTCGACCTAGGGGAGGCCCAGGAGCGGTTCAGATATTCGTCACTGGTGTTGATCGTGAGCAGAGCGCTAACTTCTGCGCGCCCAGCACAATGCACAGACACGCACACACAAACACTTGTATCCAGACATTAACAAAGGTTCCACGCATAGCCGTATGATAATTTCTGTTTTATCAAACGATGTGGACAATTTAATTATATCTGAATTCCAGTCGTAATTGGTTCACATTCTCACCCTAAGTAAAGATAAATGTCATGATTAGAGTAATGATTACCCTCATCTTTAAAGACATGTACTGTACGTCCACCATTTATCTCTCTGCCTGTCTGCAGGTACATCTTCCTGCCTGTCTGTCTGTCCGTCTGCCTGTCTGTCTGTCTGCCTGTCTGTCTGTCTGTCTGCCTGCCTGTCTATCTGTCTGCCTGTCTGTCTGTCTACCAGTCTGCCTGTCTGTCTGTCTGCCTGTCTGTCTGTCTGGCTTTTTATCTGTCTGTCTGTATGTATGTATGTCTGTCTGTCTATCTGTCTGTCCGTCTGCCTGTCTGCCTGTCTGCCTGTCTGCCTGTCTGTCTGTCTGCCTGTCTGTCTGCCTGTCTATCTATCTATCTGTCTGTCTGTCTGTCTGTCTGTCTGTCTGCCTGTCTGTCTGTCTGTCTACCTGTCTGCCTGCCTGTCTATCTGTCTGCCTGTCTGTCTGCCTGTCTGCCTGTCTCTCTTTCTACCTGTCTGTCTGCCTGTCTATCTGTTTGCCTGTCTGTCTGCCTGTCTGCCTGTCTAACAGTCTGCCTGGCCACGCTCTCTCCATCACTCCGTCTCATTTCACTTCACATCTAGTCGCTCTCTCTATCCCCACCCCCCCATCCCCCTGCCGTCATCCCTTCTCAGTATAAATTTTCTGCCCTGGGTCAATCCAGTGATCGATTCTGCCCAGGGAAATAATTATCAGTGGCCGGCAACACACAGCCCGCGCGCAGAAACAATCGCGTCCACTCACACGCGTCAGCCCCCCGTGTAAGGGGGGGGGGTGGTGGGGGGCTGGAGAGTTGGTGAATTGAAGGAGACCTCCCTTAAGCTGTTACCTCCAAACGAGTTCACGTGCACTCTGCTCCGTGCGCCCAACTTTCCGACGGAACGCTTTAACCTTGAGTCGGAAACGCTCAATAATAATAGGGGGGGGGGGGTTTCCACTTTTTTCTGGTAGCAAAACTGAAACCTTTTTACAAGGAATCATGTCTGCAACACATTCCTGCGGAGGGAGCTGGTAGGAATGTTGGGTTGCTCGGTCAATGGCCAGGGTCAACGGCGGCGTGGTGTATTCCGCAAATATGCCCGACTGTGAGGGCGGGCACAAGCCGGCGTGAGTAGGTTAAACGTTGAGTTTTATAAGGGCACCACGGGGTGACCAGCCTCTCCCCACCCAGCCCCACCCCTCCCACCCCCCACCCAGCCCCACCCTCCCCACCCAGCCCCTCTCCACCCTCCCCACCCAGCCCTTCCCCACCCTCCCCACCCAGCCCCTCCCCACCCTCCCATCCCCTCCCTACCCAGCCCCAACCTCCCCACCCAGCCCCTCCCCACCCTCCCATCCCCTCCCCACCCAGCCCCAACCTCCCCACCCAGCCCCTCCCCACCCTCCCATCCCCTCCCCACCCAGCCCCAACCTCCCCACCCAGCCCCTCCCCACCCTCCCATCCCCTCCCCACCCAGCCCCAACCTCCCCACCCAGCCCCTCCCCACCCTCCCATCCCCTCCCCACCCAGCCCCAACCTCCCCACCCAGCCCCTCCTTGTAAAAAGGTTTCAGTTTTGTTGCCAGAAAAAAGGGGAAAACCCGCTATTCTAATACTTTGGTACTGGCAAACGAGGTCTAATGATGGGAAATGCTCGTTGTAGAGGCGCCGTGCTGGTCTTCTAAGCGAGCCGAGCAAGAGACTAAGGGGCCGTCCATAAATGACGTCACGCACCTATGGGGAGGGGGGGGTCAGACATTTGTGACGATGTGTGACGAGGGGTGGGGGGGGGGTTTGAGAAATGTGACGTCACATCTAAATGCGCAACTTCAAATAAATATAGACAACACGTTCTACTTAATTAAATTGACGTTTTAATAAATGTTTTCTCCTACAACATCAAAGTGCAGCGGCACATTAAATACGCACTACAATGACAATAGTTTAAAGCGATTTGAAGCATGTTTTATTTTTTGTGAGACGTCATATTTGAGGGGGGGGGCTGACTTTTTGTGACGCCGTGGGACGAAGGGGGGGGGGTCAAAAATCGTCTAAAATCGCATGACGTCATTTATGGACGGCCCCTTAGCATTGATTCTCTTTGGTTCTTTCGGTAAAGTCATGTAGGTTGAAAAAATAACAAAAGATCACGACGTTTTCGATCGCAACGCAAGCGTCCGTCCTCAGGCGTAAAAAAAATCCAGCAGTGGAACCAGCTTAGCATTGCCCAATCGAAGGCTCGTGGGATGGAAGCAGGGGGGGGGGGGGGTAGGGGGGCAGATTGACGATTGTATCGCGGGATGTGTCAAGTCAAACATCGGCACGACAAAAAAAAACAACCACGACGACACAATTTCACACAATCGTGTCCACTGCATCTCCATCATCGCTATCTTGCCCACGCCTCTCCCCCCCCCCCACCACCGTTATCCCCTCCCCATCTCTCCGTGTTCTGTGTCTACATTTCTCTTATCGCAACTGCCGCAGTATGTCCACATCTCTGCCGTCATCTCACGAAGGATTTTTTTTTTGTCAATTAAAAATAAAGGGGGGATGGACCTGCCCCTGGTAGAAGTGGGGGGGGGGGCATGAACGCTCTCACCACTGCCGGCGGGAAGGGCCTCTGCTCGGAAAATCTCTACAGACTGCCCCCCCCCCCACCACACTCTAGAGGGAATTCTTGGTCGACTCTTCCACGCTTTAACCCCACCACACACGTGACCTGCCCAAATCGACTCGCCGTCATGCGTCCAAATTACAGGGCTGCTTCAGAAAAATGTTGACACTTACATGGGACTATCGTTTTTAATGGAAAATCAACGCTGATAATGTACTGTGACATGATACAATTTTTTTTTTATGTTAATAGCTTCAAAAAGTCAGAGTATCCCACTTGTTCGCCATCGCTGTCAACGCACGCCTGGAATCTTCTCCAGGTGGTCTCCAGAGCTTGGAGGAAGCGCATTTTGTGTGTTATCGTTGCAAATTCTCAGAAGTGTCAACATTTCTTTTGAAGCACCCTGCCTACCACTGGGCGAGACAGAGGATGTGCGGATTTGAGAAACTTGGCCCATTTTACCTGCGGCGTCGGGAAATCGAATCCGGTGACCTCTGGATTGCAGATCCGGTGTACTGACCGTTTCGTCAGACTGAGCAAACGCTCACGGCTAACTAGAGCGAGCAGTCGGCCTCGTTTGACCAGGAGCTCGTCGCTGGCAAGTTGATGGTGTCACAAGTGAAGTGGCGTTGGCTTTGTGTGTCTGAAACCCATTGTAGCCCATCTGAGTCGAACCCATTCAGGTGCAGAATTGTTTACGTAAAATATCTGTTCGACAGGAGGTTGCAGTTCCTGCCTATATTAATTTGCAATCGGCTCTTTAAGCATCTACGACACTTTCCTAAGTGAAACATCAATCAGTAAATACCCTTTGTTTAAGATGTAGCTCACTGAGCTGCATTGGCCAGTGGTATTAGACAGGCCTTGAGAACCGTGGTTACATGCAAACCCTCTGAACAGTTATTTGTTGTGAATGAATTGTTATGGTATTATACGGCTAGTAGATAATGACATTAACAATTGATATTTAGGCGCGAGCAATGACCTACCTTTGCAAGTACAGTGACTTGGTCTTTAACATTCTGGCAGGATGTTCTTTTTAGTGATTTGTTAACACAATTACCAGGCTATTGCAGAACTTGAGTTATGAAAGAAACAATAGACTTCTTTTTTTATTTCACCAGGTAAGCCAGTCCAGGAATTTGGCACCTGTGTTCAGATCAGAGGTCGCAACCGGGTACCCGATACCCGTACCCTACCCGATACCAGGCTACCCGTACCCGGCCGGGTATGGGTACCCGTTTGCGACCCTGGTGCGGCCGGGTACGGGTACGGGTTGACCGTGAGTCACTGGTGAGTCACCGTTTGTCACTCATTTCTCAACGTCTTGTCTCTTCTCACAATTCAAGTTCCTAGAATCAACCCACCCGCGCCTGCAACATGGCTTCATCCCAGAGGTCGCAATCAGGTAACCGATACCCGTACCCTACCCGTACCCGGCCGGGTAGGGTAGGGTACGGGTACGGCCGGGTACGGGTACGGGTACCCGTTTGCGACCCTGGTGCGGCCTGGTACGGGTAAGGAATCAAAACCCGTTTGCGACCTCTGGTTCAGCTACCTCGCACTTTTCTTGATCGACCTTCGACTCACTGGGTTTTGTCTGCAGTGGAAAATGTGGCAGCCCTCTGACAGACACTGTGATATGTAACGGACGGTGTAAGTCCAACAATACATTGTTCCGTTCGTTTTGGCCAAATATCGGCATTATTATTGTTCATAATGAAGGTTTTTCGGTTAGATTACGTAAGTATAAATGTGTCGTAATACACCACCACGGTTTGTCTCGTAAACAAAACGCGGGTTTACCACTTTAGTCCACGGGTGTGTTGAAGAGCAAATCCACAGCATTTACAATTTGAGTTATTGTTGTCGTTTTTTAAAATTATTTTTGTAAAATCTAAATATACAATTTCCTCACGAAATGTTTGTGAAATAAAAAAAATCCAGTAATTTAAAGTTGTAAATACATTTGCCGCTATCGATTTTTAAAAAAAATATGCTGGGCCAATTTTTACTTTTTCTTTCAGAGTGACTGACAGCCTGACAATGAGCCGAAGTTTGCCATGTTAGTACTTGTAGTTGATTGAATTCTTAAATTAGTTTTTGTGCAAACAGCGGCTCGTGAACTCGAGGTATTGTAGGCTGTGAATTTTTGCACTGATTGAAGGATACGACGGGCTCCTGTTGAACAGCAGTTTTTAAGAGCGGTTACGTCATCTTAATTCGTACGGGATGTTCAGCAAAGCACAGCAACTGAATTATACAAAGTGCAACATCCAATTAATTATAAAGTTACGAGCAGATATGGGATATCAATAATCAGTTTAACACGTAGGCTCAATTTGTAAATGTTGTGGATTTACTGAAGTAGTCACTAATTGGCGCGTTGTTTAAATGACACATCCCTTACTAATTGGCTGTGTCGGGTGGCGATCTAACTCAAAACCCTTTATCATGAATATCAATAATGGTTATTGTTTAAAACGTATATATTTGTGTCTTGAAAAACGATCACGCGGCAATACTGTCACCAACCTGGATGTCAGCATTACCCCTTTCCGTGATGCGCTAAATTATCACGAATCATTTAATAATATTGATTTTCCTGCTTTGGCAATCGTTTAGGCAGAGCCGATTTCATCATCGATGGAGCTTGCTGGCAGAGTTCGGCCACAGCGAGGTGACGGCGATGGGATGAATCGTCACGAAACGCGCGCAACGTGTGCGTCTCTGTGTGTGTGTCACGTGTGCGTCTCCGTGTGTGTGTCACTTGTCCACGTGTGCGTCTCTGTGTGTGTGTCACGTGTGCGTCTCCGTGTGTGTGTCACTTGTCCACGTGTGCGTCTCTGTGTGTGTGTGTGTCACTTGTGCGCGTGTGCGTCTCTGTGTGTGTGTGTCACTTGTGCACGTGTGCGTCTGTGTGTGTGTCACTTGTCCACGTGTGCGTCTGTGTGTGTGTGTGTCACTTGTGTCACGTGTGCGTCTCCGTGTGTGTGTCACTTGTACACGTGTGCGTCTGTGTGTGTGTGTGTCACTTGTGCACGTGTGTGTGTGTCACTTGTGCACGTGTGCGTCTGTGTGTGTGTCACTTGTCCACGTGTGCGTCTGTGTGTGTGTGTCACTTGTCCACGTGTGCGTCTCTGTGTGTGTGCCACTTGTCCACGTGTGTGTCTGTGTGTGTGTGTGTGTCACTTGTTCACGTGTGCGTCTCTGTGTGTGTGTGTGTGTCACTTGTACACGTGTGCGTCTCTCTGTCTGTGTGTGTGTCACTTGTGGACGTGTGCGTCTGTGTGTGTGTGTGTGTCACTTGTGCACGTTTGCGTCTGTGTGTGTGTGTGTCACTTGTGCACGTGCTAATCAGCTAGGGGGTGCAGGGGGGGGGGGGTTGTAGCAAGGTGATAAGGTAATTAGGGTGCGGTGCTTGGGAAGGTTATTTAATCAAAGGGAACAAGAGAGTGGGAAGTCCCCCCTCGGTGCCTGATTTGCCAGAGATCAATGAGCAGATACATCAGGCCAAAGGCTGGTGGTGAGTATGAATTAGTGTGAGTTCGTGTGTGTGTGTACACGTACGGTTAGCGACCCCGGTTCGATTCTCGCTCACGGCCAACATCAGTTACGATTATCTGAACCGGTCCTGGGCCTCCCCTAGGTCGACTAAGCCTCAAACGAGTACCTGGTGCGATGTGTAAATATCGCCACTGGGGAGACGAAGGCGGTTGGGTGCGGTGTTGGCCACCCCCCCTCGTGTGCCGTGCAGGCCTTCATAGGTGTTCGCTAACAGCACTTGTCCCTACAGTCTGTTAAGGCTATACGGGGGAGCTTTGTCTTTGTACACGTTCATGGGGAGCTGTGCTGTAGCGGTTAACGTGCTGCGCTACGAACCCGGCGAACCGAGTTTGATTCCCGCTCACGGCCAACACCAGTGACGATCATCTGAGCTGGTCCTGTGCGCCTCCCCTAGGTCGACTCGGCCTCAAATGAATACCTTAGTGCGGTGTGCAAACATCGCCACTGGGGAGACAAAGGCGGTTGGGTGCGGTGCTGGTCACCCCCCCCCCCTCGTGTGCCGTGCCCGCCTTTATAGGTGCTCGCTAACAGCACTTGCCCCAGCAATCTGTTAAGGCTATACGGGGGCATCTTTGTCTTTGTACATGCACAGCCCTTTGCGTCAATCCACTGCTAGATGTGTATGCTGAACTTCTTTTGCACCGTACGTAGCCAACCGCGCTAAACAGAGGTGCGGGGAGTTGATTACAAACTGAACTGGATGATGGCCTATTCATGCCGTGTGGATGTGGCACCGCAGTGGTGAAAACTCCCTTGCCGGGTACGCAGGAGGTCCACGTGAATTCGATTCCAGACCCCGACGATGCCCGTTATCTATTTGGAGTTGGCATGTTCTCTCTCTCTCTCTCCTCGTGGTGTTCGCGTGGATTTATCTCCTGGTCCTGGGGTTGTTTTTGCCCTCCACATTTTAGAATCAACGTGCGTTTGGATTATTTGGCTATAAATTCCCACGTAGGCAAAGACACTTTCGATGGTCTATCACGTGTGGCCAGCTCGCCTCTGAAAAATAACTAAATAGCTCGGTTGGCTTTACCTGGTAAAATAAAAAAATAAAAGTTTCGTTTTAGTTTCAATGGCAAAATTTCCACCCTGAAATTCCTCGCTCGCGCAAATGGCAACAGGAGGGCCTGGAGCGAGCTCTCGAGAGCCTCGGTCGAAAGTGCATTCTTGGCCTACTCTTCCACGCAGACATCTCCGTTGGCTTTACCGGGTCAAATAAAACGGCTGAGAGTTTAAATTTTGATTTGAAGCTTTCGTGACTGCAGGGATTCATATTCTTGGTTCTTTCGGTAAAGTCACGTAGAAGGGAAACAATAAAGTAAGGAACATATAAAACAATCAAATTCTCACGACGTTTCGATTGCAACACAAGCAATCGTCGTCAGGTGTGAAAACCACGGCAAGAAATTTTGAAAAAAGTGGCGTGTTTTTTAACGTTAGCACCACAGACAGCGACTTGGCAGTCGTTCAGATGGACGAGTCCATCTATGGTCGGAAAAGAGGAGGGGGGAAAGGAAGAGAATGGAATGCGGTCTGAAAGTCAGATCGTAAGCGTGAACACAATCAATTAAGACCCGAAATGGTTTATCAAATCCTTCCAATGATTGCTAAGTCAGAATCCATCTTCTCGGTTGAAATCGTCTCTGTGTTAGTATATGTGGATAGCCTTATTATTTTATTGTTTCCCTTATACGTGACTTTACCGAAAGAACCAAGAAGGCTGAGAGTTTATTTGACCATACTTCGCCATTCTGGCGAGTGTGGGATTCGTAAAAGTGCAGATCTGGGCGCATACAAGTACAGTACAACGCGGTCATGGATTTTACCGCGGTGTTCTCTGCGAGCTTGGTGCGTGACGCCGCATTAGTCTGTAACAACAACCAGCTGTGCATGCTGGTCGCACATCCAAAGGCCGTCCAGGCTCAACTCTACTTAGCTTCTGAGATATGTCGGGATTAGTTGGGGCGGTTTATTTTTTTTCATTATCAGCCAATATCACGTGAGGTCATGTCGGAGGTCTCTGTTCAATAGAGGCCAAGAGTAATTGACGGTATTGGTGTGTGGCAATCGTGTTGAGTTGAACCAAATAGAATCGTTGCTAAGACAAACGAGCGCTTACAACCTCTTGTGATACGTGCTTCAGAAACGCGTTCATTCACGAAAAAAAATGAGACTACTGAAAAGTGCGCACGGAACAATATATGCTGGGAATGATAGGCGAGCGATAACAGTGGCAGATCACTGTTATAATTCAGTGGGCTCACATGACATTGACTTCTCCAAGACAGAAGTTCTCTGCAAGCCATCTGGCTACCATGAGAGGTTCGTTCATGAGGCTATCCACATATACAAACACAGAGACAATTTCAACCGAGAAGATGGATTCTGGCTTAGCAATCATTGGAAGTATTTGATAAACCATTTCGGGTCTTGATTGATTGTGTTCACGCTTACGGTGACTTTCAGACCGCATTCCATTCTCTTCCTCTCCCCCCTCCTCTTTTCCCAACATAGATGGACTCGTCCATCTGACCAACTGCCAAATCGCTGTCCGTGGTGCTGAAGTTAAGAAAAAATCGCCACTTTTTTCAAATTTTCTTGCTGTGGATTTCACACCTGATGACGATTGCTTGTGTTGCAGTCGAAACGTCGTGAGAATTTTATTGTTTTATATTTGTATTATTTTATTGTTTCCCTTTTACGTGACTTTACCGAAAGAACTGTAATAATCCTTCAGGAGACGGCTTCGGAATCGGTCCTTTTATTTTCACTTCACGATACACCTTGCTCACTCACTCTCCGTTGCTGGCAGACAACGGAGAGAGGACAGACCACCCACTAAGTCCCCGCCGCGCACGTGGCAACCCCCGGCCCCGTCCGCGCGTGACCCTGCTCTCCTCCTGCTCCAGTCTGCCCCCGATCGTTCTCCTCCCCTCGCTCTTAACACCTTCGTCACGTGGTTCCCCCAGCCAATCATCCATGGACAGCTCCGACCATTCTCGATGGTTCCCTGTCAATTCCGGGACCACGCCCCTCATCCGGCCCCCCATTAGCTGGGGCCCCCGAATGGCTAAGCCCATCCCCCTGATGGCCTGTCATGATGACGCATGGGCCATGGTCCCTATCTCAACCCTTATTGGCTACAAGCAGGACCGGCAAGCCAATCCCCACGTGAACCCTCTGTGGCTGTTATTACAGAACCAAGAATATAAGAGGAACGCAGTTTTACATGTTGATGTTTCATTTGAATTGTTGCACGGATGGTCCCGTTTAGCCAGCAGCACAAGCTCTTTAACATGGCAGAAATCCGCCGCGCTGTGTGACCACAGCAGCAGCAGAACAAAGACCAAAACCATCGACAGTGTAGAGAATGAGTACAGCGGGGTCCTTCAGGGATGTTGCACAACTCACAGACGAAGTATTTAACATGGATTAGAGAAGAGACATACTGAGCCAGGGCTGGTAATGGGGAGACATCGCTGGTGGAGCTCGTCAACGATTCTCCCACCCCCGTGAGATCTGAGGAGGGGGGCTTCGCTCCGTGTGTGGGTCTCTGTGGGACTCTGTGCGTGTCTGTGGGTCTCTGTGCGTGTCTGTAGATTTCTATGCGTGTCTATGGGTCTCTGTGTGAGTCTGTGGGTCTTTGTGTGTTTCTGTGGGTCTCTGTGCGCGTCTGTTGGTCTCTGTGTGTCTGCGGGTCTCTGTGCGTGTGTGCTGGTCTCTGTGTGTGTCTGTGGGTCTCTGTGTGTGTCTGTGGGTCTCTGTGTGTCTGCGGGTCTCCTTGATTATTTCCGTAACGCAGTCGGGTTAACATTTTCACTCCCACCACGGTGTTCCGGTGGATTCCTGCCTTGCAAAAGGTGCCTACTTGGCGTTTTAACATCTCACCGCATGTTTTATTGACAGGAAAGGGGAAAAACCTATTCTTATTTTCCCATCAATTTTTGATATGGGCAAAACGGCCCCATAGATATAATGAAGTGTCATTCTAAGTGAATCATATCGCCGCATGGCGCGTTGCAGAGAGAAGCGAACCGGGGTTTATATATATATGGTGGCGGGGGGGCAGCCGGGCAATTTGAATAAGTTGACGTCCGGATTTTTTGGCTGACGATGAATTTTGCTCCCCGTGGCCACCGCCGCCAACTGCATGAGCTTGACGGGCCGGCGGTCGCCCGCGTGCCCCCACCCCCCACAACCCCACCCCCCCCCGACCCCCCCACCCAGCCCCCCAACCACCCCCCCCACCATCCCCACTCCTCCCACCCACCCCCCACTCCCCCCACCATCCACACCACCCCCACTCCACCCACTCACCCCCACACAAGCCATCGTCTTTATACGGTTACCGAAAGATCTAATGAGTACGATATATTATCCATAATGGAGGTTATTTTTGTTTGTTTGTTATAGCGCCTTTTGGCCTTTTGGCGTCATCTGGTCCAACGCCATGTGAGACTAGGCTCTAAGGAAAGCTGTCTCGGGTGTGGACCAATCAACTTCAAGGACAGTGCATACATTATCAGAGTTATGTTTTTTGTTTGCATTATGACTGCAGGTATTGTGGTCTAAGCAAACATGACTCCTCGTAAAAAAAGGTGTCAGTTTTGTTGCCAGATAAAAGGGTAAAAAAACTATTATCAGATTTTTTACTGGCAAAGAGGTACCAATGGTGAGGGTCAAGTTTCTTAGACCAGCCATTTGTTTACCTTTCCTATACTTTACGCTCCTATCGTGTTTTTTTGTATTGGTTGTAACGTTTTGACCGCGCGTTCCTAATTGACATCTGTGAAAAAAAGAGCTTTAAACCCTATCGGATTTCTCCAGATATAATGTGGTGGGGTAAAACGCGGGTGTTTTTCCACCTCTTACGATACGTCTGGCAAGGAGCGTGGAAGAGTAGGCCAAAGAAAACCCTCTCTCTTCGCGCAGGCCCTTCCTACAGCAGTGGTCCGAGGTCAGAAATTTCAGGGTTGCACATTGACCTCCCTACCACTTAGAATGATGATAATTATCTTCGCTTTTTTTAAAAAGGGATATTAGTGTGGGCTTGTACTAAATTAGTATTTGTTTGTCTCGGAAATTGGGGGGGGGGGGCTTGAGCTACTTTTATGGAGTCACGTAGGTAAAAAAAATGAAATTAAAATTAATGAAAAAATAAGAATATTTTATTTTCATTCATTTTCATAAAAAAAAAATGAAATTAAAATTAATAAAAATAAAATATTATTTTATTTTTATTAATTTCATTTTTTTACCTACGTGACTTTACCGAAAGAACTAAGAGTATGAATCCTTGCAGTCACGAAAGCTTCAAATCTAGAATTACTTTTATGGAGCTTCCTAAGCTTTTTACTTGGTGCCACCATTGAGGCGGCGAGAATCTTCTAGATTACAAAGCGGAACACCCAGGCACTCATCCACTCAGCCCATTCCATCCGCAGCGCCGATTTTTTTCCAAAAAAAATTCCAGTGCCGGAACAAAAGACGGTGAAGTGCTCAATTCCAGAAATTCTCACTCTGCTGCACAAACTCCTTACCCGTTTCTTTTTTTTTCTTTTCCCCTCGCCAAAGTTTGCCGTGGTTGGACCGATAAAATGTAATTGAACATGGGGCTCTGTTGCGCATTGGAGCCAGAGACAGCTTTAGGGTGGGCGGGTCAGAAGTCGGAACGTGATGGGCAAGCGGCATCTTTGGCTACGTGGGATGGCAGGGTAACCGTTTGAGTTGAGTTATATGCGGACTGTACATACAGTGGATGCTGCTATATAAACACACACGACATAAATGAGAAAAGCTCAGCACAATTGTAACTAGCACTGCCTTACGAGGAAAACACGGAGTTTCTTGTCCATCCACCGCACTTGCGGTTAGTAAGATTGGCTACGGACGGTGCGAAAGACGTTCAACGTAGATGCATAAACGTACAGATACTATCATAGCAGGCAGACGTTTCAGGGCAATGGCCTTTAATATGCTATGACAGAGGGACATTGCCCAACACGTTGCCTATTAGATATCCACAACTCTTTTAAAGGCACTGAATGTGTTTGAGGCGTTACTGCCAGTCGAAGTGCCGCCAAATTATTTTTAAATCCTTTATATTAAGTTCACTTGCTTGCTTGCTTGCGCGCTTACGACCGTGCAAATCTTTCGGTCGTTTTTTAACCCACTTCCTGTGATCCAATCGAGCTGACATTTTGCACACAGACTCGTTGTGCGTGACAATTTATTTTCGTGAAAATTTTTTTCCATAACTTTACACTTTTAAGGAAAAAAAATATTATATTTAATTACCAATTCTTTAATGGTGGCAGGTAATCATAATCATCTGACCCATAAGTGGCAGCCATCTCAAGCCAGAGGACGAGAGGACTCTAGCCGCCACGCATATAAAGGATTTATAGTGAAAAACTTTGTTTTTTACGGGTTAATTTTTTCTCTGCAAAGTAATGATATCGACAACACACTCTGACGCAACACCGCTTGGGGTAAGGTAGTCCCGATACAAGCACACTACTTACGATGCAAGTTACAGCTGGTCTCATCCCCTAATGAATGTGCTTCTCGTGCTTATATATAAAAAAAAAACATGATTTGTGTCACAACCAACTGCTGGATGTTTTCCAAATTGTGAAGCAGCAGCAGCAGCAGCAGCAGCAATTGTTTGAATTTGAATGTCTTTCCCTCGGTCGTAGTCTCGCACAGAGACGCGTGACAGGGCGTGAGAGGGCCTTCATTTGCTCTCATCCCTCGAAAGGCCTCGTCTTGTGTTCACCACGCTTCTTCGGCAGCACGTGCTAACACGTTGGATTTCAACGACGGTTGAGATCCGTCAATTCCTTATCTGTGTCTGCCAGTAACGACGTGCAGGCAGGATAAGGGGCCGGCCTTAAATGACGTCACGCACCTAGGGGGGTGGGGGGGGTCAGACATGTGTGACGATGTGTGACGATGGGGGGGGGGGGGGTTTGAGAAATGTGACGTCACATCAAAATGCGTAACTTTAAATACATATAGACAACACGATCTACTTAATTAAATAGACTTTTAATAAATGTTTTCTCCTTATCTGTGTCCGGCAGTAACGACGTGCAGGCAGGATAAGGGGCCGTCCATAAATGACGTCACGCAGCTAGGGGGGGGGGGGGGTCAGACATTTGTGACGATGTGTGACGATGGGGGGGGGGTTGATAAATGTGACGTCACATCAAAGTGCGTAACTTTAAATACATATAGACAACACATTCTACTTAATTAAATTAACTTTTTAATAAATATTTTCTCCTACAGTATCAGTGCAGCGCCACATTAAATACGCACTACAATGACAATAGTTTAAAGCGATTTGAAGCATGTTTTATTTTTTGGGGAGGTGGGGGGCAGAGCGATGTGACGTCATATTTGAGGGGGGGGTCTGACTTTTTGTGACGCCGTGATATTGCGTCCAAAATCGCGTGACGTCATTTATGGACGGCCCCTTACTACTTCAGCCCACCGGTGTGTTGGAGAGTAAACCCACAACATTTACAATCTGGGTAGTACGACGTTTCGCTGGTAATTACATCAACCAGCATCATCGAGCGATTTGCCAGAATAGTGAAGCAAGCCACGTGCTTCCGGTCTTAAATAGAGCAGCAGCAGAAGGAGGACGTCATCATTGAACCCATCAGCTGCAGAGATCAGAGGCGGAGGGAGGGGTATTGCAATTATATAATAGATTAGTAATCAGTTAATTGGAGTTGTAAGATATGTTACTTCATAATACGCCTCCAGGCCGCACTACTAAGCCTGTAGCTGTCAATCAATATTCAACAAAATACATTTCCCAGAACATATGTTGGCTCGTATTGCAATAAAAGAAACCAGGGTAAAAATGAAAGTTACAGAAGCAGTCAAATTAGCTGTCGGGAACTGATTTCACTCGGTGCATCGTGTAGGGTGGAATACGGAGTGGGACTGGCAAGGCACGGCGTGTCTCACCACCACCGTGCAATTTCACTTTTCTGGCGGTATGTAAACAAGACTAAGCATACATTTGCATCGATTCTGTGAAGCTTGCCAATTTGCGTTCGCCCTTGGGAGCGTTTATTTTTAGGATGGAGAGCAAGTGGGTATGGGGTAGCCGTCTGGGCAAAATCTGTTTGCATAACTGCAAATGCTCGTTCGAGGACTGGTTTTGTGTCTTGCAAAGTGTTTTCGTCAACTCGTTGCTCGACGTGGCTGTTTTTATTTGTAATCCTTTATATTAAGTTCACTTGCTTGCTTGCGCGCTTACGACCGTGCAAATCTTTCGGTCGTTTTTTAACCCACTTCCCGTGATCCAATCGAGCTGACATTTTGCACACAGACTCGTTGTGCGTGACATTTTATTTTCGTGAAAATTTTTTTCCATAACTTTACACTTTTTAGGAAAAATAATATTATATTTAATTACCAATTCCTTAATGGTGGCAGGCAATCATCTGACCCATAGGTGGCAGCCATCTCAAGCCTAGAGGACTCTAGCCGCCACGCATATAAAGGATTTATAGTGAAAAACTTTGTTTTTACGGGTTAATTTTTTTTTTTTACCAGGACAAGTCCAAAACCATCACGCGAACTCCGATCATCTGCGCAGCAGCGGCTTTTGGCTGCTGCCATCGAACAAAGACGGTGGTTCCCGCATCGCGCGGCGCTTTCACATTGCGTTTCTGTGGCCGTCTGGAACGCTCTTCCTTTGCGATATTAGGAAGTCACTGGAGATATGCACTTGAAAATAATCTCGATTGAAAACTCATTTCTGTAGAACTGCTTTCTGTGTTTCGTTTGTTGTCCTTCCCCTGCACTTCTGATGAGAACGGCTGGCTAAGTACGGTGTGAAAGAACTTCAACATACATACAAATAGCACAACTTTACACCAAAACTTCATTTATATTGATCACCTTCGTGAGAGTTAGGGACCGTCCATAAATGACGTCACGCGATTTTGGACGATTTTCGACCCTCCCCCCTAGTCACACGGCGTCACAAAAAGTCAGACCCCCCCTCAAATATGACGTCACAAAGCTTTGCCCCCCCCCAAAAAAAAAAAAACATGCTTCAAATCGCTTTAAACTATTGTCATTGTAGTGCGTATTTAATGTGGCGCTGCACTATGATGTTGTAGGAAAAAACATTTATTAAAAAGTCTATTTAATTAAGTAGAACGTGTTGTTTATATTTATTTAAAGTTGCGCATTTTTATGCGAAGTCATATTACTCAAACCCCTCCCCCCCTCGTCACACATCGTCACAAATGTCTGACCTAGGTGCGTGACGTCATATATGGACAGCCCCTAACTAATTGGCGCGTTGTTTACGTAACAAATCCCTTACTGGCTGTGTCGGGTTTTGGCGGATTGCGACGCATTTATACTTACGCGATCTAACCCAAAGACCTTTATTATGGATTGATTTAATGTTTGGGCACCGTTTCAATTTGCTTCCGTAACAAAGCTGTTGTTTGCGCAGATTTATATTCGCTTCTAATGTCATACTTTGTGGTTTTTGTTTCAGCTTTTTGCCAATTTGGTGTCCCCAGGGTCAGTCACTATTGCAAATGAGGCTATCCTTGTCCTCTCTGAGTTACTCAGCCGGTTAAGCAAAGTAAGTTTGGCAAATGGTCACGCACGCAAGAGACCCTACACCTCCGTTAAGCCATAGAGATGACAGGGGGATGTGCTGTTAATTGGGCAGAATTGCATGCACCGATGAAATAAATATCACTAAATTTCACTTTTTTTTGAAAGCAAGTCACGCCAATTAAGCTATACAGCTAGTTTTCAGAAGCCGCCTGGCCACAAAAAATAACTCAACGGGAAGCGGCTTATCGCGTGGACATTTCTAGAAGCCAAATACTCCAAACGCACGTTGTGGTCTAAATGGTGGAGGGAAAACCCGGAGCACCCGGAAAATAATCCACGCGGCCACGGGGAGAGAGACACGCAAACTCCGAACATACAGCACGCGTCAGGGTCGGGATCGGGATCGAACCCACGACCTCTTGCATACCAGGCGAGGGAGTTAACATTTCGCCACGACGGAGCTTGCCACGGCTCCCATCGCAAACTGCGCCGTTGACCTCCGTGGTTGTCACCATCACTCGCGGCACCACCTTGTAGCAGCCCACCTCCTTATTAAACGTCTCCCAAGGTCTCCTCCTCCTCTTCCCTGGCACACAGCTCATCAGGGTATCCCAAGATCTGCCCAGAGTCGCACGACCCTAACGCCCAGCTTCTTCCAGGCTGTTTAAAATGCACTGCCATGCCTCCCCACAGACCCACAGTGTTGCCCATTCCTACCCAATGAATCATTCAATAATGGATTAACAAAAAAACCCCTCTCCCATCCTTCAGTCGTTTAATCCCCTTAAATTGGCCATTGTCTCCTTGTCCTCGTCCTTACCGTCTTATCAGATTTCTCACCACCGCTTTTAACCACATTATTCTGATGTATTTTTCTTTTCGATTTAAAGCTTTCGTGACTGCAGGGATTCATCTTCTTGGTTCTTTCGGTAAAGTCACGTAGAATTGAAATAAAAAAATAAAAAAAATAAAACATAATAAAATAATTCTCACGACGTTTCGGCCACAACGCAAGCAGCCGTCCTCAGGTGAAGAACAGGTCTGTCGATAAGACAGAGTCTGAATGACTCTGTCTTCATTCTACGTGACTTTACCGAAAGAACCAAGAAGATGAATCCCTGCAGTCACGAAAGCTTTAAATCGAAAGGCTGCCATCGTGGCGTCTATCGTAGCGGTCTCGGGCCACAGTTCCTATGATCACTGTTACATTGTTTTTATAGCTTTATTTAGGTGATTTTGAAAATGTTTCGGTTTAGCCACGTTTGTTTGTTGTGGTACAGAGTTAGACCGATAACTTGAATCTACATTGTCTTGTGGTTGTTAATGTTTGACTTGTACCCCACTGGGATGTTTGCACACAGCGTTGAAATACGGTGTTTTTTGAAAATATTTATTTTAAACTTTTTTGTACATTTCATAAAAGCGTGTTTAAAAATATACATGTACAGATACATACACATAGGAATACGTACAGAGATACAGCATTGTGTGTGTACTGTCTCGTGCGGTTTCACTTTGTGTGACATTTTTTGGAACGCATCTGATTTCCGCATGAAGCGAGTTAAAGCTGCATCCGTAAATGTCGTTGTTGGAGTAATAATAATAATATCTTTTAGTTTTAACCGGTCGAAAGCCAATTGTGATCAGTTTGCCAAACGGATGCACCTTTTCCATATCGCAACAATCGTAGCAATATGGTATCGGTATTGTGTCGGCTCGGGTGATTAATTTCGTATGGGAATTGTCGCACCAAATTAGCGGAGGCTCATTACCTTCCTACTTATCAGCTGCCTATACGGCTCGCAGTGTATCGCCGTTAAACAAATATACCCACTGTCTCTCTCCAGCGTCTTGATGTTGCGTTTATGGACACTGCTCAGCCTCGTTAGAATGAACCAGTGACTAATGTTTAATGCGTTTTTGTTGCTTGCTCAGTGCTCTGGTAATGACTAGCCATGTTATAGCCTACTGCAGAAATTGTCATGATTATCTTCAATATAACGACGCCAAATTGCATTGTGGAATACATCATCGTGCCGGGAGGCGTATCTGTGATATGCCTAGCAATGCCATGCAGACAATTCATAGCGTTGCCTGCACCAGCTAAATAGACGTCCTACTCTCTTCGTGCTTTATTTGACATTGAACATTGCCAGGGCTCTCCCGTAATTTCCTGGAGGCTCTGGGCAGGAGGCCACGTGAGGTGACCTAATTCATTATTGACGAAAAACGGACCAGTTCTTTTTGAGGCCCTCTTTTGTGCCAGTTTGGCGGGGGGGGGGGGGGTAAATTGCCAATTTTTTTCACCACTCACTCACTCCCTGGCCCTTCCCTTCACAGCCCATCAGAATCGGAAGCTCGATTCAGACTGCGAGAATCTGGTGACCTCTATTTTTTATTTTACACATGTCCGGCCGGGGTGGTCCAGCAAAAATTACATCAACCAAAAAATATGCCAAAAAACTAAAAGTAAGGCCAGTGAGGTAGAGAGGTGAATTTGAGGTGAGGTACAATTTTACCATGATGGTGTTGGTTTGCAGTCACCGGTGACCTGAGATAAAAACAATTAACTCGTGACAAACGATGGTCCGGTGGAATTGCAACTCAGTTTGTCTCTCAATGGGTACGTGTGGGTGTACGTAGGCCTCTGTAAATATGTGGGTCTCGGTGCAAGTCTATGGGTTTCTTCTAAGTCACTGGTCGAAACGCAACTCGCTGTTTTAGTAGTATATGGGCATGTGTGTGGATACATAGGTCGCTATGGTTACGAAACGGCTCTCTGCAAGTCTGTGGGTTTCTATGCGAGCCCTGTAGATCGCTCTAAATTCTTGGCGACTGGGTCGAGTTCTAGAACTCACTAGACCTGAAGTCAGGATTAAAAGATACTCTTGGTTCTTTCGGTAAAGTCACGTAGATAGAGAACAAAAATTAAAGCAAAAATCCCACGACGTTTCGATCGCAACACAAGCGTTCTTCATCAGGTGGAGAGAAAAGAGGGGCAATCCTCCAAATGTAGCTGCTTATAAGGGCTCCAGAGTGAGTGGGCGTGGAGAAAGGGCTGCGCAAGAGACGGTGGGAGAGAGTGGGGGTGAGGCAGAGATAGGGGAGGGGAGAGGGGTAGAGATGGGAGGGGGGGAGGGAAATTGCACCTCCCTACACCAGAGGTCGCAAACGGGTTTTGATTCCTTACCCGTACCCGGCCGCACCAGGGTCGCAAACGGGTACCCGTACCCGTACCTGGCCAGATACGGGTAGCCGGGTATCGGGTAGGGTACGGGTATCGGGTACCCGGTTGCGACCTCTGCCCTACACCCATCCACACTGCTGACGGTAGAGGTTGGCAAGGAAGCACAAATTCAAGTCACGACCCAAAGTGGTTGATGACATCTGTCCAATGATTGCTGAGTTTATAACCGTCGTCTCGGTTGAAATTGTGTTTGTGTCTGTATATATGGATGGCTTCGTGAACGAATCTTTGTTGATAGCCAATCCGCTTGCAAAGTACCTTCGTCTTAGAGAAATCAATTTAATGTGAGCCAGCCGCATTAAAGTAATGATCAGCCACGGCAGAAGTATTGGTCCTGCCGTGTTTAAGATCTGCCTTGTGTTCACGAACACGGTTCGAGACATGTCGCTTAGTTTCCCAAATGTAACTGCTGCCGTAGGTACAGCTTAGTTTGTAGACGCTGGGATATTGCATTTCAGGAATCTTGTCCTTCACAGATGTGGGATCAGGTCACGAATTTTGTACACTGTGGTAAATCGGACCTGGATATTGTGTTTGTTCAAGATTTTGGAAATCTTTTTGGTTACCCCTGCTATGTAAGGTAAGGTGACGGTTTTGATTGGATCTTCAGATGGCTCCTTCCTCACGGTCAGGGTGATGGCTTTGCGGATTGTGTAGTCAGAGTATCCATTCGCCTTGAGAGCCCGGTGTACGTGTTTGAGTTCACTGGTCAGGTGTTCATGGTCGGAGATACATTGAGCTCCATGGTGTAGCGTTTTGATGAGGGCATTCTTCTGGGATGGTTGGTGGTGGGAATCAGGTTTTAGGTAGGCGTCAGTATGGGTTACTTTCCTGTAGACAGAGTGGCTCATTGAGCCATCTGGTCTCCTTTTGATTAAGACATCCAAGAAGGGTAGCATGCCATCCTTTTCTAGGATTAAAACCCAGGATTTGTGTGGTGCTAGGTCATTGCTCTGAGTTACACAGCCACCTCCAATTAGAGGCTTTTAAAATGTCTGTAAACTTAACATTGACAAAATGTCATTGCTCGCAACGCACCCATTTTTCAACAGCCCCACAATGAACAATGTTTCCTCGGACATTTATATTCGTGGATTTATTAAGTGATTTATTCGCTAACTTTTAAAGCTCCACTGCAATAGCAAACCGTGGAATAAATAACCACGAAGAGACGTTGTATATTCACAAGTTTTTTTTTTTGCTCATGATGAGAGTAAAACGATTGATTTTATTGTTTCACCAATTCATATCCCAACACGGAAAGCCTATGATTAATCACAGGTCCGAGGTTGCATTATACAGCTTAGACTCATCTCTTTTATTTTATCCATAGGTCCCTTTGCTCAATTAGTGATTCCTGTGTGCTGTAGATTGCTATTGATTCACTGTTACGCTGTATATTCATTTGAAATTAAAGCAAAGGGAGCTGGCACGACAATCTGAACAGGAGTTCATTTATCTTGGCATAGCTGTGAACTTCTAGACGTGCAGAGTACCCTTGTAACACTCTCTCTTATCCGTTATTATAACCAATGTCCTCTGTCCTTTGTAGGAATCGATAAATCCAGTTTTGCGTTGAACAAGGACCCAATTTAACAAACAAAAACAACTTTTTTCATTTTACCAGGTAAGGCTCACTGAGCTATACAGCTCTTTTTTTTAAAGAAGTGACATGTCAACAAGGGATAGTTCAACGAAGTGGATCATCACGTCGAAATGTATTGCAGATAAATGCTCTAAACGCACGTTGCTAAATAAATGTGTGTGTGGGGGGGGGGACCTGGAGAAGAACCCAACACCAGACACCCAACACATCATCGTACGGGGATGTGTATCTGTGACATGCCTAGCAATGCCATGTAGACATGGCATGGGGAGGGGGGGGGGGGGTCCGCCGTCGTGGGGGGGGGGGGCGTCGTTGGGGTTGGTGGGGATCATGGTGATGTTGTTGTTGATGTTGTTGTTGATGCTGTTGTTTCGCGATGCCGACTCAAACCCCGTACGGCTGCCGTTGCTTTTCCCAACTCCGAGTCGCGTCGAGCACCGCACCAAGCGGACAAACTCGACGACGACGACGAACGCCCTCGAGTGCGACGCAGCGGCGATCTCAGCGAGACCTCAACAAACTTCGTGAACTCAGCGTCACGGAGACGGCGCTGCTAACAACGCACGAACCGATGCTTTTTTTAATCTTCATTTGTCCCCCCCCCCACATTTTTTTTAAAGACCCCACCGTTCCATTAATCTCGCAATCGACATTCACCTGGCAGCAACGTCTGCACAAGTCGAACTCCCATCCCTCCCTCCCTTTTTTTTTTTAAACGATCAGACGAGAAAGATGCTCAGTCTTTCGGCACTTTACTTCGTTCATCGTGTCGTTTGTTTGTATTTTTTTTAATCAAAGATTTAATACGAGTTTCCCGTGTAACATTAGTCCCATTATGTGTTACGGTGTTCATAGACACCAATAAGAAAACAATTCACTCTCAAAATACCCATCACCAGATCCCCTGCTGCTACGCTACCAGCACCATAGCGGCGAAGGCACCTGCCTGACCTCCGTCGCCTCCCTCCCCTCCCCTCCCTCCCCTCCCCTCCCTCCCCTCCCCTCCCTCCCCTCCCCTCCCTCCCCTCCCCTCCCTCCCCTCCCCTCCCTCCCCTCCCCTCCCTCCCCTCCCCTCCCTCCCCTCCTCTTTTTACCATTCTTTTATTAAATTTCTTCTAAATCCCTAAGCAAGCTTGAACATTACAATAATTAAAAAGAACATCAGCTGCAATACACAGAAACTACTTACTGCAGACCTTGTGGCATATCAGGTGACCAAACACAGCACTGAGTAAACAACCAGCACACGGGGATGGTCGGTACCCAAAACATGTAGTACCTAGGTAAGCAATGGCAGTGAGCACACCCTCATGGGGAGCCAACCCGACGCCAAACAGTCAAAAAAAACTTACAAAAAAACCTGCGGAAAGTACTGCTCTCTCTTTTCCACAAGCAGGTACACAGCATAAAAATAAAATCTACAAACATTCTCAAAATTCGGCGCATATGCACACAAATTACATAGGATCTGGTTGTTGTACATTAGGTCTACTCAGATTATATTGTCCCCTGCGATATAAAATACTCCACTAATATACCAATTGCAACAGGAGACAACCGTAGCTCAAACTTGGGTTTACTAATTGGGTATGCCCTTGAGAATTAAGTCATCATTCAAGGATGTTGGCATCTAGGATCCCATCTTATGACTGGTTGGTTTAGATGCCTTTACTTTGAGTAAGTCCAGACAAAGGTGGCAACTCCAGCCTTTCCCTGGGTACTCAGACATGGCAGGGCTGAAACAATACATGTGATAAACACGGTCGCAGACATTGCAAAACAGCAGCTGGTCGTCATTCTCATCGGCGCCGCAAATGTTGCAGCGCTTGCACTCAATGCACTGCCAACGGTAAGTCTTGATGGCGGTGCTCATGTTTGAAGTGTACTCCAAACAGGACGGGTGTGCAGAACATCCACAATCGGAACAGGAAACCAATTCTTCCGATTGTCCCGTCTCCTTGTTCTCCAAATCGCAGTAGTTGCTAGGGTTTGCCTTGTCCTCGCCCTCCTCATCCACTAAGCGGCTGTGCGTGTAAAGACAGCCCGGCCCAGGGCGGTTCTTGTACCGCTCCAGGCAAAGGTCGCAAAAGTCGCGTGCAAACGGCTTGCCTTTATCCTCCTGTGCTGCTGCTTCATTCTTCTTCCTGGTCCCCGCTGCTGCCTTGCCGGGGTCCTGTTTGGGCTCCTCCGTGCTCTTGGCTGCTCGCGTTTCCTGGGAGCCCTCGGCCCCCTCGCTGGGCGCGTCGTCGAGGTCTGAAGTGCGACCCTCTTCACTTGTGTCCTTCGCCACTTCGTAGATTGCGGTTTCCTCCGCTTCCATCTCAGGCTCCATATTTTCATCAGGCGTCTTGCGCTTGAGCTTGGTTCTTGCACGGGGCTTCTTCCCTCTGCGTATCCCACTTCTAGGGGCATCTGGGATGGCGAAGACCCCGTCCTTGCCACCAGTGCTCTCCGCATCTCCCCCAGGCGTCGGTGCGATGTCCGACTCCAACTCTGGGAGATCTTTAAAGGGACTGACCTCATCCCCACTGGTCTCTGGAGATAATGAAGCCGAGTCTTCCGTAAATTTCCTCTTCAGAGGTCCGGCTGTCGATGACGACTGGGTGGCTGGCTGAGCCTCAGTCTCCATGTCAGTAGCTGGGGTTGGAGCGGGGTCTACCGCCACCTCGTGTGATCTCCGTGGTGAGGGACCCTCTCCTGAGTCACTTGCTGGGTGTGCCTCTTTATCACCCTTTTCCACCGTTGTCTCGCTGGTAGATTGGGCATTTGCTGTCATCGGGCAGTGTTTTTTAACATGCCCATCTGCTTTGCAAAGGTTGCATTTTAGCACGTCCTTGCAGTAAAACAGCCTATGGGCCCTTCCTCCATTCATGACCACAAAGGAGCCCTCTTCAAGCTGCCCATTGGGCACCAGCATGTAGACCTGCCTTCTAAAAGACAAGACATGCCTCAAGGCAGGATTTTTGAGGCCCAGAGGCACACGCTGAAGGTTGGAAGTCAGCGTGCCCAACTTAGCCAGGTGATCTTGAATGTCTTTATCGGGAATGTAGGGGGGGACGTTGGATACGATCACGCGTACCGACGGTGATGACATTGGATCCAAGGTAAGGTGCCAATCGCCAACCATCAGCCCCTTCTCCATGGCGGCATTTGCCACCTTTTCAGACTCCATGAAGAAAACCACTCTTCCGCTCACCTTGGAGGCGTACCTTATCGAGCCCCCTGGCACGATGGCGCGCAGCGCATCCACGTAAACTTCAATCGGAACATCGTGAGAAGCCGGGCAGCGGATCCCAGCCTCCCGTGGAGGCTCTGGGTGCTGCTGCAGGCGCCTTGCAGACCCCAGAGACGGGTCTTGCGTTGGTGCGGTAGCTTTCGCGTACGTTGTTGCGGGTCGGGTGGACATCTTCACGTGTGTGAGATGTCACACACAACTACGAAAGCAAACCTCTCTACTTTCTAAAGTCAGGAAAAAATTACCAAAAAAACAAGAAACGTAACAAAAATTCCATATAAAGATGGTCAAATCTGTGTTATGACCACCTTCTGCTGATTATTGTTACTGCTGCCCACCCAAAGCTCCCCTGGAGAGAGTACAATTATTTTAAGTCCTTGGTTTTTTTTTTACAAGAGGAAGAAAAAAAACGAAAACGTAGGAAAAAAAGCACACCAATAAAAATAAAATAATGTAAACACGCTCGCAGCAATAAACAAGAGGGGATTCTAAAGGGGATGTCTGCCCTGCACCCACACCGGACGGTGTGGTACAGTGCGAACACGGGTGTGAAACACGTGGGAGCACACCAGACAAAGGAACGATAAAAGACACGAAAAAAGAATCACAAAACTCAAAGATTACTAAAGGAACTCAAGATCGAAAAGAAAGCAAAGAAAAGCGTGATTATGAAATCAACTATCAAAATAAAAGTAGAGGATTGTGCGGAAAAACAAACAAACACACCTTTCCACTGCAGTGAGCGAAGCCGCGCACTGAACAGTGAAAACAACAGAAAAGAACAAAGAAAGAAAGAGAAAGGAAGTCTAAATTAACAAACAAACTGATCACAGATGTGTATAAAGCAAGACACTTACTGTTGGTGAAAATAAATCCCGAAAAAAAGGTGAGAAAAATAAAGTTTTTAGAGGTAATGGCAGGAGCTCTGGGTGAACGCGTCTCTCTCCCTCCCCTTCCTCCCTCCCTCCACCGCATCCTGCCGTGCAACGTCCATCCGCGGAGAGACTGGCAAACCAGCAGCAGGCGCGCACATTTGAATCTCACGCAAAGCAAGAGGCTTTATGATTACTCCGGCACTTGTTTGTTTAACTCTATTGATTTTAGTTTCTTTATCTGGCACCGCATTGATAGTGCCGTGTCGGAGCCACATTACCACGTTGGGTGCATTGGCTGGGGGGGTAACACTAATAATCCCCCGTGTAGCCTTAACAGACTGTAGGGGCAAGTGCTGTTAGCGAGCACCTATGAAGGCCGGCACGGAACGCGATATTGTGAGTGGCCAGCAACCACGGCCAGCCGCCTTTGTCTCCCTAGTGGCGATGTTTACACACTGCACCAGGTACTCATTTGAGGCTGAGTCGACCTAGGGGAGGCCCAGGACCGGTTCAGATCATGCTAATCGGAAGCGCAGGAAAAGGACAACAAACGGAACACAAAAAGAAGTTTCTAAATAAATGAGTTTTCAAATTGGCTGATTTCAAAGTGAACAGCTCCAAGTGGCTTCTTAATATCGGAAGGAAGAGCTTTCCAGACGGCCGCAGAAGCGCATCTGAAAGCGCCACGCGATGCGGTGACCGCCGCCTTTGTTCGAAGGCAGCAGCCAAAAGCCGCCGCTGCTGCTGCGAGCATGATCGGTGTGTCGCGTGATGATGGTTGATGGTGTGCTCCCCCCACCCTCCTCACCACACCATCCCCCCCCCCATTTCAGTACTAAATTCCGAGTGAGTTGACGGTAGAGGTGTTGACAAGCTAGACGTGTGGTCCGTTGGGATGATATATCTACAGAAGGTATGAGGCGTGATGGTAGAAGAGATACAGTGGAGAGAAAGATGTAGCGAGATAAGACATACATACAGAATTCTCACGACGTTTCGATTGCAACACAAGCAATCATCATCAGGTGTGAAAACCACAACAAGAACATTTTTGAAAAAAGTGGCGGTTTTTTCTAAACGTCAGCACCACGGACAGCGACTTGGCAGTTGTTCAGATGGACGAGTCCCATCTACGTGACTTTACCGAAAGAACCAAGAACACATTCCTGCGGAGGGAGCTGGTAGGAACGTTGGGTTGCTCGGTCAAAGGCCAGGGTCGACGGCGGCGTGGTGTATTCCGCAAATATGGCCGACTGTGAGGGCGGGCACAAGCCGGCGTGAGTAGGTTAAACGTTGAGTTTTATAAGGGCACCACGGGGTGACCAGCCCCTCCCCACCCAGCCCCACCCCTCCCATCCCACAAAGCTCTGCCCCCCCCCCCCCCCCCCAAAAAAAAATGCTTCAAATCGCTTTAAACTATTGTCATTTTCTTAGGTTTTTTCGGTAAAGTCACGTAGGTAAAAACATTAAAATTAATAAAAGTTAAAAAATTACGACGTTTCGGAGGCAACACAAGCCTCGAAAGCTTCAAATCTAGAACTATTGTCATTGTAGTGCGTATTTAATGTGGCGCTGCACTCGGATGTTGTAGGAGAAAACAGTCTATTTAATTAAGTAGAACGTGTTGTCTATATTTATTTAAAGTTGCGCATTTTGATGTGACGTCACATTTCTCAAACCCCCCCCCCCACCCCTCGTCGTCTGACCCCCCCCCCCTCCCCCAGGTGCGTGACGTCATTTATGGACGGCCCCTAATGATAGAATAGATACAGTGGAGAGAAAGATGTAGTGAGATGAGTGAAATGAGAGATGAGATGCAGACAAGAGAGCGATCAGCTGCGAATTCTCTTCGTTTATATGTATCACGCTTCGATTTCGAGCTGATATTTGACGCTTTCCAACGACGTTATGGTTCCGTAGCCCCGAGAGCGACTTTGGGGCCACGCGCTTTTGCTCGGTTCGAGACGCAGTTTTCGTAGCAATGAGAAGGTTAATTGTTTATCTTGCTACGGAAAAACACATCTTCATTCATCGGTACTGCCTCATTTAATTCCAGCCTGCTAAGGAAACAAAGCAACTCGACGCATTGGTAAACGACACCGTGGCCCAAACAGCAAAAACGAATAAAATAAGCCTCGTTTCGGTGCACATCCACTCTTGAACTATTTTACATTTTTAAAAACTTCACCAGGTGAGGCCCATTGAGCTCGATAGCTCTTTCTTTCAGAAGCGACCTGGCCACAGATATTAGTTCGACGAAGTGCATTACCACGTGGAAATATATAACAGACAAATGACTCTGAACGCACGATGTTGGTTCTAAATGTGGAGCCGGAAAAAAACATCCACGCGACCACAGGGAGAGAGAGTCGCGCAAACTCCACACATACAGCAGACGTCAGGGTCCGGATCGAGCCCGTAACCTCCTTCATACCAGGCGAGGTAGCTAACATCTCCTAGCCACCGTGATGATGATGAGTGAGAAACACGCAAACTCCAAATATACAGCAGGTGTCAGGGTCCGGATCGAACCCACGACCTCCTTCATACCAGGCGAGGTAGTTAACATCTTCTAGCCACCGTGATGATGATGAGAGAGAGACACACACAAACTCCAAATATGCAGCAGCAGGCGTCAGGATCGGGATCGAACCCACGACCTCCTTCATACGAGGCGAGGTAGTTAACATCTCATAGCCACCGTGATGATGATGAGAGACACGCAGACTTCAAATATGCAACAGCAGGCGTCAGGGTTGGGATCGAACCCACGACCTCCTGCATACCAAGCGAGATAGTTAACATCTCATAGGCACCGTGGCGCCCTAAAAAGACCATTGCCTAGAATGTCGCCAATATAATATTGATAGATATATATTTGCATTACATTTAAGGCTGCAGTGTTATTGATTGATGTGGCGGCAGTGTTGTTATTAGTGTACCATATTCAAAGCGGTAATTTGCACATTGAACCGGCCCGTTGATGCGAGGGTGAGGCTGAATCACGTGAGCCAATGCGGGAGCCAGAGTTTAATTTCAATTCGAATGCCTTCGGGCGGCTTCCTGTTTTATGTCCACCTCGTTCGCATTCGTGATTTCCGATCGACTTACTGTTTATGGGCGTAAGCGGCTCTAAATTGTACGAATATTTCAATTCACCCACGAAGTCAAATTTGCTTGGGCTTTAAAGCATTTTTTTAAAGAAAACCACACAGTACCATGCATGACCATGAGTGTGCAAAAGAACAAACTGTCCGGGTTTTTATAGGGTATAGCAAGACACAGTGTGTGTTTCTATAGCGTGTTGAGGGGTTGCTGCTGCTGCTGCTGCTTGTGTAATGGTCAGCAGTGTACTGTGACTGCGATCCAGACAGAGGTCGCCGGGTCCATTCTGTCTCCAGGCGCGGAAGTTGGAAACAACATTGGGGTGCAAGTTAATTACATCCCCCAACCTCCCACCCCCCACCCCAACCCCCAACCCCCACCCCAACCCCCCCAACCTCTCAGCCCCCACCCCCCCAACCTTCCACCCCCACCCCCCACTCCAACCCCCCACCCCCAGGGGTCAGGATCGAACCCACGCCCTCCTGTATACCAGGCGAGCTAGTTAACATCTCCTAGCCACTGTGGCGTCCTATGGAGGACTAGTCGAGGCATTCATCACCTGAGCTTGGCCACGAGTGAGAACGTTTGGCTACGTACGGTGCGAAAGAAGCTCAACGTACGCTCATGGACGCACACGCACGCGAGTAACCCGCACGGAATGACGGACGCACCGCCCAGACGTGGCACCCCGACCACTTGCGTGAAAGGCACCCGAGGCAAAGCAAATGAACGTCGCTCCCCCCTCGTCAGCGAAACCCTCGCTTGGTCTCATCGATTACAGCCTGTCGTTAAGGGCCGCCAAGCCCTGGGCAGTGCCAATGCGCGAGATTGACCTCGTGTGCCACTTCGTTTGCCGGCCACGTGGTGGGGTGCCAATCGGTGAATTTCGCCGGTGAATTATTCTAATTATTAGGGGGGGGGGTAGGTGGGTGATGGCGTGGAGCACAATTACGTTGGACGATGTTTTTTTGGGTGCGAGAGGGGCATGGTGATGTTGTCGCGTATGGCAAATGGTTGGCGCCGTCGAACTTCGCGCTACAGGTCGACCGGTGGTGGTTCGATGCAAATTCTCCCGGCTCGGCAGTTGAATCGACGGAGCAAGTTTCCGTGACAAAAACAAATGTGGCAGCCTCTCGTCTGCCCGGCGGGGAGAAATGGATGCACCCGCCGCAGTCCGTCGAAGAGGCTGGCCGAGAGTGGCGAGGGGAAAAGGCGTGGGTGCTCTGGCCAGCGTGGAAGAGTAGGCCAAATACAGCAATACCCTCCAGAGGAACTCCTCTCGAGCTTTCTCTCCCAGCGATGGAGGCCCCTTCTGCCTGCCAGCAGTGGCGTTGGCGAGCCACTGCAGGGCTGCACCTTTACCCTGCGTGTGTGTGTGTGTGCGTGTGTGCGTGTGTGTGCGTGTGTGTGATGCCCAGCCACCGCATGCCCAAACAGCTTTTGTTCGGCCGGATCGACGGGGCTAAACAGGCGCGGCACGGGCTAGAGAAGAGATGGAGTGATGTGGTACAGAAGGACGTGGAGCTGAGTGGACTTGCCGATGACTGGTACCAGCGGTGTCAAGATCGGCCTCTGTGGAGGAGGCTCGTGAAGGACGCTACTGGGCACTTGGAGGCAGTCGCCCTCCAACAACAACAGACGGCGAAGGAGCGACGCCCACAACAACGAGCGGAGCACCAGGTGGCTAAAGCACAGCAAGTTGGCACAGTAGGGGGCACAGGTGGTGCATCAGCCAGTCATCTCAGTCGTCTCAGTCAGTCGACTCGTGGCACCTACTGGGTCTGCCCCGTGACCTCCTGCCGGCGGGCATTCGACACTTCACGTGGCCTCAATGTGCACATGGCCTGGCACAAGCGTCGTGGTGACGTCACCGCCACTTAGTGGCGAGTGGCGGTTGTTGTTGTGTGTGATGTTATTTGTGTTTCGCAACACTGTCGTCCGCGTATGAGCGTGTCCTATGCGCAATGCATTGGAAGCGGCAGCCGTGCATTTGGTGTGCGTGTGTCGTCGTAATAATAATGGTAGTAGACTTGCAGGGATATATATATATATTTAAACCCTGTGATCGTTTATATATCGTTGTCAAACAACACACCGGTTTACCATCCCAACGCAATGGGAAACTGACCATTGCCAGTAGCGTCACACCGTGGAAGCGAATATCGTATTGTATCGTTAAAATATGTTTTATACCGCAGCAAGCCTGATCGAAGTGTCGACCTACTGACTCGCATAATGCGAATACGACGCTGCTTCGTGCGCATGATGAGACAGACCGTCACGACGGGAGAATTGCGTGAGGGCTGAAAACGAAGAGAAAATCGCCCCAAGGTGTGTGGGGACTGCCGCTCACAAGCACAGCAGCAAGGCACGACTTCCATCACGCCTCGCACGCTCATGCGAGCCCCGCTCTGGAGTTGGTGCTCTAGGCAAGGCTGAGAGCACTGGTTACGCGTGTGCAATGAGTGATGGGAGTTGCGGCTTCGTGCTGCATGAGTTTGTGTGTTTGTGTTATTGTCGTGGGGAGCGGTGGTGTAGCGGTTAGCGCTGCGCTGCGCTACGAACCTGGCGACCCGGGTTCGATTCCCGCTCACGGCCAACACCGGTGACGAGGATCAGAACCGGTTCTGGGCCTCCCCTATGTTGACTCAGCCTGAAATGAGTACCTGGTGCGGTGTGTAAACATCGTCGCTAGGGAGACAAAGGCAGCCGGGCGTGGTGTTGGTTACCCACCCTCTCGTGTGCCACAGTGCCGGCCTTTATAGGTGCACTTGCCCCTACAGTCTGTTAAGGCTATACGGGGGGTCTTTGTTGTCGTCAAATCTCATTCAAGACCGATCCTGTCCATCAGCGTGCGAGGAGTGATGATCAAATGGAGAGTTTCCGTTGGCGGAAAAAA
The DNA here is from genome assembly GCF_965212315.1 of Lampetra planeri. Lineage (NCBI taxonomy): Eukaryota > Metazoa > Chordata > Hyperoartia > Petromyzontiformes > Petromyzontidae > Lampetra > Lampetra planeri. The sequence goes on from NC_136158.1 coordinate 3,381,258, forward strand.
AAAAGAAACCAACGCACGAAACAAAAGGATGACCATGTAACAGTGCAAAACACCACGCGTCACCCTAAGTGTAAATCCTTACAAATCCCTTCCCCAAAAACCTGTAAATCCCTCTAACCCCCCGCGGCGAATCCCCACAAAACCGCGCAGATCTCCATGTAATTAACGGCGTAATGCCCAGGACGGAGGGAGTGGGACGCTCTCCATCTTTCTATCTCTCTCTCACTCAACGTGGCCACTAGAATGTGTCCCGTCGTCTGCCATGTGTTTGGCGACAAACATCTGTTTTTGTGTGTGTGTGTGTCAGGCCCCTCCACGTTCAATACATCACTCTGTGCTGTCCTTTATTGAACCGGCTGACAAGTGGTGGCCGCACGGTGTAATAATACGTAATCTTAGCAGCTCAACGGCAGTCGCAAGATTTGTGGGGAGGGGTGAGGTGCGGGAAACGAAAAAAAATATTGCACCAAATATGAGCACGATTTTGCATCCGCATCAACATTAGCAAGGGCGGTTTTACTCGAATCTCTGATCTGGTTTGTTTCGCTCTTCTGTCGTGCGACTCTTGTCAACATCTCTCTGATTTCACTCCACAAACAAAAGCTAACAAATTAATGTATTAAAATTAAGTCGGATGGAGGGGTGGGGGGTGGTTTATTTTGAATAATCCAGAAAAGGCGTAAAGATTTAGATTAGGCAAATCACCAGATGTGAAATGAAGAATGAAGGATGTTGGGAAATTAAGAATAAGATGAAAACTCAAGATCGGACAGGATGGAGGGAGTTTGAGCCGTAGCCACTGACAGTGGGTAGACAACTATAAAGAAATAGTAAATGCGGAGGGAGCTGGTAGGAACGTTGGGTTGCTCGGTCAATGGCCAGGGTCAACGGCGGCGTGGTGTATTCCGCAAATATGCCCGACTGTGAGGGCGGGCACAAGCCGGCGTGAGTAGGTTAAACGTTGAGTTTTATAAGAGCACCATGGGGTGACCAGCCCCTCCCCACCCAGCCCCACCCCTCCCACCCCCCACCCATCTCCACCCTCCCCACCCAGCCCCTCTCCACCCTCCCCACCCAGCCCTTCCCCACCCTCCCCTCCCCACCCAGCCCCACCCTCCCCACCCAGCCCTTCCCCACCCTCCCCTCCCCACCCAGCCCCTCCCTCCCCACCCAGCCCCTCCCTGCACGACGAACGGACACAATAATCCCCTGTGGGCTGGTGTAACCAGGAGGTTCCTACCAGTAAAAGTACTACGGTGAAACAAAAACTCAAGTTGAACAGATTGGGCAAACCAGTCCATCTCAATAGGCACAACTGTGCTGTACAGAGAGCCACGGTAACCTCGAAGATTGCACGCGAGCAGTGCACGTGTGAGGTTTTTTTTGGGGGTTAGATCGCGTAAATAGATACATGTGTCGTTAAAACCCGCCACCACCCGACACAGCCAACTAGTAAGGGTTGTCACGTAAACAGAACGTGGCCAATTCGTCACTGGTACAGCACTAACCGGTGTGTTGGAGAGCCAAGCCACAACATTTACAATCCGAGTACGACGTTTCGCCAGTAATTACAACTAGCTTCATCAGGCGACAGCCAGATTTGTGGAGAAGTCCACCTGTTTCGTTCCTTATATAGAGGCGTAGATGTGGTGACCACGCTTCTGCGCTCTTGCACAAAGTGCGGGGGGGGGGGGGTCAATGAGTCAATGTACATTATCCATGCGCATTATTCGAGCCCATTGATCTTCTCTTTCATGTCCATTGTGTGTATTAAAATAGCCGTACCAAAGGTAATTCCTATTGAAGTATAGTGGCCTGCATAGGCATGCACTTAAACAATGTTTTATTTGATGATTCGCTTCCACGCAGCACTAAGGCGGTCGCTATCCGAACGGTAAAAAATATTTTTTATTTCTTTCAATTTCGCTATATTGTCTAATTAGTCTTGGCCAGTAGTAGCTAATTTTGCACAGAATTTCAACATAATCAAAAACAATTGAGTGTCCTTGTTGGCACGCGTGTTCTGCTACTGCTGACAGTTTTATTTTGGAGTATTTAATATATATTTAGTATTTTTTTAATTTTCTTTGCTGAAAATTCATCCTGTTTTCCCAACATTTGCCACAAGTGCAGTTAATCGGGTAGACACCTTCTGTTGATAGCTTCTGTAATGCATCTTTTGTACCAGATATTAAATCCTGTATTTTATGGACCGTGCCAAATTTGACTTGGATGTTTTGTTTTTCCAAACATCTGGCTAGTTTCTCAGTTACTCCCGCAATGTACGGTATTTTAATCGTTTTAATTACTTGGGCAGTTTCAATGCTCGTGTTATTTTATTTGGTTTTGGCATTCAATGTCCTGTTGATTTGTGCATCATTGTAACCGTTCATTTGCAGCGCTTCTTTAACATGTTTAATTCTACTTCTCAGACTGTCACCATCTGATACTTTCTTAGCCCGATGAATGATTGTATTGATAAGAACAGATTTCCGTGCGAGATGATGGTGTGACTTTGCATTCAGATAGGCGTCAGTATGCGTTTTCTTTCAGTAAACGCTGCGTGTTATTTTACCATTTCGATCCCGTCCGAGCAGAATACCTAGAAATGGTCGAGTTCTGTCAGCTTCCACTTCCATGGTGAACTGGATGGATGGATGATATTGGCCGGGAAAGCCTACGTGTTAAAGCGCACGTGTGGTTTGCACGAGATGAAATGCCGCTTAATCCAGGAAAAAAAATCGGAGGTTCTGCTGGTTGCCACTCGGGGGCGAAAACATTTGCGGGAGGATCAGATGTGGCGGTCGCAGACTCCAAGATTAATGTTTTGTTTTAGCTTCACACGTAGTCCATGAGCCGGATGAGAAATGGGTACCACTTCAGGTAAGGCAACTTCAGCGGTACCAATGTGTACGTGGCTCGTTGGAGCGAATACTTGAATCACATATTCCACAGTTATTGGCCACATTCAAGACATCGGAAGTACTACAATGAGCAACCTGCGTTTCCAGAGCCGGGCCAATCTCTTTAAGGACTGCTTCAACGTGACGTCATCTCGTATTCGCCCACAATGCATTTCGGCTCTTGAAATATTTACTTTATTTTATAGGATTAAAAAAAACGGCTCTTCTTGTTATTTTGGTTGCCCGACCCCTGGACTAATGTTTATTATCAGCGCGACTTGGGAGTATTGCGGTGAACACCGCTCAATACGCACTTGCGCATTGGGAGGCGATTTAAAAACACAAATAAATAAAAATATATGACATTCACGGTTTGCCTCGTTCACTCAAAGTTATAAATAATGACATTCTTCGTATCCCTCGGTGTTTTCGTACTTTGCCATAATGAGGAATGCCACACTGCATCAGGCGTTCTTAATTTCTATATGAGCTCGCAGAGAACCCGTTGCAAAGGAAAAATAAACGAGGCAGCTGTCATATTCTTGGTTCTTTCGGTAAAGTCACGTAGAAGGGAAATAATAAAATAATATAATTATAAAACAATAAAAGACAGTTGTCATTTTGATACTCTTCTCAAAATCCTTCTCTACGTAGAGCACTCGAGTGATCTGCCCTTTTTAAACTGACACAATGCCAAGATAATATCGTCAGGAAGTTTTAAATCGGCGAGGATTTCAAGAATATTTTGGCAAAACAGAGAGACTAATAGGAGTATAAATTGATCATCTAGAGCCGTACATATTTTTTAAATGGGAGGGGTGAGGCTGGGTGGGGAGGGGAGGGTGGGGAGGGGCTGAGTGGGGAGGGTGAGGCTGAGTGGGGAGGGTGGAGAGGGGCTGGGTGGGGAGGGGCTGGGTGGGGAGGGTGGAGCTGGGTAAGGGGTGGGGCTGGATGGGGAGGGGCTGCTCACCCCGTGGTGCCCTTATAAAACTCAACGTTTAACCTACTCACGCCGGCTTGTGCCCGCCCTCACAGTCGGGCATATTTGCGGAATACACCACGCCGCCGTTGACCCTGGCCATTGACCGAGCAACCCAACGTTCCTACCAGCTCCCTCCGCAGGAATGTGTTTTTAATGAATGGTGAGACGCGGCGTCGCAGGCGAACTTAGTGAGCTGGCGTGACGAGAGACTGAATGGAGATGCCCTGAGAGAGAGAGAGAGAGGGATTCACGCAAGAATGACTGAGACAAGGCTGATGGGATGAACGGTGGCGTCTGAGATACATCTCGTGAGAGGGTCCACGGCTTGGGGGATGTGACGGAAGATTAATCTGCACGGGAAAAGATAAGGGGAAGAGACAAGGAAATGGACCAGTGGCTGGGATAATGTGAGAGGTGTGTGAGTCTCTATAGGTGTATATGGATGTCTGTGTGAGTCTCTATAGGAGTCTATGGATGTCTGTGTGAGTCTATGGTTGGGGAACAGTCGTGCAGCGGTTGGCGCGCTGTGCTACGAACTTGTTGACCCAAGATCGATTCCCGCTCACGGCCAACGCCAGTGACGAAAACACGTTCCTTCGGAGTGGGCAGGTAGGAACTTGGTTGGACAGCGCATTCGTGCACGATAGACAGACAAAAAATCCCTGGTGGGCAGAATGGAACCTGTTGTTCCTACCTGTATAAGTGTAGTGTATCGTGTATAGTGTAGTGTGTAGGTTAAACGTTGAGTTTTATAAGGGCACCACGGGGTGACCAGCCCCTCCCCACCCAGCCCCACTCCTCCCACCCCCCCACCCAGCCCCACCCTCCCCACCCTGCCCCTTCCCACCCTCCTCACCCAGCCCCTCCCCACCCTCCCCACCCAGCCCCTCCCTCCCCACCCAGCCCCTCCCCACCCAGCCCCTCCCCACCTTCCCCTCTCCACCCAGCCCCACTCCTCCCACCCCCCACCCTCCCCTTCCCATATGCACGACAGACAGACAAAAAAATGCCTGGTGGGCAGTGTGGAACTTGTTGGTCCTACCTGTATTATCTAAACTGTCTCTGGGCCTCCCCTAGGTCGGCTGAGCCTCAAATGGCTACCTTGTGTAATATGTACAACATCGCCACTGGGGAGACAAAGGTGGTCGGGTGTGGTGCTGGCCCCTCACCCCTGCGCGTACCGGGCCGACCTGCATGGATAACAGCACTTGCCCCAACGGTGTGTTAAGGCTATACGCGGGATCTTTGTCTTTGCCTCTCTGTACGAGTCTATGGATATCTGTGTGACTCTATGGGGGTCTATGTTCCAGTCTATGGTAAGACAGTATAAGACAATCGTACAGCGCTGCTACTTTGTAGATTTAAGCATGATTATCAAATCTTCTTGGTTCTTTCGGTAAAGTCACGTAGAAGGGAAGTAATAAAATAATAAAAATAAAACATAATAAAATAAAATAATTCTCACGACGTTTCGGCTACAACGCAAGCAGCCGTCTTCAGGTGAAGAAATTTATGATTATCAAACTTTAGAAGTGTCCACTTTAGCCTGTGGCTGTCCCGAGTCTTGGGTGTTGGCTGGCACTCAGCAAGAGAGAGAGAGATGCCGAAGATCGCGACCGACGGAGCGCGTTTGTCATGGACATCAACCGCCGAGCTATGAGGACGAGAGCAAATAAACAAACGCACCCTTGGCCATTTCAGACCCACGATACGAACGCGAGCTTTTAAATTATTTAGTCCTTAATCCTGACAATCCGCCGCGACATGGGTATAATGCGTTCTGCGCAGCACGGAAGGGGTCACGTGTCAATGCGCAGGACGCGGAGAAACTGACTTGAAGCCTCACCCGCTCAAAATAACAAATGGGGTTACATCCATATGCAATAGCGACCCTGAGATATTTGCGGGGATTCCATATTTTAGGGCGCCACGGTGGCGAGATGTTAACTACCTCGCCTGGTATGCAGGATGTCCTGGGTTCGATCCCGACCCTGACACCTGCTGTATATTTGGAGTCTGCGTGTCTCTCTCTCTCATCATCACCTTGGCTTGGAGATGTTAACTACCTCGCCTGGTATACAGGAGGTCCTGGGTTCGATCCCGACCCTGACGCCTGCTGTATATGTGGAGTCTGCGTGTCTCTCGCTCTCTCATCATCACCTTGGCTTGGAGATGTTAACTACCTCGCCTGGTATACAGGAGGTCCTGGGTTCGATCCCGACCCTGACGCCTGCTGTATATTTGGAGTCTGCGTGTCTCTCTCTCTCTCATCATCACCTTGGCTTGGAGATGTTAACTACCTCGCCTGGTATGCAGGAGGTCCTGGGTTCGATCCCGACCCTGTCGCCTGCTATTTATTTGAAGTCTGCGTGTCTCTCTCTCATCATCATCACCTTGGCTTTGAGATGTTAACTACCTGGGTTCGATCCCCACCCTGACGCCTGCTGTATATTTGGAGTCTGCACGTTTCTCTCTCTCGTCATCATCACCTTGGCTTGGAGATGTTAACTACCTCGCCTGGTATGCAGGAGGTCCTGGGTTCGATCCCGACCCTGTCGCCTGCTATATATTTGAAGTCTGCGTGTCTCTCTCTCTCTTCATCATCACCTTGGCTTTGAGATGTTAACTACCTGGGTTCGATCCCGACCCTGACGCCTGCTGTATATTTGGAGTCTGCATGTCTCTCTCTCTCTCATCATCATCACCTTGGCTTGGAGATGTTAATTACCTCGCCTGCTATACAGGAGGTCCTGGGTTCGATCCCGACCCTGTCGCCTGCTGTATATTTGGAGTTCGCATCTTCTCCCCGTGGTGGCCTGGATTCTCGTCGGGTTCTAGGTGGGTTTTCCCTCCCACGTTTTAGAAACAGCACGCGTTTTGTAGTATTTGGCTGCTATAAATGTCCACGTGATGGCACGCCTCTTCGTTGAGCCATCATTTGTGACCAGATCGCTTCTAAAAGAGAGAGCTACATAGCTCAGTGGAACATCTTGTAGTTTAGTTTATAATTTCATGGTATGATTGGTCAGTTTCAACGTACAGGAGACTTGCGTAGAATTACTCCCCTCCCCCCTCCCCCGAAGGCGATACAGAAGCTGAATTCAGCAAAAAATCATCTGCTGAATAGACTCGCAACCAGAATTTGAACACATTGCCCTTCTGCTCATGGGCCAAACATATTTAACTGCAGCCACCACCCAGCTAGGGAAAATATAGTTTGTATTGTGAATTAGTATATATATTTACTAATTTACAAGGAGCCTGCACATCCTTTGGATGTGACTATGCCTCTCCTCTAGCCAGCTGACAAGCAAAACTTATTTTCGGTAATAACAATGAACTGTATGATATGATCAACGGCAGGCATCTAGCCAACGAACAATTTTTTTCACTGTAATAATAATAATAAAGTATGATACTCCAATAGCTCATTTGACAGCGTTTCGTGATGTGAAGACATTTCCGTTCAGAATACTGCGGCTAGCAGCGCAAATCAATCTGCGTCGGAGAACAGCCAAAGGAGATGAATGTGTGTAGTGTGGCCGAGCATGCGGCATCGCGGTTAGCGAGCTGCGCTACCCGAGTTCGATTCCCGATCGCGACCAACATTGGTGACGAATATCTGAACCGGTCCTGGGCCTTTCCCTAAATGGGTACCTGGTGCAGTGAGCAAACACTGGGGAGACAAAGGCGGTCGGGAGTGTTGCTTGGTCACCCACCCCCTCTTGTGGCGCAACGGCCTTCACAGGTGCTCGCTAACAGCACTTGCCCCCAACAGTCCGTTAAGGCTATACGGGTGATCTTTGTCTTTGTACCCACACTTGACTAGTGTGCTGATCTTAAAGGTGCATTGAACAATGTTGATAATCCGACTGATGCTCCTGCTGTTGTGGAGTGACTCATTCGGTCAGCGATGGCTGCAGAGTTTGGTAGTACATGTTGTTTAAGTCGTTTTTTTGTGAAAATTCGGTCACAGTTCCTATGATTACTGTTTCATTGCTTTTATGGCTTTATTTTGGTGATTTTCGAAAAGTTTTTTGGTTTGGCCATGTTTGTTTGTTGTAGTACAGAGTTAGACTGATGGCCTTAATCTAAGTTGTCTTGTGGTTGTTGTTGTTTGACTTGCATCCCACTGGGATTTTTGCACACAGTCTTGGTGTACGGTGCTTTTTCTGCAATATTTTGCTGTCTTTTCTTGGATTTTCTGTTTGCATATAGTCACTTTAAGATGTTTTCTTGATCATGTTTTTGTTTTCTGTTTGTTGCGGTTGCACCCGATTCAAGAGCTGAATGGCTTACAGGGCTATACCTAATAAATGAATTCTGGATTTGAAGCTTTCGTGACTGCAAGGATTCATATTCTTAGGTTTTTTCGGTAAAGTCACGTATGTTGCCTCCGAAACGTCGTGATTTTTATTTTATTTTACTTTTATTAATTTTAATTTTTTACCTACGTGACTTTACCGAAGAAACCTAAGAATACTAATAAATGAACTTGAACTTGACTCCACCGCACGCACCCTACCGATAGACAAACTGCGGTCCCATTCACACAGCTGCGTGGACAGAGGCGCGCTGGGGGGGGGGGGGGGAGTGATTTAAGAATCTCGCCCCATTGCTGCAACTTGCCGTCACAGGGGGATGTAATCGAACCGGCGTCCTCCCGGCACCGCAGGTCGAGTTGCCCGAGCACATAACAGCTCCCGTGATTATTTGTGCCGGACTACGAGCACTTCGCGTGAGTAGGTCGTTACCACGTTGCGTTCCGCTTTCAAACAAATAGTTGTTCGCAGCTTGCGAAGGCGCACGCGGTAGCGCCGTCTATAAATATGCAATGCAGTTCTTGCCTTTGGGCTGTTCGATACGGCTGTGTGCTTTAGTGGGTGCAATTGCATAGCCATTGAACGGCAGTTACAAGAATCAATAGAGAGTGGTTTTAATATTGAATTGGCCGGTGCAGATGCTCACCCACTATAGATTCCATGCTAGGAAAATGCAATTAGACCTTTCGACAAACGGTCCATTTTAGGTTCCCTAGAATCAATCGCAAGTCGCGCGCGCGCGTGTGTGTGTGTGTGCGTGTGTGTGCCGGGGAGCGGCGGGGCTGCGGTTAGCGCACCGCGCTACGAACTCCGTGAACGGGGTTCGATTCCTGCTCACGACTCGGCCTCAAATGAGTTGTTGGTGCGGTGTGTAAACATCGCCACTTGGGGAGACAAAGGCGGCGCTGGTCGATGCGGATTCGTGAATGAGGTGGTGTCGAGGGCGAGTTACAGGTATCGCTCGCAACTGATGTTGGCCGTGAATTAAAAATCGGATAGACCGGTTCAGAGCCACAGTGCGCTAACCGTTGCGCCACCACTCCCACCCCCCTCCCTCCCCTTCGAAAATAGTGTCACCTAAACAATTAGGCAGCTAAAAAGGCTTGAATCTATTCGGCTTTAATCTCGAGCCAAGTCATATCGTGGTTAATCGGATGCCGCCTATGAATCAATAATTGTAATCAAAACAGTGCTTGTTTTGCCTGATGGGATTAATTTGAACGCTGTAATGGAGAAATTCCAATTGATTAAATATTAGCGGAAGTTCAACATCGTAAGCATCGTCGTCTTCAGAGTATGCTTCTTTTAACGAAGCTACAGCTTATAAATTATAACTCGTAACTGTGTATTGTTAAATCTTGATTTGAAGCTTTCGTGACTGCAGGAATCCATACTCTTTGGTTCTTTCGGTAAAGTCACGTAGGTATATTTTATACCTATTGTTATTATTAGTATCACCGTGTCTTTTCGACATCTTGCATAGTTTGTCGTAGATTCCATGCATTTATTTTAATAACGATGCCACTTCTCTATTCGCCTTTGTGCAAAACGAGTCACGTGGTGCTGCTACGTGGCTTTATGCAATTTTATGCATCTGGAAAAAAGAAGTAATTAATTAATTAATTCATTTGTCATTTTGCGTCGCTTGGGAAAAATAACAAACGGCACGGTCGCACCTCGGTTTATCACGGTTGGCAATGTACGGTGCGAAAGAAGTTTAACATACATACATAAAAAAATGCGAGATGATTGGTTTAGTTTAACACGTATCATGAACGATTGGTTTAGTCTTGAGTTCAAATGTAGATTTTTTTCACTGTCTTCTGTTTTGACAAATTTTGCTAAAATGTGCGCGTGTTTCGATGCAATTTCATGGTAAGTATTGCGTTTTTTTATTGAAGCAATACGCGGGGGCCCATTACATCACGTTGTGGTCGCGTCCTAGAACTGTCACCGGTTATAATAATAACAATTCATTTTTATCGCACTTTTCATCAAGGATCTGAAAGCTGTGTACAGGACACAGGAGACGGTCAGCATGAACATAATTATCTTGTAAATACATTTTAAAAATCCACGTTATCGAAAAGGCAGGGGTTAGAACGATGGGGAGCAGGCCTGCTGACTCGTTTAACTTTTTTTTTCAAACAGTTGCTGAGCCGCAAGCCCAACAGCCGCCTCCAAATTGACAAACGGCCAGCGACAAACGGCACCATGCAATTCTAGATTTGAAGCTTTCATGACTGCAAGGATTCATACTCTTTGTTTTTTTCGGTAAAGTCACGTAGGTAAAAAATAAAATAAAATAAATGAAAACAACTAAATAAAATCACGACGTTTCGGGCGCAACACAAGCGCCCGTCATCAGGTGGGAAAGCATTTGATGACGCTTGTGTTGCGCCCGAAACGTCGTGATTTAATTTAGTTGTTTTTATTGATTTTATTTTATTTTTTACCTACGTGACTTTACCGAAAAAACCAAAGGGCACCATACAAGTTTCAGTAGATACGCGTGTACACGTTTATTGAATTGGAGCGAGGTTGGGGGACATGGAGACGATATAAGGCGATTCAAACAGTCGAGCAGTGTTGGGAGAGGGGGGAGGGGAGAAGAAAAAAATATGAAATTACTTGGCGGATATTACGAACAAACCTCGTAGATTGTACACACAATGTCGTGATGATGCTACTGCGTTGGCAGTGGTGCACGAGCGCAAATAACAATACAACTGAACAGATTCGTCAATAAGACTGTGACATTAAACGTCAATACAGGGACTCCTATACTTACGAATATTCGATATACGAACAAACCTGTCCCGTGTCTCCAGTTGCCTGTTCCGACCGAGAGTCGCAAGTTCAACCGCCGCGCAATAGATTGCGGCGGTAGCATCTACATCTACAGAACGTGAAGAGCCAGTGGTAACGCATGTGGGAATAAAATCGCTTGCAAATTAGTACATTGGGTTAAGCCACAGAGCAAAATACGTACTCCCGAGTGTTAAACTATTGGCGGAGGGTCCTTGTCTGTAAAACTTAGCGCCTTCCTTCGTGTTTGCCTGGCACTATACGAATAGCGCAAATGCCAAATGTTCCAATTCCTTTCTTTTATTATTCTGAGTGAGTCTGTGGTGATTTCGAATGACATTTTATTTCGACTAACTTCATTGCCAGGCTTGGTGTCAATGCCATTCTGCCATTCCACTTGCTTTAAGGTGGGGTTGTTGGATCACAACGAGATGCACTAATACACCCACGGACAAGTCCACACATATGCCTGTAGCTGCATTTAACTTGCGTAGGATTATCCTGTTACGTACATGGGTTATTCCTCCCAGGTGCTACAATTCATCCACGCATGTCTCTGACCAAAATCTCCCATGAACCTACATCGTCAGAGTCTGGTTTATGGTTAGATGGGTGACCATCACCAAACCTTGCCAGGTGTTTGTTGGTGTGATGCTGTGATGTGTAGCTAGCAGTGTGGAGTGGCCTCCTGCTCGTATGCGTTGTGGGCTTTCTCCAGATTCTCTGGTTTCCTCCCAAGACAACGATGCACGACAGAATGTCCTGGGGGCATTAGTCTGCCGGTAGGGGGCGAGGATTTGCTGCTGTGTATAATCCCAGTGGAGTCATTTGCGGTGACCTTTTCGAATTTGGAAAATTTGGGCCTCCGACGCCAGCACACGATGGCCCGCTCTTGCGAATGACGTCAGGGGGATCATGCCGTGCAGCAGACGGGCGCGGAGTATAATTTTGGTTGTTGCGTCCGCAGTATTCACCAGGGCGGCCGCTGGAATCGAACTGTGAATCCACGCAAGAAGAAGCGGCGACCGCGGCGCTACCTACAGCTGGGCCGCATCACCATTCCAAAATACCCATAGCACATCCTAAAAGGAATTTGGCCTACACTTCCATGCTGGCAAGAGATGTCTTGGGAGAGATGGGAGGAACCACATTCAACCCCACCACACGTGACCTGCCGATGCTAGAGCTGGGGAAATTATTGTTATTATTTTATTCTCGCCATGTCGATAAGCTAATGATTTAGGCAGGCAATGAGGCATTGATTAAAGCAGATTCTTACACTCATGAAATATACATTGAAACGTGCATGTGAAAGCATTACTCACAACTTATGCAAATTCTTTAACAATTATAGGTTTATGTTTGGAGCTGTGATGGTTCGTCGATTACGTTGATTTGATGGTTTTCGCCCCTCCAATAATGAGGGATAAAAGCTTCTCAAATACACATTTTTCTCTCGTTCTTAGTGCGGCTAAATTGCAGCTCCTGAGAACAACACTGTTACATCTCGACCCGACTTGCGCGTCGAACGTTACCTCTCAAAAGCAAAGCGCGTGTTGGGAAAGTGCTGGCCTCTACTGCGTTCACCACAGGTCACGTGGAGTGATATCGGATGTGGCTCAGTCGTATCCACTTCCGTGGGGCATTCTCAAACACTACGGCTGCGCTGCCCCACAAGATACGCGAGGTGGATTATTCGTTTCGTGACGTGACACCGACAGTACAAACGGGAAAACAACGAAAGGGAAAATTATAATTTTTAAAAATATTTGCGAAGTGTTGCCGGGAAATCCTCCGCACTTTAATTCGGTGTGCCCTGAACAGATGTTACACTGCAAAGCGAAATAATGGAACCACGAAATAAGTGATCTTGCCATCCTGAATAGTTAACGGTGCCTTTTTGGTCCCTGTTTATATTTCGTTCCGCTGTTGTGGACTGCGGGAAGTGTACATTTTTAATGTGTTCTGAGAAGCTCGAAATGAGCGCCCACAGCGAGATCAAACTTTTTCAATTCTTCTGAAGAGTGAAATGATTATTTTCAACTTTGTAACTTTTTCCCTTTCACAGGGACAGCCAAAATAAAGATTTATGGCATGAAATAAAAAAAGTTGAGTGTCTTCTATAGAACCCAGACTGAAATCTTTGAACGTGATTTTTTCTATTATGTATTTTCAATAGCATTCATTTTAATGTTGAGCTAGAAACCTATTTTAATAGATTTGTATTAGGGCCGAGATGCTGGCATCGTTTATTATGGTTAGACTTGAAAGTTAGAGACTACCAGTTATAAAATAACAAAAAATACTACAACGGTGGTGAGATGTTAATTTCCTCGCCTGGTATACAGGAGGTCGTAGGTTTCGATCCTGACCCTGATGTCTGCATTTGAGAATTATACATGTTTTTCCCATGGTCGTGTGGATTTTTCTTCGGGTCTTCAGGCATGTCCGTCCACATTTAGAAACGTGCGTTTTAGAGTATTTGGCTGCTATACATCTGCACGTGATGTTTAGCTATCATTTGTGGCCAGGTCACTTCTGAAAAAGTGCCACATAGCTCAGTGGGCCTTACCTGGTAAAATAAACAAAGCTTTAAGTGAAGACTTAAAAATAAGCATTGTTTACTCTTTGGTTCTGTCGGTAAAGTCACGTAGAAAGAAAACAAATTAAATAATAGAGTACGATATTCTTAGCCTTACCTGGTAAAATAAAAGAAAATTGTTGTAATCGTTAATAGTACAGAATGGGTTGGCATGCGTGGACATTAAAACAAAAAATCAAAGACATTCGATTTTTTTTAAGTGAACGGTCAGGCACAGACGGATGGACAAATGGACACATTGGCAGTTGTACACCCACGGATGTAAACCACACAGCCGCTCGACATTTACACTCCATTGTGCTCGCAGTTCATATTTGTGTATGTATATTGCTGCTCGAAACAGCAGAGCAATATAATGACTTTGTCTCATCGCGTGATCAATACACTTTGCCGGTGTCGTATATACGACTTCCGAGTGTAAACAAGTGATAGTCAATGGTGGGGTGTTATTGGCATCGACACTTTTGGCCGACCTTACTTGGAGGCATTAGGCAGAGACCCTAACTTGGTACGGGCCCCAGTCCGCTATTGATCCAAGCTCCGAAATTGTAACGGATCAATGACGCGGTGAACAAAACTTTTCAAGTGACTCTTATTTCATTGGGAACAAGTTTATTGTTTTGATCGTGGCAACGTGGTTTTCACTTTCTCCCCTGCGCTGCCATGGACAATGGAAGGAACATACGACCTCTCTGCCTCACCACTCACGCGTATCCCTTACGGGCAGTGACTTATCAACGACGCCCAGGTGCTGCCTTGGTCTCCCCCAGCGCTGATTTTGCACGCCGTACAAGCCACTCGTTTATTTCATTGTTTGTATCGGGGGGGGAGGGGGTTCTTCTCCCAAGCCCCCGCCCCCCCGAATGTTTAATCCCGATTGTGCAATCGCCGTCGCTTCTTCGTCACGTGACGAGGAATCTTCATTCGGATCTCTGGCAGAGCGCTGCGAATCCAATTTTGTTGGAGAACGAGCCCACGGAAGTGGAGATTACAGATCTACCTCCGAGATCCCACCTTCAAGTTGCTGCTCCTGGTCCACACACGGTGGAGGGCAGCACTCCCAACTCGCTCAAGCATTGTGAGAGGTGACAGTCGGGGACCGATATTTTAATTCTCGAAGCTGGAATCCTCGCCGAAGTACGCGCCAGGTATTCAGTTAAGGGCCGAGTCGAGCTTGGGGGAAGGACCCATGACGGGTTCTGGTTTTCCACTCGCCACTGGTGGTAGCCGCGGCCGGGAATCGCGCTCGGTTTGCTGCATTCGCGGCCCGTTGTGCCAGCCGCTGCACCAACGCAGTGGGTGATCTCGTACGCGATATTTCCTACGCAAACGCGCAAGGGACAGACGACGGCCCCACGCTGGCCCGCTAACCAGAGCCTCGCTGTTGCGCTTGTCAGTGTGAAATAAACAAAACAATGTGGCTAAAGATCACAAAAAAAAGTAGATTTGAAGGTTTCGTGACTGCAAGGATTCATATTCTTAGGTTTTTTCGGTAAAGTCACGTAGGTAAATGTTTTTAATTAAAATAAAATAAAAATTAAATGAAAATCACGACGTTTCGGAGGCAACACAAGCTTCCGTCTTCAGGTGGAACAGCAACCGCGCTGTGACTGTTCCACCTGAAGACGGAAGCTTGTGTTGCCTCCGAAACGTCGTGATTTTTATTTTATTTTTATTTTACTTTTATTAATTTAAATTTTTTTACCTACGTGACTTTACCGAAAAACCCTAAGAATATCACAAAAAAACCCCACGATTTTCAATCGTGGTACGGTAACCCGCTCGGTCATGCGGACGTTGCCCGTGGGGGGTAGTGGGGGAGGGGGTTAAGGGAGGAGGGGCGGAATAGAATCCGAAAAACGTCTAGAGAAGCACGGAGTGAGAGGTGGACACTTGGCACCACACTGAGAGGCAGAGATAGAGGAACACGTGGGTCGGGGTGCACCGGTTTGGACAAACAAGAGAGGCCGTGCCGTGGGAAGGGTTTGACGGTTGGCCGTCAAGACTACTTCTTCTTCTTAATGTGGGAGCTTTCGTGACTGCAGGAATTATTCTTTGGTTCTTTTCGGTTAAGTCACGTCTAAAAATAAAATAATAAATCAAAATAAAACAACACATTACGACGTTTCGATTGCAACACAAGCAATCATCATCAGGCATAAAGGAAATAGCAACAAAAATCTAACTAGAAAACTATAGACCGACATACAAGCAGACAGACATCACAACGGCACACATAGAGAGGAGTATACAGGCACACGAAAATTAAATAACCTAGTAAAATATTGAAATGTGATGTAATACAACACAGAGAGTCGGTTAACACACAATTAACGCATGGCCTGGTTGACTACGTGTTTCAAAATTTGCTAAGTTAGAATTTTAAGTGTGAGCAACAAATATCTAATTAGAAAACTATAGACAGACATACAAGCAGACAGACATCACAACGGCACACAGAGAGAGGACACAAATCGGCTGTGTGAGCAACAAAAATCTAACTAGAAAACTATAGACAGACATACAAGCAGACAGACATCACAACGGCACACAGAGAGAGGACACAAATCGGCAGAAAGAGATGGTCGTTTCTGTGACGGTCCCTTAAATATAGAGAGGAGGGGGAGGGGACGGGGGGAGGGAGAGGGCGGGGAGATCAATGGGTGCACGCCAACGTACTCCTATTGTAAGTGAGATGATAGACGCGGCACGGGAGGCAAACCTGAAAATTAGGACAAACGCGGCACGGGAGGCAAGCCTGAAAATTAGGAGACAAGCACACGAAAATTAAATAACCTAGCAAAATATCGAAATGTGATGTAATACAACACAGAGAGTCGGTTAACACACAATTATTATTACGTGTTTCAAAATTTGCTAAGTTAGAATTTTAAGTGTGAAATTTCAAGGAGAGGACACAGGCAGAGAGAACAAATAGCCAGAAAGAAAAAAGGATAAGTTTAAAACTTCCCCGTAGAAGTGGTTCAATCTTAATGTGGGAGCTTTCGTGACTGCAGGAATTATTCTTTGGTTCTTTTCGGTTAAGTCACGTCTAAAAATAAAATAATAGATCAAAATAAAACAACACATTACGACGTTTCTATGTGTGCCGTTGTGATGTCTGTCTGCTTGTATGTCGGTCTATAGTTTTCTAGTTAGATTTTTGTTGCTATTTCCTTTATGCCTGATGATGATTGCTTGTGTTGCAATCGAAACGTCGTAATGTGTTGTTTTATTTTGATTTATTATTTTATTTTTAGACGTGACTTAACCGACAAGAACCAAAGAACTACTTCTTCTTTTTTCGTACGATCGAGACTAACTACGGAGTGGAACACAAAGGAGGGAATCTCGCCTTGTGTGGTGCAGCTGCCGGGCGGTGATGATGTACCTGGATTGTCTAGCTTGAAAGTGCGAAGCTCATTCAATAGATCACGGTGCAATAATAACACATTCCTGCGGAGGGAGCTGGTAGGAACGTTGGGTTGCTCTGTCAATGGCCAGGGTCAACGGCGGCGTAGTGTATTCCGAGAATATGGCCGACTGTGAGGGCGGGCACAAGCTGGCGTGAGTAGGTTAAACGTTGATTTTTATAAGGGCACCACGGGGTGACCAGCCCCTCCCCACCCAGCCCCATCCCTCCCACCCCCCACCCAGCCCCACCCTCCCCACCCAGCCCCTCCCCACCCAGCCCCTCCCCACGCTCCTCACCCAGCCCCTCCCCACCCTCCCCTCCCCACCCAGCCCCACCCTCCTCACCCAGCACCTCCCCACCCTCCCCTCCCCACCCAGCCCCTCCCACCCCACCCAGCCCTTCCCAGCACGACGGACGGACGGACACAATAATCCCCGGTGGGCTGGTGTAACCAGGAGGTTCCTACCAGTATTACTTGCGCTGGTGGTGTCAAGACAAAGGAAACCCTCCCCCATTGTTTGGGGCACAGCGCGTGCCCGTGCCACGCACGCGCCCTGCTCCGGGTGATTGAGAGGCGAGCGGGCGTGGGGCTGGTTTGTGTCAGTGCCGTAATTACATTTCTCAAACGACGCCAGTCTGTCAGTGCTTATCCCATTATAGATTTCCAATGCCGACAACTAAAAAAAAGGGAGACGACAAAAACAAATGACCCGGTCCTGAATTCCGTCCCGTGCTTTGAGTGCCTATGCCTCAATGGCTCGGAACATTGCTGCTTGAGACGGATCGCGAAGGGACAACAACACAACATGAGAATCAACTTTCTGCAAGACGTCCACCGATGTTTGGTTGTTTGTTGTTGAGGACGATTCGAAAAGACGGAGCTGCTCGTTGTGTAGGTTCGCAGTTGCAATCCGGCGGACGCTCTGGTCTAATACTCAGTCTTTTAGCAATCGCGAATAGTCCATAAAATAAGTTTTGGGCTAGATCGCGTAAATAGATACATGTGTCGTTAAAACCCGCCACCACCCGACACAGCCAACTAGTAAGGGTTGTCACGTAAACAGAACGTGGCCAATTGTTTACTAAATTTCGATTTAAAGCTTTCGTGACTGCATGGATTCATATTCTTGGTTCTTTCGGTCACATAGAAGAGAAATAATAAAATAATAAAAAGAAAACAATAATACGTATTAAATCGTGAACAAGATAACATTTTATCTCATTATGTTTTATTTTTATTATTTTATTATTTCCCTTCTACGTTACTTTACCAAAAGAACCAATAATATAATTCGTCACTAGTACAGCACACCGCTGTGTTGGAGAGCCAAGCCACAACATTTACAATCCGAGTACGACGTTTCGCCAGTAATTACAACTAGCTTCATCAGGCGACAGCCAGATTTGTGGAGAAGTCCACCTGTTTCGTTCCTCATATAGAGGTGTAGATGTGGTGACCACGCTTCTCCGCTCTTGCTCATGATATTGGTCGCGCAAGCCGACGTGTTATATCGTGAACAATGCCGTGCCGTCTGCTTAACAGTTGACGTTTCAAGATGTCATTCGGATCCCATGTTTGCGCTATTCAGAATCGGAATTTTTATTTAGACTGGTAGAGAAATCCGATGCGCTCATGCATCGACAACACGAAAGACGAGACGAGGGCAGGGCAGAGAAAATGCGAGCGAGTCGCCGAAAACAAAGAAACACAAAGAAAACACAAAGCAAATATTAACGAGTTAGAGAAGCACACATTTCACGTGCACACAAACTCCCCGGCCGCTCACGTCAACGCCAATTTTTTTTTTTAAAGTTTTTTGGCACGGTCAAAATGAGCATTTTTTGTTATTATTTAGAGAAGTTGCCCGCAAAAGTATTTGATTGATCACGTCAATGATTTTGGCTGCTGCCATCGCATGAATACGGCGGTCACCGCATCGCGCGGCGCTTTCAGATGCGCTTCTGCGGCCGTCTGGAATGCTCTCGTTTCCGATATTAGGAAGCCAATGGGAGCTGTGCACTTTTAAATCATCTAGATTGAAAGCTCATTTCTTTAGAACTGATTTTCGTGTTTAGTGTGTCCTTCCCCCACACCTCCGATTAACACGGTTGGCTACGCACGGTGCGAGAGAAGTCCAACATACATACTAATAATGATTCATGTTCGTACTGTTTGAACATGTTCATCGGGAAACATTTTTTAAAATGTAATTCTTATCAAGCCTCCATGGTCTAAAGCGGGGTCTCCAACTCTCATGAGCCATTCTATCTCCCTGAGTCTGGCCTCCTTATGTAGCTATGGAGAAGTTCAATTGCCTATTATTTAGAATGTAGGAGGAATCCGATGAGCTGCAAAGCTCTTTACACAGATGCCCAGCATGGGCCGGCCAGCAAGTTACAACGGCAAATAATACGAAATAACGACGGAAGTGCAACATAGTGAACATGGTAGAGCAAGTCACGAAACATCAATACATAATTGCGTTAATTGTTTTGTGTTTTAGTGTGTTGCCCTTCCCCCGCACCTCTGATTAAGACGGCTACATACGGCGCGAAAGAAGTTCTACATAAAACAACAACAACCGCCATTCGCCACTAAGTGGCGGTGACGTCACCACGACGGTTGTGCCAGGCTAGGTGCACCTTGAGGCCACGTGAAGTGTTGAACGCCCGCTGACAGGAGGTCGCGGGGCAGACCCAGGTGCCACGGGTCGACTGACTGAGATGACCGAGATGACTGGCTGGTGCACCACCTGTGCCCCGTACTGTGCCAACTTGCTGTGCTTTAGCCACCCGGTGCTCCGCTCGTTGTTGTGAGCGTCGCTCCTTCGCCCTCCGTTGTTGTTGGAGGGCGACTGCCTCCAACTGCCCAGTAGCAACGTCCTTCACGAGCCTCCTCCACTGAGGCCGATCTTGACACCGCTGGTACCAGTCATCGGCAACTCCACTCAGCTCCACGTCCTCCTGTACCACATAACTCCATCTCTTCTCTAGCCCGTGCCGCGCCCGTTTAGCCCCCTCGATCCGGCCGAACAAAAGCTGTTTAGGCATGCGGTGGCTGGGCATGCGGGCTACATGACCCAGCTAACGCAGCCTTGCCTGCCGGAGGGGCTCACCGATGAGACTTTGCCCAGATCTTTCAAGGATTCGTGAGCTTCTCACACAATCCAGCCTGGTTAAACCCAGGCTGGATCGTAGGCAGGCCAGCATACACACATGCATGCACCCGCATGCAGACGCGCACGAGCGGAATAGCAAAGGGGCAGCCCTGCAATGTCTTCCTCGCGCAACGCCGACGGATGGGCCTCCAGAGCATGGTCTCCACCCAACTCTGAAACCACGTCTGTGGAACATCGCGCTTTGCGTCGTCAGAACGGCAGGAAAAACGAAATGTACTTGCCATTCCAGAGCATTTGTCACGTTGTAACGGGAATGCGAGCAAGAAAAATAAAACGTGCGATGCCTCCCGTATTTAGCTAGGCGCGGTCGTCATTGCACCTGCGTCGTTTGGCCGTGCTCCCGATTTTTGGGGAAATTCATCACGACCAATATTGATAAAACAATCATTCCGCACTTCCTCACCCGTTCAGAAAAGATGATGAATTTCAAAGGTTTCTCGTAGTGTTAAATTAAAGCGTCTCTCTGCCTGGCTAAAAAAAAAAAAATCATTGGGTGTATTTAATCTCTTTTGGTGACCTTGAGCCGGCGGTCGAATTTATGCATCCCGATATAAACTTGCATTTAATTACCACGATGTAGTCGTTCTTTCTGTATTGGCCACATGGGGTATATCCGCAGATGGTCCGAGCGTAGCCTTATTATTTTGACCACTGCCTGATACAGTACCGCCCAGCTGGATTTATTACGTTAGATCTGCTAAAAAGGGGGCCAACACCTGCAACTGCTCTGCGGGAAAAGCCCCGAATATAAACCAACGCAGATTTCTTACCAGTGAAGTGATTAAACGTTAAATTCGGTGCTCGAGTTTTTTCCTGGATTTTTCTGTTTGTGCATAGTCACTTTAAGCTGTTTTCTTGTTCATGTTTTTGTGTTTTGTTTGTTGCGGTTGCATCCGATTCAAGAGCCGAATGGCTCACAGGGCTATCTATACCAAATAAATGAAAGTGAAAACTGAAAGTGAAAACTGAAACTGAACTGCAGTTGCGTACCACGCCAAAGATTCATTTTTGCCGTCGGGAATAACAAAAAAACATAAAAAGGGTAAAGACGGCAGCCCTGCAACTGCTTGCCAACGCCACTGCCGAGTGGAAAGGCCTCCCAATCGAGGGTGCTCTAGACACACGCCCCCGTCTGGCAGGTATTTTGGTCTACTCTTACAGACGTGGACGTACCCTCACTTTACCTCTGCCGCAAGTGATCTGCTGCTGATCGGCTGGGTGATGTCGCCCGTTCACGCGGCTGGCTGAACAGAGATGGAGGGATTTTAAGAAACTTGCCACCGTTCGTTTCAAATTGCCCCTCAATCAGTGAGATGGAGTCGAACTGTCGTCGACCTCCGGTTAGCAAAGTCCAGCGTGCTGACGATTGCCCCGCGGACGCATCCCCATACAGTGATCCCTCGTTTATCGCGGTTAATGGGGACCGGAACCCCGTCGCGATAGGTGAAAATCCGCGAAGTAGGATTGGCCCCCTAGGAATTTCCGTATATGTGTGTGTGGCTACCAGAATGTTTAAAATATGTATATTTATACTTTATATTTATATTTTACTTAAATCTATTCAATTATAAAACCTTAATATTATACATTCACTTTCACTCTCTCTCATACGATACGCATTATGGTGTTTTACACTCACCAATGACAGTAGTATATTGAGACTTGACTCCAGTAATGACGACGACGACGATGACAATGACGACGATGACAGACCTGTGCAGTTCGATGAATGTGATGATGAATGATGATGATGATGGTGTTACTGCACAGGTATTATGAGGCCTTTAAATCAGTTCGAAAAATCCGCGATGCACTGAGGCCGCGAAACTTGAACCGCGAAGTGGCGAGGGATTACTGTATATCGTTAAATATAAACGCCCTTAATTGGAGTAATACAAAAAACATTTGTTTATTTTACCAGGAAAGGCTCGCTCAGCTATGCAGCTTTTTCTCAGCAGCGACCTGGCTTTCACGAATGATCGCTCAACAAAGCGGCACATCACGTGCAAATGG